>NC_056731.1:1102330032-1102597532 GCF_019279795.1 Protopterus annectens
GGTTTGGTTTGTAGTTTTAGTTGCTTTAGTCATTTTCTCTCTCTCTCTCTCTCTCTCTCTCTCTCTCCACTACAGGGATTGAGCTGCTTTGAATAGGTTGCAGCATGGATTTTGTAGCTGATGCTCATGATGATGGCCTCTGCACCAATCAGTGTTCACCACTTGATAATTGTATGCAGCCAGTTGTGTAGTACTTCCAATTACCGCTGTCATGGCAACCCACTACTATAAATTACTACATCATGTGGGCATTGTCCCTTTACCTTTCCTGTATGGAAGACATCCTTCCTGTGTGTGGGCAGCAGTGTTACAGACAGCAGGTAGCACTACTTCTTACAACAGGATTTGTAGACACAGGCCAACTACATATTTGTATAAGGTTCCAGACCTATGGACAGTGTGATTATTGTTGTTATATGCATTGTATACCACTAGTTTTACAGGGTTTGTGTGTACATGCTAGTTTAGCATGGAGTGCAGTATGTCTGCATAGTTCTCAACTGTGGGCCTATCCACACGATGGTCAGAGGATTGTCTGTTATGCTTTGTCTATTCACCACACAGGTCTTGTCTCTGATATATCAGTAGCATTCTGTCTGTTGAATGCCATCAGTACATGGCTACATCCATTTGTGTTTCGGACTTCATATTCCTGAGTAAGGGTATATTGCTAGCAATCATGCTAACACCAGCAACTTTCACAATTTATAACAGCAATATTCCAAATGTGGCCCTGTGTTCCAGCCTCTGTCCTCCACCTATATACCAGGCTTTGTCCATATGTCATTCAGTAAGATGTTAAGTAGTGGCCTATAATTATGTAGTGCTGGCATTCCTGCTATCATTCCAGTGATGTGGACTCCCACACATTTTGTGGGGTAGGGTCCATATATATGTGGGCTACAGCTGGACAAAATGTGTGTGACCTTGTACAGTCCAAAGGTCAGTGTATGTAACACTGTTATATGCCCTTGTAAGTTATTTAATGAGGGAGGGGTATGCACTATTTATAACCTTAGCTGTTACAACATGTGAGGGATATCAGTAGTAAGACACATTAAGGTATATGGCTGTACATTTTCATACATTTCACCATGGGAACAGTGATGGGCTAGTGCTTACTGTCTTACAGACAGTTCTGTTTGTCAGTGTGATAGTGATGTTTTAAGTTAAGCATTGTCATGTAACAGATACATTTTCATTGTGACAACTTAATTCTTTTCCCCTAGGGGTTGAGTACAGAGTGTAGGCTGCTGAACTACATCTGCATTACTTACTGTTGATTGATTCTTATCTTCTGGGCCAGTGTTTCTTTACTGTTGTACTACTTGAAGACCTTGGCCTGGCCAGCAACATGTGTTATGCTTTCAGATTACTGCATCAAATGTTTTGCTTGAGATTTGCATTACTCAGTTATTATGTATTTCAAACACATAACTGTTGCATGAAATGGCATATACAACTGAAACAGTACACAAATAAACATTTCTATATATGCAAACCTGTGTGTGGTGTCATATCATTTGACTTCTCTGTGGGTATATGTTTCATACAATAATTGTCTTTTGTATGGAAAAATCAAACACTGGCCATTTTAAAAGGTGGCAGCCATAGGGATACTGGCTGTTCAATATGCTGTGCACCATCTAAATATTTATCTTTGTATACATAGCTATACATAGTAATACATGTATATATGTATGTGCATATACATATATATATATATATATATATATATATATATATATATATATATATATATATATATATATCAAACCACAAAAATAGCTGTGGACCTCTTGGGCTTTTGATCCTGAGTGATGCCTGCCGGGAGGGAAGGAATAACCAATTTTACAAAGCCTTTCACTCTTGATCCTAAACGATGAACAGATTTCCACGTGCATTCGGTGGTGGAGCTAGCTCTAAAAAGAGCTGTTTTAGCCCTGTGGGCAGCTGGAGCTCTATATACAGCTGTTACAGATCTCTATGAGCTCTGAGAAGAGCTGTTTTGTGTTTTGAATGCCCTTTCAGGCAGATGCGGTAGTTCTAAAAAGAACTGTTTTGTTTGGTTCACCGAAGCTGTGTCTGTGCCTCCGGCTGGTCTTACCAGAGCTGATACAGATTTCTGTGAGCTTTGAGAAGGGCTGATTTGTGTTTTGAATGCCTGTTCAGGTGTTGGTGGTAGCTCTAATAAGAACTTTTTTGTTTTATGTGTCTCCGGTTGCTCTTACCAGAGTTTATACAGATCTCTGTAAGCTCTGAGAATAAATAAATAAATATATATATTATATATATATATATATATATATATATATATATATATATATATATATATATATATATATATATATATAGATTTGTGTGTGTATGTATATATATATATATATATATATATATATATATATATATATATATATATATATGTATCACTGGAATGTTTACTGGTTCCACATTGTACATTCCCTATGGTAGACAGTCTGTTCTGCATGATATGTTATTGATATCATCCTGACATCGTACAGCTGAGATGGATTACTGTTAACTTGTTGTGCTATGTTGTGTAGGGTCCTGGGTGTGAGACTTGCAAGTGTTGGTTAGTGTGTTGCAAGGCAGATCTGTTCAGCTGTGGAAGAGGGGATGATATCAATAATTACAAGAGGTACTTAATTTGGGCCCCCTCCCCCCATTAATGGTGCCTTTGGTCATATATTTATTTGTTGGGTTCTTTCATATATATATATATATATATATATATATATGTGTGTGTGTGTGTGTGTGTGTGTGTGTGTGTGTGTATTATATATATATATGTATATATATATATATATATATATATATATATAGACAAATAGATATAGATATAGATAAATATATATGTATTATATGTATATATATATATATATATATGTATATCTTTTTACACGTGTATATATATATATATATATATATATATATGTATACAGATGTTTTATATATATATATATATATATATATATATATATATATATATATATATATATGTATTTACACACACATACATACAGACATCTACATATATAAATACATTTTCCCTTCTGTTGAATGACTGTGCTGGATGATATGTTTGAGAAAACATCATTTTTTTTACATCTGACGTGGCTTAGTAGTAAATCACTTAGGCTATAGTGGGCAGGGTCCTGGGTTTGAGACTTGCAAGGGTGGATTAATTTGTTGCTGGGCAGAACAGGGGCTGTTGGAGACAGAGTGATTAAGGCACTTTAAAGCAGTTGTAAGCAGGTTTGCCCAGGTTTGCGCGAAGCTAAGTGATGCTTACATGAGCTTAACTTCGCTTATGCCTGCTTACTGCCCCTTATGGTTGCTTAAACCCTCACTAATTTCAAATAAAGAAAAGAAAAAAGGGAGATAGGAAGTGGTGAAAATGGGGCAAGCAGGGGGACAAACAAGAGGAGAAACAAGTAGGGAAGTGCAGGACAGGTGTAGGAAAGGACCATAGCTCTGCATTTCTTTGGCAGCAACAGCTGCTTTCAGTGTGGGCAATTTAGAATTTGGAGCCTCACACCCTACAGGGAGGTGTGTGGGCATCATACAATATGGATGGTTGGTAGGCTTAGATTGTGTGCTGGGTACATGTCTCTGGGTGAAATGTAGAGCTATGTATGAGACGTGCTTTTTTTTTGGGACAGATGCCTTTGTTTTTTTTAAGGCGAGAGTGGGATATTAAGGAAAGATTATTGGTAAGTGTGGTGGGGGTGGTTTGGTAGAAGAGGTTGCATTTGCAGACAGACAAGACAGCAGATACAGGCGGTGTATGACACATGGGGGGTAAACACCTTGATGGGGAGGGTGGTTGGGAATCTGAGGCTCATGAGCCCCACAGATGATAGTAGTGGCACTGATGTCCCCACCCGATGACAGTCACCACCTTCACAGTCTTGAAGGTGGCTGTGCTGCAAGCTGGGCTGGAGGGGCCGCCTGCCCCTCTAGCTGTGAAAGACTGCCCTCCACCTGGTGAAGGCGGTCATTAAACAGGTCAATGAGCCCAGCAGTGTCAATGTCCACCAATAATACCAAACTAGATACCGCTGTAGATATGTTCACTCATAACCAATTTTATTAACATAACTTTTAAAAAATACAAACAGTTAGATTGAGTGCTTTCTTTCCTTCCTAGGGATTTCATCAGAATCAAATTGCTTGGTGAAGGCAGTCATCCAGCTCCATCTGGAGGACACTGTGCACCATGCCACAGACCTCATCCCAGGTGACAACGTCCTTACCATGCCCACTTGTGGGGGAGACAAGCCCCATCCCCTGCAGCGGCTCCACCTGATGGTGGTGCAGGACCAGCAGATGAGGGAGGTCTGGGTTGGGTCCCAGATGTGCTGGGACCCAGTGCCTCGGCCAGGTTGGGTGGGGGAGGTGAACCCACTGGGATCTGCCTTCCCATATGTGCTATGGTGTGGAAATTAACAATGAATATTGGTTAGTCATGCACAACATATTACAACATTAGTCAAAATAGCATGCATGGATATTCCCATTTACCCAAAACAGTGCAATTATAACAGTACCATAGCAAACAGAACCCATGCATATATAAAATGTCATTCAGGGTTGCAACAGCATGCCAGTTAGTGGTATGTCAGGCAGGCAATAAGATGATTATTCAGCAGGGAATATTCGTATGCACACAGTTTAAACAAAGATAAACCAAATGGAACAATGGTCCCAACAGTAGAGGTTTGTTTAGGAACATACCCATGTTGGTTTCAGTATGATGGTTGGATCAGTTGAGTGTTGGGGGAAGGGAACAGATTCAATTGACAACTGCTATCAAGTATATTTGTCAGTACACTACTATTCACTACTCTACATTCTGACCACACTTACACTCTACCGTGGCCATGGGGCTGCTACAGCACACGAACAGCTGTAGATATCAACAGAGCAATTCTACCCTTATTTTAGTTATACACATCAGACCTGTTTCTATACCAATTTTTTTTACCTGTGGGCCTGTGCAGATGAATTGTGTGCGCATTACAATGGTGTTTCTACACATATTTCAGATTCACATATTAGTTGCAGGCCCTGGAGTCTCTGTTGTGTCTTTCACATACATCTACTGTGACATTCTCTGTGTGCAGGTTTCTTGTCAACAGGGGAAACTATCCGTGACAGCGTGACACTTGAGGCGCTTGTCTGGCCAAGACTGCAGAGTGTAGATATCTAGCTTGCATCTATTTGTAGGACTGGGGCTGATCAACACACCAATTGTTCACCTTTTATACTTTTACACATCATACTATTATTTCTATTCAGGTTTCTTTATCTGTGTACCCTGTATGGAAAATGCATGTGTTGCAGTACATTATTTTTTCTATTCAGATTGCAGTTTAAAACTGTAGAACCAGACTGAGATGTTAGTGGTAGTCCCTGGATTCGAACCATACTATGTGTGCAAAATGGAACTACGGGCCTATTCCTTATCAGACTGAGCTACTGGGGAGGTGCTATGTGTTGCTTGTAACATTTCTATCTAGTACATATTTTTGTGCACAGCACTTTTATTCGGACATGTTGCATTATTTGTTTCCCATTTTCAGTACAGATAATGCATACAGAACAGACATTTGTGTCACTGTTTGTGAAGCGTGCACATTAGCTGGATTGCACATTTGACTGTTTTACAACTACATACTGCAATTTAGATTCCTGACTACACTGTGTAGGTTCGAGGTCTGCACCGGTTAGCCTTATACATTTCTCAGTACATTCACAGCTACATACTGCTGAAATTGAAAGGTTAACACAGGACAATGGTGGCAGACAAACAAGTAAAACACATTCTGATGGGAATATGTACTGTTTCTTTTTTCCAGTTATTTGACATGTCCATTCTAAAGTATGCAGACAAGCAGTGCTAAATCAGTTCACCTCAGTTAATGCCTTCTGCAGGACATACACATTTCTATTTATCAGGTACAAGTGAGATGACACACACCAGTGTTTGGGATCACCTTTATTAGTTTTGGCATACATATCTGTGTACGACTCAGAACTCCACAATTACTATTCCTGCATGATTTACACAGGGGAATGCTTTTCATTTCTAACTGTTACAGTAGCCCTAACATGGCACTTTCTTGGCAAGTTCACTCAGACACACTCATACATATTCTAATATTCCTCTCCTGCATATTGTACCTTGTTTGCTACTGATATCTGTATTACACAGCAGCTGGGATACTCCATTGTAACACTGGCAGCCTGACACAGGCATTTATTCCTGACTTTTACAGCACAATTATATATACAGGCAGTGCTACCATTACTATAATTTTGATTTCTTACTACTAATAGTAGGGGGTATTCTGTACTCACCATACTGCCGACGCAGTGGGTCCAGTCACTGGGCAAGAGACTGCACATTCTGGGACATCTCCGCAGCAGCTGTATGGGGAGACATCACACATTAATCGCACCTCCACAATCACAAGTTGAACTTTTTCCATACTTAAATACATAAGACTGCATACTTACAGACAGGTGGGACATCCTGCACTCAGGCTTCTTGGATCCATTGGTGCAAGAGTGCACCCCTCCTCCACTTCAGGTCATTATGGTGATGACGTACCTGCTCACCAGTCTGTGGTATGCCACTAGTGAGATCATGTGCGAGCTGGTCCCAGGCCTCTGCTTTGTACTGCAAACCCTGGTATGGGCCCTGCAGCAGCCTGCTGTCATGGTTTTTAACTATTAGCCCAACCATGACCCTGGACTCCTGGTCCTGGATGCCCCATCGTTGCACTAGGAAGTGCACACCTTCTCCAGCACCAGTCATTGTGGTCCTGCTGTGTGCAATCCCAAATGGTTATGGCTGTATTCCCACCTGTGCGGTTTAAATAGGGCAGTTTTCCCGCACTTTTTCTTCACTGGCCGGTTTTACTATGCTGCACTATACTTAGCTCCACACAAATCCGCATAGCAATGCTTACACCAGCTAAGCAGAGCTGAAAGCAGGTAAGCAATGCTTACACTAGCAAAGCATTGCTTAAATCTATTTTTTCATTAAATTTATAAATTATTTTTTACATTTATATTTTACATATTCCCACCCCTACTGTGCTATACGTGAGCCATATGATTGACATCTATCATTCACATTCCTTAAAAGTTTATTAAATAATTTGCCATAGGAGGATTCGAACTGAGCATGTTCTACCATGGTAGTACAACTGTGCTACAGCAACATGATGACATTTTCTATCACATTAGCACTTGTCTATCATTTTCAGGATTTCAGCCAGGCTAAGCATAGCAGTGTGCCAAGCAAGCAAGCTGCACTGCACTTAAACTTCTGATTTATTTAATGAAAAAAAATATTAATTTTTTTTTTATTTTTTATTCCTTTTCTCTTGCCCTACTGTTTCCATGCATGTAGGGCAAGAGTGCATACATTTGGGGGGGTGCACTTGAAGGCTGCTGCCTTCTAGGTGTTTGTGGTATTTTTTTTTTCAGTGTCCGTGGACACTGAAATGTTAGCTATTCACATTTCAGTGTCTGCAGACACTCATTTACTATATAATATTAGAGCCAGGCTCTAATATTATATAGTTTGACACTCATCTGTGTCAGAAAGTGCCGTATGGCACTTTCAGAGTGAAGGGGGCATGTTTCAGGTCCTGGCACTGCTGACACACACACCCTGCACTCATTCCTGGTTCATGTCCATTTAGTTTAGATAGCAGCATGCCTTCATGCATATGCAAGGCGCGTTGCTATCCTAAATGGACACAAACCACTCCATGCAAAAATAGCCTTATTTTTGCATGGAGCTTTGTGAATCCAGGGGCTAGTCTATTAAAATTTTAAATGTTTAAAAATTGTCCATGGTTTTCAGCCTTCATTCCATTGTTACTTTTGGTTTTGTCCAAAATTCTTGAGGAAAGAAGTTGATTGATGATCTTTAAAAATATTTTTATAGGTGTTTTCATGGCAACTGGGAGGTTGTGCAGCTGAAAAAGATGACTTATTACTCAAATCACTTTTCTGTCTGCTTGAGCCTGCAGTTACCTCAGAAATGCAAATGTGAAATGTTTCCATGTAATTGCCACTCGGGCAACAGTTTCAGGACATATTGGGCAGCTCTTGAAAGTTGAGGGGACTCTCACCTCCCCCCCACACACACTATGCCATGGCACCTATGATCTGGTTAAACTTAACTGTATATTAGACTTGCAATGTGTTTAATGTATATACACTGTGCAAGTGGCCCTATATAGGTAAATGTGCAAGTGTGTAGAAAGATATGTTTCCTTCAAAAAATTGGGATGTAATCTCATGTGGTTAGATGACAGGGAATCACAAGACCAGCCCACATTACTGAGTACATGTAGGAAAATGTGTGAAAAGTGAGACAGTTCTTAGGGGGCAACAAAAATAATAGGAATGTGGAATAAAATCCAGGATATATTCTATTCAAGGTGGATGGAGAATTAGTTTTTGGGAGGTGATAAGACTAAAGTAGTGATGTTGAAGGTTGTGAATGGAAAACATGGGCTGAAGAAAAGAACTGGCAAAATATATGCTATTTACATCTTCATAAAGATACACATAAGGAAAGAGTCCACCTTGAATAGATCATACCCTGGATTTTATTCCACACCCCTGTTATTTTTCTTGGCCCTAAGAACTGTTTCAGTTTATATGCCACATTTCCCCCTACATACTCTCTATATGTAGCCTTCCAGTCCCTTTATTCTTTCCCTTCTACCTTCTTTCACTGATTTTCTCCTGCTCCAGGTGTTTCCTGCTTGAGCCATGTGATTCTATGGTGCCTCCCTGTAGATGACCATCAGCTGCTACCAGCTCCTTTCCTCTTTCATTAAATCTGCAGGTCCAGCCTTAGCCCACCCTGGGTTAAAACTGACCCACATCCAGGACTGATGGGGAAATCAAGGATGCTGCTGCAGCTTCATACTGCTTTCTGGGTGTGTGCCCTAATTCTTACAACCTCACAGCAAACTTGGTGTTAAAGGAGTTTCTTATTACCTCCCATCTTCAGTAAATTCACTGAAACACAAAAGCAGTTTAAAGCAAGACTTTCATCGGCAGTATAAAGCGATGTCTGACATATTCTAATGTAGTCTAACTAGCATGGCAGAACTGCAGACTTTAAGTACATGAAACATAAAAACAAGCCTATGTAATACTATTCTAGAAAATCTCTTCCAATCACTATTGAAATCCTTAACTGACAGTAGAAATATGCAGTCAACATTCAGAGACAGATCACATGGCTCTGCTCGACAGGGGCACAGGAAATTAACTTTCTTGGGTGGCATAAGCCAGGGAACCTTGTTGGCTAGGCTTACTTAGGCCCTTGGGCCAATAGCCTAGTACCTACCTATGAACCTGTGAGACAGCTGACACTTGTTACATTTCAGCATATTCTCATATGCAGTAGTAAATTCCCATGATTTCATCCATGCAGTACACAAGCAATGCTGTATTCATTACAGAACATGTAACAAAGCTATTCAGCTGCTTCTCTTAGACAAGCAATATTTCCTAATATTCCTTTATTTCATAACAAAGTATTACTATGAACTTTATTCATAGTGGTAATGTATAGCCTCTGGAGTGGCACAGCAAGGGAGGGGGAAGTTGGCAACCTGCTACAGGGTGCAATCTAAGTGACGTTCCTGCATTCTTTCTGTAAGCAACTTTTCTCTGAGCTGTTAGGGAGGGGATGTGCCTGGGAGGGGACATGTGATTGTGTGCTTCAGATGGCAGTGAGCAGTCTAACAGAGTGTTTCTCCTTTTTCCCCTCTTCTAATGAAGAGCTGGTAGTGCCTGGGAGGGGGAATACTTGGGAGGGGGTGCATGCTTCAGACTGCCGAAATAGTCTATTGGAGTGTTTTCTTTTTTTCTCATTGAGCAAGGGGTGGGAAGCTTCTTCAGGGACTGGCACAGGGTGCTGGGTGAGCCAGCTACACCTCTGAGCCACTGTGCTCATGCTTTTTTGGTCTGAAAGAGAGAAATCCATTTTGACAGTTGTACTAATACTTATATTTTAGCACTTTTCCCTCTAAGACTTGCAAGCTCATCAATGACTGCCTTCAGGTGGTGTATGCATGTTTCTACACGTGGATAACTTCCTGACTAAGCAGCATACCTGTTATGCAGCATGAATCTCACCAGGCTCATAACACTACCTTATTGCATCCAGCCTAGGTCCCTTCCACCAGGATGGGGAAGCCAGCATCCGCTACTCATTCCCTTCCTCCATGTGTGGCCCCTCCAGGACCCATATTGCTACTTGAGCATGAATTGTTCAGAGTGCTGTTAGAGCTTTATCCGTCTGCACCACGGGGCTGGAATTTTGGTGTCTTATGTTTCTTAAATATTGCTTTTCATGCTGATTAAGATTTGCCACATGAATGGCTAAAGAGGTGAATTTAAATAAAAGAATAAAAGGTTAAAAATATCACATCGAGATAGCAGACTACATGCACATTGGTTTACAAAGTCGATAAAGAAGCAGGGGTTATACTTCCACAGCTTTTTGCTGGTTGAGATAAATTCATGGCTGGGGTTCGGTATGCTAAAAGGCAGAATAATTTGACTAGTTTGTTACATTGGGAATTGTGCAAACACTTCAACAGAATTACTGAAAATTAAGGATTTCCAATCACATGGAATCATCCAATACCAACAGATAAGAAAGTAGAAGCAAGTAAAACTGAATCTGTACTTAAAGAAAGAAGGCCAAAGGTAGTCTTAATCAGTGAAATAGCTATACCTAGCAATTATACTGTCCTGTTTAATGAGATATAAAATTATTAATATCAGCAATATCCAAGCTTGAACTATAGCAATCAGGAATAAGACAGCTGGATAGTTCTAGTGGTAGTGGAAGCAACATGCCTACTAAAATAGAATATGCTACCTGTACCTGTAACTCTATGTGAACTTTAGGAAGATGAAGTCCTAGGAACATTCTGGGTGCTAAGAAGAGAACTCTTGGCAAATATCAAAGAACAAAGCAGTACAAATTTCATGAACTTTAATCATAATCTGACATAGAAATGATGTCCTTTCTGTCAGGGTATTAGAAACTGTAAGCAGTTAGAGAAATTAAAAAAGAGAGATATACAGTAAAGGTGGTATAAGGAACAGTGCTTGCTATAAAAGCTCCAGGACAAGAAATATTTATGTAGCACAGGAACAAAAACATTGGTGAAACATAATGGTTATGAACAGCTCAGATGGTGTAATGGTATGGTGCTGTGATTGTAGAGGGCAGCATCTAGGGTTTGAGACTTGGCAGGGCTGACTATTTTGTTGCTGGGCAGAACAAGGTCTGATGGATACAGACTGATTAAGGCACATTTAAACATCTTAAGAAATCCCAATCCCTCCGCACTACATGCTCCGGAGACCTCAACCTCATTACCACAAACAACAGAACAAGCTGGAAGGACAGGTTCATAACCCAAAGACTGCCCATACTATGGAATGGACTTCCCATACATGTCAAGCGGAGCACCTCACTGGCCTTCTTCAAGAGAAATCTTGATGAGTGGATGGGAAATAGAAAATTCACCCCGGGGATCACTCCAGTGAGTCTACTCGACAGAGGCACTGGGAACTAAGGTTGGGTGGCACGATACCAGGGTAATCCTATTAGGGTTACCACCTGTCCACTTTGCAAGGGACAGTCCCTGTTTGGGCAGTTGTGTCCTGCATAGAAATCGAAAAAATGGCAAATGTCCTGAGATTTTAGGACAAACATATTTACTATATTTTATGTAATAGTTGCATAAAACACTTATTTTGTATCTGAAACACATAAATGTTATAAGAAACAGAATAAGCAACTAAAATGCTACAAGAATAAGCTTTTATTTAGGCAAAAAATTGAAGTTTTGTCCTTTGTACTGGCCGTGAGTATGTTTTGCCCTGCAAAATCTAGTGTTTGTACCAAAAATGTTTCACTTTGGGCATTTCAAAAGGTGGCAACCCTAAATCTTATGGGCTAGGCTTGTAAAGACTCCAGGGCCATTAGTCTAGTACACACCTATGAACCTATGAACTGGAAGAAGACATGAAAATACCACAATAATGATAACATTAACATGGAAGTAAAAATTAATGGGTTCCCATTGTATGTTCCTCTGAATCCCAAAAAATGAAATCTGATTAGGTGGAAAATATATACTCTGTCTAAAGCTGCCTGGAAGCTTTCCTTTTAATATCAGGTACAGTAATCCTTTATTATATATAAGTGGCAGAAGTGTACAGGGCTTGGCCCCTGTAAAATCTCCTTTAATGTCTAACAGCAAGTTGCACACTTTGCTGTTACTTTACTAGAATTGCAGCTAATTTCTGTAAGTTTCAGGACTCACCATATCATGTTTTATAGTTCCAATAGGTTGCTAAGATTAAATGAACATGCTATATTGTAAAAATGTGAGGGCCGATGAAGTAAATAAAAATTTCAACATTTATGTTTGATCAACAGACCAAATTGCAACACTTTAGCAAGGAGGAAGTAAGGACAGCTATGATGAGGATGAAGAATGGAAAGGCTGTTGGTCCATATGACATACCTGTGGAAGCATGGAGGTGTTTAGGAGAGCTGGCAGTGGAGTTTTTAACCAGATTGTTTAACACAATCTTGGAAAGTGAGAGGATGCCTGAGGAGTGGAGGAGAAATGTACTGGTACTGATTTTTAAGAATAATGGTGATGTGCAGAGCTGTAGTAACTACAGAGGGATAAAACTCATCAGCCACAGCATGGAAGTTATGGGAAAGAGCTGTGGAATCAAGGTTAAGAATAGAGGTTGTGATTAGTGAACAGCAGTATGGTTTCATGCTGGGAAAAGGCATTACAAATGCAAAGTTTGCTCTGAGGGTGTTGATGGAGAAGTATAGAGATGATCAGAAGACATTGCACTGTGTTTTTTGGACTTAGAGAAAGCATATGACAGGGTGCCTAGAGAGGAGTTGTGGTACTGTATGAGGAAGTCAGGAGTGGCAGAGAAGTATGTTAGAGTGGTACAGTATATGTACGAGGGCAGTGTGACAATGGTGAGGTCTGCGGTAGGAGTGACAGATGCATTTAAGGTGGAGGTGGTATTACATCAAGGATCAGCCATAAGCCCTTTCATATTTGCAATAGTTAATGGACAGGTTGACAGACAAGAACAGACAGCAGTCTCAATGGACCATGATGTTTGCGGATGACATTGTGATCAGTAGTGAGAGTAGGGAGGAGGTTGAGAAGACCCTGGAGAGATGGAGATATGCACTAAAGAGGAGAGGAATGAAGGTCAGTAGGACCAAGACAGAATATACGTATGTAAATGACAGGAAGGATGGAGGAATGGTAAGGGTGCAAGGAGTAGAGCTGGCTAAGGTGGATGAGTTTAAATTCTTGGGCTCAACAGTTCAGAGTAACTGGAGTGTGTCAGAGTGGTGAAGAAGAGAGTGCAAGCAGGGTGGTGTGGGTGGAGAAAAGTGTCAGAGTGATTTGTGATAGATGGGTATCAGCAAGAGTGAAAGGGAAGGTTTACAAAATGGTAGTGAGACCAGCTATGTTATATGGGTTGGAGACAGTGGCTCTGATGAAAAGACAGGTGGCTGAGCTGGCGGTGAGTTAAAGATGTTAAGATTTGCATTAGGTATGATGAGGATGGACAGGATTAGGATTGAGTATATCAGAGGATCAGCACAGGTTGGACAGTTTGGAGACAAAGCCAGAGAGGCAATACTGCATTGGTTTGGACATGTGCAGAGGAGTGATACTGGGTATATTGTTAGAAGGATGCTAAGGAGGGAGCTGCCAGGCAAGAGGAAAAGAGGAAGGCCTAAGAGAAGGTTTATGGATGTGGTGAGAGAGGACATGCAGGTGGCTGGTGTGACAGAGCACGATCAGAGGACAGGAAAAAATGGAAAGAGATAATCCGCTGTGGTGACCCCTAATGGAAGCAGCTGAAAGAAGATGTTTGGTCAACAGAAAAGGTTGGTATACCATTGCTGCCTTCTTTCCAGTTGCTTTTTTTTTTTTCAGTTTCTGTTCTACTGTTTCACGTCTTCATGATAGTTCATAGAGAAATTTTCCATAGGGCTTTTGGATTACTTATATTGTTCGCATAGAATTTTCTCTCATGGACTCTAAAAGAAACCTTATTAATACAGAGCTTTAAAAGGCATTTGAAGTTTTGAACCTTTTAACTGTGCAATTGAGAGTGCTTACTCAGTTGCTTAATGTAATTTATGCACCAGCTTTAATTCATTATTTCACCTGGATGCATTTGATATCTGTTTGCTTGTTCTTGTTTTATTGCATGTACCCATTTTGAACAGGTACATTGAGCATTTGGGGATACATGCCATGCTAAATAAAGTTCTTTCATCTTCATAATGCCACTGCGGCTAAAGTAATGTGGGTTAATTGAGATGGGTGCATCAATGTTCTAATTCCCTTCAAGCATGCATAAAGTAATAAAACTAATGTTCTGAGAATGTCCCAATAGAAATTAAGCATTTAAAGTTCAGAATACTGCAGTGTCTTAACAGCTAATTTGTACAGTCATTTGCAATTTTGTGCAGTCCTTTGTTGCCAGAGTTTTCACATATTAAATTCAAATAGTGAAGCCCGATAATAAATTCATTCTATTAGTACATACAGATAAGACACTAAAATAAAACTGTGGCACAGAATTAGTTGCAAGAAATACTGTCTATGTTGATATAGATAATGCTGTAGTACAGATACAGCATTTAAACCACAGCCTACAAATATATCTTAGTGAAACCATATTCATAATTTGGTTGTACGTTCTGATCTGAACTCAGAAGAGCCATGGAATAACCTGGTGTTCTGTTGTTGAGGATGTTTAACTTAGTTTTACAAGCAAATGTTATTTTATCCTAAGCTTATTTATGACAGCAAGCATAAAAAGCTATGAGCAGAGACTATAATACATTATAGTACCCCTTCTATTCCTATCTGTGTCATTTAACTTTGTATAATGTCATTATCCTAACCCGTAACGTAGTACTGATAGTACTAGTATTAGATTTAGATGTATAAACTGTAGGTGTTATTTTTATACTAAACAGAAAGAGTTTGTCTCTTGTCGCATAACTAGAGACACTTCTGTACATACTATTCACCAGTTATTTCATTAATGTAAAGGTTATTCACTCATTCTCTTAAGAATCTTTCTATTTCATCCATAGTACACATAAACCCATGGGTGATGCGCAGCAGTAGACCAGACCATTTCAGAACAGTGTTTTCTACAAAACTTGTATCATTTACAAGAAAAAAGTGCAAACGTAAAATGCACAAATAGTGGCAAAACAGGCCTGCCAAATGCAAGGCATGCATGTACACACTATGTTGTATTCCTGCCTTCCATTACCATAGCCCTTCTGTAAGCCTGAGTCATTCTTGACCTACTAAACACCTGTATAATTAATTCTGGTAATGCATTCCACAATGTTACTTCCCTGTCAAGGTAAAAGTATATTCTCTAGCCATTTCCTGGTTATCCATATTACAGCTTCTGTTGATGGTGCTTCTCACATCAGGACCCTTTGCCATTTGCTGCATTTCAGTTTGCTCCTTAAATAGCCATGTATCTGTATCATATCTCCATATTTCCCTTTCTTCTGGATGTGCCTGTCAACACCTGGAGCCTTTCTTCATGCTCCAACCTCCCATGGTCCTAATACTGTAAAGCCCATTCTCCATTCATGGATTCCACCAGCCCAATATCTCTTTCTTTACATAATGATAGCTGCCAGAACTGTCAGAGTATTCCATATGTATCACATCTGTGTCTCCTACAATAAAAGGATGGCTTCCTTATCTCGAGCCCATTCCTATACCTACACACCCCGGTATCCTGTTGGACTTCACTTGTCTTTTCACATTTCACTTCATCATCTACAGAAGAGGGGATTATAGCACATAAATATTTATTTCCCCTGTACTCTGTACCTTTTGTAGATGCATATTCATCCCAGATTACACCCCCCCTCCCCGCCAGTATTAGGGCTGTGCTAACCCCTGTCCAAAATGTACAATTCTCAAAATGCAAGTTTAGTCCAGGGATCAGGTCAAGACTGAGGCATAACAGAACCATCATCAGTACACTCACTACAGCCATGTCATTGATAACATTTTGCCTTCTGCAATTAATCAATCATCAGAAAGACAAGCCACCCTCATAACTAAGGTTCTTACAAGTCCCTTTGACGTTGAACTACATCATCAATCAGCATGAAAATGTTATTAGCAGTCATAATGTCCATTACTAAAACTGCTGTGTAGACTTGAAGTAACATGATCACCTCTCATCCATTCAAGGAAGTCCTCTACCTTAACCCATTATATTGTATCCTGACAGTTGTTATGTGACTGTTCAGTAAATATTCAGGATAACAGTGGACACACACCTCAGACTAAGAACCAGTACAGGAAACAAAGCAAACCAGTCGCTCCAGGAAAAATAGACCAATTTATTGCACAAACACAGGTTAAGCGCTTTCGTCAATGCAGATCCACAAGACTTCCTCAGAACAAAAGAAAATAGTCACCAAACAGTTTAAATATACCTCCCACAAGTCACATGTAAAATGATATCCAATTAAAACACATACAAGTCAGTATACAAACCATATAAATATATATAAATAAAACATTAAATGTTAAATATAAAAAGATCTCAGCTTTAAAACACTTGAAATAGAAATGTTTTCATTCAGTCCAGGAAAAACACATGCATTGAGCCTAATTTGTCATTGCAACTCTTTAAGCTCTAAAATTTCATTCCAAGGGCCCCCCCCCCCCCCCCGGGATCTCTGTTAACATGATCAATGGCAACAAACCCAAAAACATGATCACTGTTCTCAAAAATATGATTTGCAAGAGCATTATTCATGTTAACCTTTCTAATATCAAGGGAATATTCATAAATTCATCCCTTAAACCTACGCTGAGTCTTTCCCACATAAAAACAATTGCAATTTTTACACAAAGCCGAATAAACAAGGTCCCAGGTGTTACAATTGTTAAAAAAAATGTACAGAAATCCTCCTGCCATTTCCAAAGACCTCATTAAGTTCTATTAAAAAGCTACAGTAATTGCAAGAGCCACATTTGTGTGTACCTTTCTTTCTTGTGGAGACGCATTTAGTATCTTGACCTACTGTTTCTAATATATCTTTAAAACATCTCCCTTTTCTGTAAACCATTTTTACTCCCTCTTTATAAACCCCTTGTAATTCTTTATGAACAGAAAACACATGCCAGTATGTTCTCAGAGTTTTGAAAATGTTTCCACATTCCGAGGTATATGTAGTAATAAAGGAGATGTGGGACAAATGACTAACTCCAGCTTTAGTCTCCTTGTCCTTTAGAGGGGTGTTAGATCCAAAATTACCTAATAGAAGGGGATAAAAACCTCTATTTCTTTTATCCCGCACCTCAAAATACACTTCTTCAATAAGTGTACTGGGATACCCCCTAGCCGAAAACATTTCAATAAGTTTATCAGCTTCCCTAAAAAAAGGTATCATCCTCAGAAGTTAACCGAATTAATTGAGCTTTTACCAAACCTTTCTTCGGGTGGGGTGGGTGACAACTTTCATAATGTAAGTAGCAATTCGAAAAAGTTGTTTTTCTATAAATCTGACTAACAAATCTTCTCCCCACACGGTCTTTAGAAAGGTGAACATCTAAAAAAAGAAAGAAAGCTACACACAAATGTGGCTCTTGCAATTACTGTAGCTTTTTAATAGAACTTAATGAGGTCTTTGTAAATGGAAGGAGGAATTCTGTACATTTTTTAATAATTGTAACACCAGGGACTTTGTTTATTTGGCTTTCTGTTAAAAATTGCAATTGTTTTTATGTGGGAAAGACTCAGCATAGGTTTAAGGAACAAATTTATGAACATTTCCTTGATATTAGAAAGGTTAACATTAATAATGCTCTTTCAAAACATATTTTTGAGGACAGTGATCATGTTTTTGGGTTCGTTGCCATTGATCATGTTAACATAGATCTCGGGGGGGGGGGCCCTTGGAATGAAATCTTAGAGCTTAAAGAGTTACAATGGCAAATTAGGCTCAATGCATGTGTTTTTCCTGGACTGAATGAAAACATTTCTATTTCAAGTGTTTTAAAGCTGACATCTTTTTATATTTAACATTTAATGTTTTTATTTATATATATTTATATGGTTTGTATACTGACTTGCATGTGTTTTCATTGGATGTTATTTTACATGTGACTTGTGGGAGGGATATTTAAACTGTTTGGTGACTATTTTCTTTTGTTCTGAGGAAGTATTGTGGATCTGCTTTGACGAAAGCGCTTAACATGTGTTTGTGCAATAAATTGGTCTATTTTTTTCTGGAGAGACTGGTTTTCTTTGTTTCCTGTGCTGGTTCTTAGTTTGAGGTGTGTGTCCACTCTCACCTTTGAAATGGAAGCCGGCAGCTCTGGGACTGATAGATTTGAAACCCTCTCTGGACAAGTAGGGCTTTTAACTCAATTGCTACAATGTCTTACCACACAAGTATCTGAGCTGGCCGCTCGTTTTAATGCAGGCACTGTTTCTGGGTCTGACAACAATTCTATCCCTCCTGCTCAACCTTTGAATCCTGTATCACAACAGGTTGCTGCTAATAGACCTGGTGAATCAAACAGTGAGTTTAATTTAACACCTGAAGTGTTAAGAAATTAGACTCATGAACAGCCGTTAAATTTATCTAAATGGTTTCAACAAAGTGTTTGCTTTAAACACGACAGACCAAATATTCAGTGCACACTTCGTGAGTCTTTAAATCTGTTGAGAGAGAAAATGCTTAAGATACGGAAATTACAAATAGAAAATGAATATTTTAGAGAAAGCATCAAGGTTAATCGTTTCCCGAAGGGGCTACGACATTGGAAATACCCGAATGGGTTAATACCTAATTCCCCTCTTCATATTGAACTTATTAATTTGTTTGAGCGCCAGGGGAGTGAACTCCTGGAAGTACTTATCAAATATAATCAAAAGTCCATTGACGAGCTATTACAGGAAGCAACTGAACTTGAGAGGGGTATGCATAATGATTTATTATTTGATCAATACAAGGATAAGCCTTTACCAGAAAGGCTCATCCAGACTCTGCTACACTTTGCTGTGAAGGAAAGGTTAGTTTGCTTTTATTTGTTGTATTTTGTATTACTTTATTGCCTTTTTATATTTTGAATACTGTGGTTTGTTTTCTTTACCTTGTGTTTTACTTGCATTCTGTTTTAACTGCATATTAAAACTTCAAGAGACCACAGATCTGTCTCTTCTGAGTCAGGCAGAAATGTTTTCCCGCCCTCTCACCCAGTTACAGTTGTCTTGTTAAATACCACTGTCTTTCTAGTTGCCTGCATCTTATGTTAATCTGACCATATATCTCATTGACAAACCTACCTCCCTAGAAAACACAAGTGGAAAAAAACTAAGGGTAATGCTGCTCAATGCCAGAAGTCTAAACCTCAAGATGCACGCCCTCGAAGCCCTCCTCAGTATGGAGAACATTGATGTCTGTGCAGTGACTGAAACCTGGTTCAAGGCTCCTGAGAGCACCCCAGCACTATCAGGTTTTACCTCATATCATGCTTTCCGGCCCCAAAACTTGGACCGAACCACAAAAGGAGGGGGAGTATCCATTTTCATCAAAGATACCCACACCTCCAGGTTAGTGGCAACGCATGAAGCATCGGAGACTATCCAGGTGCAACTAACCATAGGCAAAACTGCCTTACAGTTTGTAGCATGCTACAGACCACCCTCTCAAACCCAGGAACCCCACACAGCCTTCCTGAAGACACTGGAGAGTATGAATGTCTCTCCAAATACCATCATTTTGTGAGACTTCAGCTACCCAAACATAGACTGGGAACATTACTCAAGCCCCAACACCCTAGCCCAAAGGTTCCTAGAATTCATAAACTCAAATGCAATGGAACAACTAGTCGCCATTCCCACAAGAGGAGACAATATACTAGACCTGATCATCACAAACATGGGGACAAAATGCTCCACACCGGAAGTATATCCCTCTTTGGTAAGATCAGACCATAAATTAATCTCACTGGAAATCCACATCCCGCCCCCTACCCCTGCACAAAAGACCACAGTGAAGAACTTCTCAAAAGCCAACTTCACACTTCTTAAGACTGAAGTGGTATCCTTCAAGGCCCCTGGGCCAGTGGAAACCACAACCCACACTGCTGAATCCTTTGCAAATGCCTTCTATGGGCACCTTCAAGAATGCATGGATCATGCAATCCCAAATAAAACCAAGACCCATTCCCCCAAAGGCAGGCGCCTGGTCTGGTGGACCCCAACCATAAACAAACTTTACAACAGGAGGAGGAAGCTACTACATGACAGAGCAAAATCCCTAAAAGGGAAGGCATCTCTGATCAGTACTAGCAAAAAACTACGATCACTCATAAAATCATCCAAGGCCAACTTTGAGAGAAAAATCGCAAAAGACACAAAAGACAATCACAAGGCCTTCTTTAGCTATGTTAGAAACCTGGGTGGAAACTCCCAGATATGCTCAGAGTTAGTCCAAAATGACACAAAATACACTGAACCCACTGACATTGCCAACATTCTGGCAGACAGGTTCAGTGCAAATTTCTCCTCCCCCCCCAAAAGGAGAAATAACTATCCCAGCAGAGTGTAGCTCCTAACATCTCAGATGCCCAGGTGAGAGCCGCCCTCTCTAAAGCTAAAAACACAGCATCAATGGGACCGGATGGTGTCCCGGGCTGTGTGCTACATGAACTCCAAGAGGAATTAAACCCACACATAAGGCTGCTGTTTAATCTTAGCCTTACTACAGGATACGTACCCAAAGAGTGGCATACGGCAACAGTGGTCCCACTTCACAAAGGCGGTGCTTCTACGGACCCTGGAAATTACCGCTCCATAAGCTTGACGAGCCTGGTCTGCAAAGCTATGGAGAGGATCATTATGGAACTCATAAACAAAGACACTGGGGACCTACAGACATTGGATCCTACCCAATTTGGCTTTGTCAAGGGCAGATCCTGCCTTTTGAACTTGGTCAACTTTTTTGAAACAGTCACTAAGGCCAATGATGAGGGTAAGGCAGTTCACACAGCCTACCTTGACCTTGCAAAAGCCTTTGACACAATACCCCACTTGGGCATCATAGACAAACTCACCAGCTTAAATGTAAACCCATATGTCACAAGATGGGTTGCAAACTGGCTCAAGGACAGAACCCACAGGGTCAGAGTTGCTGGAGCTATGTCAGACTCTAAGCCAGTCACAAGCGGTGTCCCACAGGGCTCAGTCCTGGGACCCCTCCTGTTCAGCATTTATTTTTCTGAGGTACAGGCAAACATAGGAGGATTGTGGCTGACAAAGTTCGCAGATGACTGCAAACTGGGCGCCATAATTGATACTCCAGCAGACACAAACATCCTTCAGAGAGGCCTCATAGAAACGGATAATTGGTGCCAGAGCCATGGCCTTAAGCTGAATGCCAAAAAATGTATAGTCATACCCCTTGGGAAAAACAAGGTACCAACAAATTACCACATAGGTGGTAATCCATTAAGTACGGAAGATGTAATCAGGGACCTAGGGACCCAGGTTGACAGTAACCTCTCATTTGACACTCACATTGCCAAAGTGGTTAGGAAGACCTTCTATATTGCCCACCTTATCATGAAGGGTTTCACATCTAGATCAAGAGAGGTCATTGTGCCCCTGTACTCTTCTCTTATCAGGCCAATGATTGAGTACAATGCCCCATTTGGGATGTATCTCACCCGACACCTGCAGCAGTTGGAAAGACCCCAAAAGTTCCTCACCAAGAGGATAAAGGGTCTTAAACATATGTCATATGCTGCCCGACTGAAAAAACTCCAGCTCTATTCAGTCGCATACTGCCTACTCAGAGGTGATCTGTGCCTGACGTACAAGGCCATGTCCAATCCGGAATTAATGGACATGCTCCACCTCAGAAAATCCAAATCCATCAGAGCCACGAGAACAAGAGACTTAAACCTCAACACAGAAATAAATAGGACATGCTGGAGGGACAGATTCATAACCCAGAGGCTGCCTACACTCTGGAACAGAATCCCAGTCCATGTTAGGCAGAGCCCCTCACTGACTCTATTCAAAAGAAATCTCGACGAGTGGATGGGAGATCGTAAGTTTAGCCCGGGGGTCATCTCTGTGTCACTACTAGACAGAGGCACAGTAAACTAAACCCTAAAAGAGCATAGTATTCTCATCCTAAGGGGTGGTGAAAGCCACACACACTCTGGCTAGGCTTATAAATGCCCTAGGGCAGATAGCCTAGTACGAACCTATGAACCTATGAACCTATTTCCTCTCTACTTTCACAGGCATGTGTGAGTAATCACAAAATCATCATTTTTAAATCCCTCCCCTTCAACTATTTAAATTTATTGGCCATTCTACTGTATTCCATAGTACCAGAATACAAAAGTGACCACCCCTTTCAATCCATTTTGCTGTTTTAAAAATAGTAACTCTCCACTAAACCTTAACTTTTTAAACAGGTAAAACTTAAGTTACCTACTTTCACATCTAACTTCTCTAGTGCACACTGCAGTGTGCATTTTTTTCCCATCTTACCTTTAAGCATCCCTGTGACTAGCACTGGCTCTAATTCTTGCTGGAAAGCACTAGGAAGCCTTAAACTGATACAAGCACTCAACTCTCCTTGTTAATAAGGAAAAAATAATTGTAGGCACTAAACAGCCTATAATTGCAAAGTACCTTGCTAAGGTAAGGGAAAACAGCTCCTGTACTTTACAAAAAAAAAAAAAAAAAGCACCAAACCAGGCATATCCAAGGGTCAGCATCCGGTGATTTCTCCTGTCCACCTGGTGAACTTGGGCATACTGGGGCAATGCAGCAATTGCCTCATGTCCACAGACAACCCTCTCCTCCTACCACCCAACACTACAACCTGTGAGAGATGCACTTACATAGCCAAAATGGAAGCAAAGCTCTCTCCACCCAAGATTGTGCTAGACAGTCAAGAGGAGTAGGTTAACACCCACACTATGCCTCAAGCAACACACAGCCCTTCTAAACCCACACCACCAACACCCACATATAGCAACACTAAATCCACATATGCAGAGGCCCTTAACTGTAACCTGCCCAAGCAACAAGGACCTCTGAAGCTGAAACGCAAACAAACACCAATCAAAACCAAAGTGTCACATAGTTTACAACACCAGTGTGCCACCCAGCAACAGCCCCTAAGGCAAGACAACGTACCTAACACTTTAGTCATAGGGAACGCTATAGTCCGGCACACTGATGTCCCACTCACCAGGTTGAACAAGGAGAAAATTACAGTCAGCTGCCTGTCAGGTGCCAGGATCCACTACATAATGCATGCACTCAAGTCACTCCACAACAAGTACAAATATGACTCTGTCATTGTCCATGTTGGAGTGAATGACTTGAGAAGTACCTCCCTGGACTACATGAAAAGAGACATGGAAGAGCTCTCAGATCATGTGGCCCAGGCAGGTATGACCCTAGCCCTGAATAGCATCCTGCCTTCACCCAGAATGATACCACAATATAAGGACAAAAAGATTGACTTCAACAATTGGCTAAGCTTCTGGTGTCATTCAAACGGGATCCAAGTATCTGTCTGACTGGGGCGACATGATCGACAGACCACGATGCTTTGCCAGAGATGGTCTGCACCTGTCGCCCCTGGGATTCAGGTTACTGGCTAAGGCTCTTGCCACCCCTACAGTGCCTTTTTTAGGCAAAGTTCAAAGGACAAAACCACCACTGTAACAGGTACAAGCATGCAAAATCTGAAGGTAATACTACTCAATGCTAGAAGTCTAAACCTCAAAATGCACTCTCTCGAGGCACTACTAAAAATGGAGAACATTGATATCTGTGCAGTAACTGAGACCTGGTTCAAGGCTGCAGAGAGCACCCCTGCAATACCAGGCTACAACTCTTACCACACTTTTTGGCCACCAAACCAGGACCGAAACACTAAAGGTGGAGGAGTGTCAATATTCACCAAGGATATTCACACCACCAGGCTAGTTGCCCAACACAATGCATCTGAAATTTTCCAGGTGCAACTAACACTAGGTAAGACTGCAATCCAAATTGTAGCTTGCTACAAATCCCCCACCATACCCCAAGATTCTCACTACACCTTTCTAAACATACTGGAAAATATTAAGATAGAACCAAACACCCTAATAGTGGGTGATTTTAACTACCCTGCCATTAACTGGGAAAACTTCTCATGTACCAACACCTTTGCCCAACGGTTCTTGGAATTCATAAATTCCAATGCCCTGGATCAACTAATCCATAGTCCCACCAGGGGCTCCAATATCCTAGACCTGGTCATTACCAACATGGGAAATTGATGCTCCACACCTATGGTCACCCCCTCGTTAGTCAGGTCTGACCATAAGCTAATCACCCTTAACATCCACATCCCACCCCCACCCCACCCCAGTAAGGAAACCTCCATAAAAAACTTCTTCAAAGCCAACTTCATGCTACTCAAGTCAGAAGTGACAAACTTCATGACACCCATGCAGATGGGAACTGAAAGTTCAACTGCTGAATCCTACACTAAGGCACTGTAAGAGCACATCCACTCATGCATGAATCGTGCCATTCCAAAAAGAACCAAGATGCTCTCATCCAAAAAAGGAAACCAATCTGGTGGTCCCCTGCCATAAACAAACTTTACAACAAAAGGAAGAAACTATTGCAGAAAAGAGGAAATACACATATTTGTAGGGACTCGTGGGATTTCCTGAGCAAGGTTTCTGAAGTTTGTTTTGATGACAACCTTATTTTTTCTACTATTGATGTTAACGATTTGTTTAATGTCATCCCACATGAGTTAGGGCTCGATTGGTTTCATGGGTTTCTTATGGAAAAAGGGAATGTTCTATAACAATGAGATCAAAACTCTAGATTTGATGATGGAATTGGTGTTAAAAAATAATTTTGTGTATATTGATGGCCATTATTTTCTCCAGAAAAAAAGAGGTGGTAATGGGAGCCACTTGTGCCCCCATTTTTGCTAACATTGTCATGCTTAAATGGGAGACTAAGTTTGTGTTGAACTCTTTTGGCCCTACACCACCTTGGAATTTTTATCTCAGATTTTTGGACAATATCATTATTTTTTGGAAAGCTACTGAAGTAGATTTACAAAACTTTATTGAATATCTTAATCATACTACTTAATTTCTGAAATTTAGTGCTAAGTGGGACAAGAATGAAATCAATTATTTAAATGTTCACCTTTCTAAAGACTGTGTGGGGAGAAGATTTGTTAGTCAAATTTATAGAAAACCAACTTTTTCGAATTGCTACTTACATTATGAAAGTTGTCACCCACCCCACCAGAAGAAAGGTTTGGTAAAAGCTGAATTCATTCGGTTAACTAGGGTGACTTCTGAGGATGATACCTTTTTAGGGAAGCTGATAAACTTATTGAAATGTTTTCGGCTAGGAGGTATCCCGGTACACTTATTGAGGAAGTGTATTTTAAGGTGAGGAATGAAAGAAATAGAGGTTTTTAATCCTCCTCTATTAGGTAATTTTGGATCTAACACCCCTCTAAAGGACAAGGAGACTAAAGCTGGAGTTAATCATTTGTCCCACATCTCCTTTATTACTACCAATACCCCGGAATGTGAAAAAATTTTCAAAACTCTGAGAACATACTGGCATGTGTTTTCTGTTTATAAAGAATTACAAGGGGTTTATAAACAGGGAGTAAAAATGGTTTACAGAAAAGGGAGATGTTTTAAAGATATATTAGAAACAGTAGGTCAAGATACTAAATGCATCTCCACAAGAAAGAAAGGTACACACAAATGTGACTCTTGCAATTACTGTAGCTTTTTAATAGAACTTAATGAGGTCTTTGTAAATGGAAGGAGGATTTCTGTACATTTTTTTTAACAATTATAACACCAGGGACCTTGTTTATTTGGCTTTGTATAAAAATTGCAATTGTTTTTATGTGGGAAAGACTCAGCGTAGGTTTAAGGAATGAATTTATGAACATTCCCTTGATATTAGAAAGGTTAACGTGAATAATGCTCTTGCAAAACATATTTTTGAGGACAGTGATCATGTTTTTGGGTTTGTTGCCATTGATCATGCTAACAGAGATCCCTGGGGGGGGGGGGGGCTTGGAATGAAATCTTAGAGCTTAAAGAGTTGCAATGGCAAATTAGGCTCAATGCATGTGTTTTTCCTGGACTGAATGAAAACATTTCTATTTCAAGTGTTTTATAGCTGAGATCTTTTTTATATTTAACATTTAATGTTTTTATTTATATATATTTATATGGTTTGTATACTGACTTGTATGTGTTTTCACTGGATGTCATTTTACATGTGACTTGTGGGAGGGATATTTAAACTGTTTGGTGACTATTTTCTTTTGTTCTGAGGAAATAATCAGGATAGCCAAGCAGTGGATGGGGGGGCATGGCTAGCATGGTCATAGTGTAGCAGCAGATTTCACAAGCTCCACTAAGGAAAATATATCTTCACTGGAAACTTGTTTCATATCAAGAAAAAGTGGATTTATTTTTGCAGAATTTGATAGTATTCAACATTCTCTTCAGGAATATCTACTTATAAATTGAAATTGGTTATAATTTCCAGTCAAAACATTCATCTGAAGAAATACTTCACTTATGGGAGATTTTCAACATGAGTTATACTAAGGCAAACAACCAGGATTCCAGTATAAAAAAGGAACTACAGACTATGATAACGACTATTCAAGACCTCATAACTAAGACTGATATAATTGACTGTAAAATAGACAATTTTAACGAAAAAACTATCAAGCAGATGGATATGCTTCATGAGGATTTAAAACAGCAAAAAATTCAAATTACTAATATTGAGGAATCATTAACAGACTTTGATGGAAGATTGCTAGAAACTGAAAACAACATAGAATTTTTGCTTAAACAAAATACTTCATTACAACATAAACTGGATGATCTAAAGAACAGATCATGTTGGAATAATATAAGGATTTTTGGTCTTCAGGAAAATATAGAAGGAAACAATATGTCAAGTTTCCTTAACTCATGGCTGCCAAAATTTCTAGAGTTACCAGAGGCTTTATCTTTTGGTATAGAGAGAGCACATCGGTCTCTCACATCAGGAAACAGTACCAACAGGAAACAACCTAGATCTGTCATAGTAAAATTCTTATCATCTTCAGATAAAGACTTAATTCTATAAACAGCCTGGTCAAAATCACCTTTAAAATACAATGACTCTATCATTCGCTTCAATAATGACTATTCAACAATGGTAATTACTAAAAGAACATTTTTTTTTACCTCTAATTAAAGAACTGAAAAAGGTACAGATTAAGACTCACCTCTTGTTTCCAGCAAGGCTGAAGATTTTTCTTCCTGATGGACCTTCATTGCTTGAGGATCTTGATTCTGCTGTGACATATGTTAAAAATCCACAAATTACTGGAAAAAATAGAAGAAATGGAGTGGGCTAACTCCTCTATTAAAGGAATGGCTCCAAAAACTACATGGAAATCTACTGAAAACAAAAGAGACTAAAGAATAAATGAGAAATGCAGACTATTTATAAAACAAACTGAGGTAATGCATTTTATATGGTATGCTTATATATATAAATATAACATACTTAATATACCATCAATATATTTATCATTAACACTTTTAAGTATTCATTTTATATATATAAGCATACCATATAAAATGCATTACCTCAGTTTCTGCTTCATAGTATAAGATACTACTTAGCTGTATATTACACTTTAATTTCACACAGCTATAATATATACAATTATAAATATTTAATATTCTATGTAAGATAAAATGAAGGGATACATTGGAAAATATAAAGTAAGGAGGGATGGAGGGGAGGGAGAGAAAAGAAGAAACTTTTTTTTATATATACATATAATTTCTTATATATATATATATATATATATATATATATATATATATATATATATATACACATATATATATATATATATATATATATATATATATATAGCATAGTATGCATAAGTCTCTCTAAACTCAAAGTAATAACAATGCATAACATACTCAAAGCCTTCTTCTCTCTTCTAATTGCACTTTAAGTCATAGAGAATAACATATTCTTATAACAGTTTCCTTCTCACTTCTAATCATACAGTACTGGTCAGCATTGAGCATAAACTGTGTTACACCCTCAGAGTAGAACAAGAATTCACAATGTAATTATTAAATATGTGCACGATATACATTTGTTCAGGATAGGTAAATATTGGGAAGGTAGTGTAGTGTCTGTGGGTTTAAATACCAATGCCTACATTAGCTCTGAAAAGCTAGGAGTTGTTATATGTGTTTCTATTACAAGGCTTATTATTAATATATTAATCTAAACTCTAGAGAATATATATAGTTAAAAATAAACATAGTGCTTTTAAATGACAAAATAGAGCAGTAGGAAAAGTTACATCATTACTTTCATGCTTTGTTTGAAAACTTTTTTTTTTTTTGATGACAGTTTTGCAGTTTCTAGTATGGGTAACAGATATATGCTGATTCACATGTATAAAACATTTTTTTTACTGAAACTTGTCTGTTTCCCGCCAAATAAATAAGGGAGACAACTTTAAACATTCTTCTTACCTCGTGCAGTTCTCTCGTGAACTAATTATTCATTTGGAAAACTTTCTATAGTTTGTGGAATCATCTCTTCTCTCTCTGAACTTCCTCAACGATGTGAAGCAGCTGGATGATGTCATCACCGTGCAACGAATATTTCCAGGAAGTGCAGAACTGTATTTTGACTTTAGCTTGGTTTAACAGTGTTTTTTGTTTTAAATCAATTGTTATTTACTTAAAATGATCATTTATATGGTTGATAACAAGATTACATATTACAATAACATAATATATTCATCTTTTGTGACTTGAAGAAAGGATTACAGAACAGATAAAGGAAGAAAATGTAGAAAGAAAAGAGGTGAGAGAGGAGATGGTTATGAGAGAACTGTGTGAGTATTGAAATGTAAATATCTATGTGCTTTATTCTTAGGCCTTACAAGTGTAAATACTGATGGTAACATTCATTTTTTTGCATGTATGTGTGTATGTATATATATATATATATATATATATATATATATATATATATATATATATATATATATGTATGTATGTGTGTGTATATATGTATATGTATAAAATATTTTTTTTCTCTCCCTCATCTTTTTTTTAATTATCACTACATACTATGATTATGGTTACCATACTTAAAGTTAATATCTACACAGATTCATGCAATCTTTATATTTAAGTGTCATAAGTAAGGTTATGCATATCATTTCAGAATGTTTGTTTGCATAGCAAAGAATTGAATAACAAAAGTGGTATACTAAAAAGAACTTTACAAATAGATATCTTATTCTGCCACTAGTGAAAGCGATTGTAAATACACATGTTTATAGTGAATACATCCCATTTGGGGGTGATACAATGTTTATTTAAATGACATACTGTTTATAATTACACCTACGTCTTCTAAATATTCATTCTAAATATAGCTATTCACACAAGATCCTAACTACATGTTAGCCTTGTTTTACTTTTTTTTTCTCTCTCTCTTTTCTGTCTCTCTTCCCTCTCGTGTTCATGTATATAAGTTAAATATAGGGAAGAGATATAATGAGAGTTACAAACATGTTAATACAAAATAGAATTACATCTAAACAAACTATGGTTTGAACAATAACATTGTGTCCTGGATAACGTATTATATCTGATAACCTAATAGAAGTGTTGTTTATACACACAACCTCTGTTATCTATGTTAATAGTAAGACAGTGGGCTAAATCACTTAGTCTTTTTAAACAATCTGTCAGACATTTGCCTTATTTTGGAATGTAAATCATATCTTGAATCTATTAGGTTACATAGGTTTCTTATTAGATATGGTTTCTATGAATGTATAAACCTTCCAGATAATACTATATTAGGAGAATTAATGATTTCATTAGAATTTATCTTAATGTTGCTAACTTAAAGTATATAAAGTATGTTATTAGTGGAGTTTGTACTCTGTTGTTACAGTTTAGGGGTTGATCTCAGTGACAGATGTCATTGGGATTAGGAGGTTATAACTCCAGGCGGGGAGCATTGGGGTGTTTGTTTTTATCTAGTGTATGTAATAATTTTTTTAAAAAAGAGTTTTTTGACATCCAAAGTAGCTTATTTACAGAAAATATAGAGAATAAAGCTCAAGGAATACATTTTTTTCCTAAAGACATGAGATTTAATATTTATACTAGGAACAAATTCACTTTTTTGCGGAAATTTTCACATTATACATATGATATTGATATGTTATTAACACATCTTTCAGGCACAATTACATAATATGACTATTTTGAAAGGTATGTCACTTAACATAAATGGTTTGAACAACCCGTATAAGAGAAGTAGTTTGTTTAAATATCTAGCTTTTCATAAACCTAATATAGTATTCTTACAAGAAACACATTTAACGAAAGATACTATTAAATTTCTAGATACAAATATAATAAGCTCAGAATGTACGAAAAAAAAAGAGGTGTAGCAATATTGTGGAACAAAACATTACCACTACCCAGAATAATCAAAACATACCAAGACAATAAAGGTTTGCTTTGCTTGGCTGTAATTGAGATGGGTAAGAAACTATATACATTAATAAACAACTATTGGTTACCTGGTATTGATACTAATACTATTAGACACATATTGAATCAAATAGTTTCACTATCTGAGGGACATATCATTATGGCAGGTGACTACAACTGTATCTTAGACCCTAAAGATACAACCACTTCAGGAAAAAGAAAAAGTATAGCACAAGCTAAACAACTTATAAATTTCATAGACTTATACCTACTCAAAGACACACATCATTTTGTGGATCATAACTCATTACAATACACATTCTATTCTAATAGATACAAAACATATTCTAGAATTGATAGAATATTTCTTTCTACACAGATAATGAATAACCTGACCAATAGCAAAATAATATCCTGCTCAATCTCGGACCATAATACTATCATATTTGAACTTAATATTAATAACATCCATAGTGTCCAAATTAAAAGGATTCCAGCATATCTCACACAACTTAAGGATTTTCAATTATTCATAACAGAAAAGACACAAAACTTCATTAATATAAACTCAGCATCAGACACACATGATATATTTATTTGGGATGCCCTAAAAGCATATTTGTATGGACAAATAAACAAATGGTTTCATAATAAGATGAAAATTTGGGATAAAGATATAAGAATAATACAGGATAAACTGGACTCACTATACACAAATAATAAAGACAACTTGTCTTCAAAGAATATAAGGGATGAGATATACAAACTAAATGAGGAATATAGATCTATCCTACATCATAAAACAAAGATAACACTAGAAAAATATAGGTTTCTTGCTTATTCTGTAAATCCTAAACATCTATCAAACCTTAAGAATTAGACCAAAAGATTAAATAAATATAATTATATTAAAGAAATACATTCTGCAAAAAAGAAAAGAGAAGTACATAGCATGCAAGATATATTAGAAGAGTTTATATGTCACTTTGATGAAATTAATCAATCCACACAACAAATTCAAACACAAGATAACATAAGAGATTATATTAACAAGAATATATATAATTTTTTTGTTGTTGTTGTTGTGTCTTTCGGCTTTTCCCGGTTAGGGGTCGCCACAGCGGAACTCCGGTCCGCTAATGATTGGCAGTAGATTTTTACGTGCTGGCTTGCTGGGCCTAACGCACAACCTTCAACGAAGGAACACCCATTCACGCATGTCGCCACACAGAAGACGCTCTAACTGAGAATCGAACGGGCAACGTCTAACTGTGAGGCGACAACGCTACCGCAGCACCACCACCACAGTTAACAAGAATATATATAATAAACTAAACAAATAAATTGAAGTTATTAATAAACAAATTACTTTATCAGATATACAAAGTCAAGTAAGTAAGCTTAAATTAAACAAAGCTCCAGGTAACGATGGAATTATTCCTGAAATATATAAGATAATACCCAAAATGGCTATTTCCTTACTACACAAAGTATATAATTTGGCCCAAAGTGATAATATTACACCCCCATCCTGGAAATATACATTTATATCCCCTATTTTAAAATCAAATAAAGACCCAAAATTCTGTTCTTCATACAGACCAATATCTTTACTGAATATCGATTATAAGATGTTTATGAATATATTCTCAGAAAGATTGAAGAAATTCTTACCCCACTTAATAGATGAAGGCCAGGCAGGATTTATAACTAACAGAAGTACTTTCGATAATATAAAATGAACCCTAGCTATTATAGACTTCTCACAAAGGAAGAAAAGGAACTTATCATTAATTAGTTTTGATATTAATGTGACCTTTGATTCTATTAACTTGATCTATCTATTTACTCTTTTGGAATGCTTACATTTTTCACATAATTTATTAATCTTCTAAAACATTTATATGAAGAAACCTATGCATATATCAAAATAGGGTCATATATTTCCAATAAAATGTCTATTACAAAAGGCACCAAACAAGGATGCCCTCTCTCTCCTCTATGATTTACTTTGATCATGGAACCTTGGGCAAATGAAATAAGAAACAATGAAGAAATAGAGGGTTTGGAAATGAATAAAGACAATATAGCCAAAATCCAGTTGTTTGCGGATGATGTTCTTATCACCACAAAGGGAAATGACTCCTCATTCATGTCATTATATGAATCAATTAAAACATTTCAAATGATGTCCGGTCTATCATTCAATGACAATAAAACAAAACTTCTACCCATATATCCTAATAATAAAAAAATTAAAAAAGGATGATAGGAAATAATACATATCACATTGCTAACGCAGATCAAATCACATATCTTGGAATCATTCTTGCCGAAGACATTAAATCAATAATTCAATTAAACTATAACAAATGTTTACAAAATATCCAGGAATTATTTTCAAAATGGAATACAATAACATTTACTACTGAAGAAAGACTAACCATTACAAAAATGATAATTCTACCTAAAATCTTATACATAATACAATCCATTCAAATTCTACCCTCAAAAAGGTTTATAAATAAACTAAACACTTTAATACTAAGATTCTTCTGGGTCACAAAAAAAAAACTAGAATTACTATTAATCAACATACTAACAGCTGGAAGAATGGTGGAATAGCTTTCCCAGATCTAAATCTCTATTCGATTTCTGCTATAATCAGATCAATTTCTCAGCTCTTAGATATAACCTATTTAGCTAAATGGAAATCTTTATGGGAAGTGTCAGCCACGGAACTTATAATGAGACCAACATCATATCAACTATAATTCATAAACACACCTTTTATATGGATCTTAAAATAATATTTTATCACACATACTAATCCTAATTATACTGCCAGTTACATACTGCCAGTTACATACATAATATTATAATTAACTTTAGAAACTTTGTATATAAACATGTTAAATATAAAGACTACTTTTTTATTTCCTATAGCATATACACAAGAGACTTTTGTTACCTCAGATATTAACAAAATTTTTCAACTGAAAAACAATGAACTCAAATACTGGTTCCAGCTAACTTATGAATACAAGACTAATTCAATGGATCATATTATACAGGAATATAAACTTAATAATTCCTCGTGGTTAGATATACAAACACTTATACTATATCTTGATAATAAGCTGAAACTAGCTTAATCAACTAGCAAACATGACACCAGGATATTATTACAATTTCTTCAATCAACATTATTATACCAGCATACATATTCAGGTAGTCTCTCCTTTATTTATAGACTTTTAAGAGAAGAAACGTTTTCTTGCACACATAACCACTGGAGTTATTATAGTTTAATTACTCATAATTCCCCAAGTGAGCAAGATAAGGTTAATATGCTACAATCAGCTGGGAAAACATCATTTTCTCTGAAATGGAAGATTTACACATGGAGATTCATGAATAGATCCTTTTATACACCACAAGTAATGGACAAAATTAATAAAAAACAGAACATCAAGTAATGGACAAAATTAATAAAAAACAGAACATCTGTAATAGATGCAACTCTAATGTAGATATTAACTGGGCACATATGTTTTTTTGACTGTCCAACCTTAAATATATTGCGGAATAAAGTAAATGAATTTTTACAAGCACTTTTTTCAGACTTCATATTGAATAAATCATTAATCATATTTAATACACCTGTTCCACAATGTGTTAGGAAAACCAAATACTCATTACTATGGACTATATTGGCAGTGGCTAGAAAGATCATAACAAAAAATTGGATTTCAAAACATCCTCCTACATTCTCTGAGTTTACTAATTTATTAAAAGAAGTTAGTCATTTACAGAAAAGAACCATAACCTCTAGAACTTCTAGAAAGACATAAGAATATCATTAATGGGTTTAACTTACAAAATATGTTGGAAAAAATGATCATTTTGCATAAAGGTAATTGACTTTCCTTGTCATTCATGAGAACAAGTTACAAAAGGAAGGTTATAGTGTATGTTAATGTATAAATACTGGATGTCTATGTACATACTTTGTTTGCATTGTTATTCATATATTCATATTTAAATGCTTTAAATATATGTTATCAATTTGTAAATCTATAATGTAAATTATCTTATATATGTCTATGTGATTGTTTTCATTATAATCAAAATCGATAAAAACTGTTTAAAAAAAAAGATAGCCAAGCATTGGATGGTCCCACTGAAGGCAACATGTAAAAAATGCGTACACATCATTGATGCACTCAAGTGCTTAAATAAACATCAGACAAAATGGCTTCCCCATCCACTCACTGGGTTTAACATTTCAGTGCAAACTGAACAACTAAACAGTGCCTGGAGTTCAAAAACTCATGTACGCAGACTGAAGATAACATAAAAAGAAAAATAAGTCCAGCACCACAAAACCTCTTTTATCTACTTTATTTTAGGAGCAATTATTCAGTGGAGTAACATTCACTTTAATCTTCAGTGAAAATGTTCCAAGAAGCATTGACCCTAACAGCAAGCAAACCAGTTTCAGTGCAAAAGCACCTTCATCAGTGTTTATTCCACTCTCACTCAATACCCATCCCCCTTCATTTTAAAACTACTACTGTATGTACCTAGATTCCCAGTATCAACAAATAGTATTCAATTAAATACTATACCAATCACAACTACACTTTTGAAGTAAAATGCACAAATCATAGAGCCATTAAATTGCCCACTGCATAAATACAGAATAAATCAAAAAGCCATGTCCACTCACTGCCCTTACCACTACCATCCCATGAACTTCATTATTTCACGTTAAAACTAGCACCAGTTGTGCCCAATGCTGTAGTATAAATAAATTATATCCAGGATAGCCAAATAGTTTTCCCTGTATGTTTAGCTGCCAATTTGGCATATCTGTCATCATTTTTTAAAATAGGATGTCTTGTGACCTTTGAGTTGCTTTGTCACTATGCCATTGATAGATATTGTTTATAGACAGTTATTTTACTTTGGAACTTTTGAGTCTTAACTTAATGCTTGGCAGCATGCTCTGGAGCTTTTTGAAAGTTGCTTACTTTAGTTGTTATTCAGGAGTAGGAGTATGTCTTGCTTTTGCATCCTGTGTCTTAGGACACTCATATTTCTGGCAGATTATGCATACTTACATTATTTATGGTCATATTTTGTTGCTTTAGATTGGTTTTATTTATTTAATATATTTATTAAATGTTTAGTATTGTTTTCAGACTCCTTACGCTGCATATAATGTTTATATATATATATATATATATATATATATATATATATATATATATATAGTTTACTATCATAATCTTGAAGTGGACTCAGTCGAATGATTGCATCATCGATCCACATCCATGAAAACTGACAGCGTCGAACTCCGGTAATGTCGAATTACAAATCGAATGCAATTTTGGGATGAGCGTTAACATGGGTCGAGATAGGGGTGAGATTTGTACTTCGACGATATTGGAGTTTGACATTGTCACCATTCGACCTCCAGACTTTTTCAAAGTAGATTCAACCAAATCCACTTCAAGATTATGATAGTAAACATATAAGTGTGTATGTGTGTGTGTGTGTGTGTGTGTGTGTGTGTGTGTGTGTGTGTGTGTGTGTATTTAATAGTGTTATATTTTTGCAATATTTTGTCTTTTGGTTATTGTATAAGATATATTTGCTTCACTTTGAATTCTGCCTATATCCTTATGAAATAAGCACTTTTATAAATATGAAACTGAATTACAAAAATACTTACTATACTTATATCAGTACTTTTATGGTTCTGGTCAAGTGACATTGAGCTAAATCCTGTCCCCTTATCAACCCAACTACAAAACTATACCAAATGGTAAAAATCTCTCCACAGGCTATTTAACTATAGTTAACACTATAAGTTGTTAACAATACAATAACAACAACAATAAATTGTCTCGGCAAGAATCCTGGATAAACCAACATAATCTAAAAAAACACTTCAGCAACAGAATCCTGTCTGCAGTATGGCTCCTAACATTATCTGTCATAAATCAAGCATATATTTTCCTACAAATAACTAGATGGTTATGCCAAGATACTCATGGCAGCCATTTACACATTTACCCTCCTCAATAAGTTTTATGCAAAATATTATAAATAAAATCCATAGTTGTGTTAGAGTTCATGTTCTAGTCATTCTAGACTTAATAATGATTCCAAATAACTGTCACAACAAATACTACCAAATATAGTGACAATTGCCCTTACACTCCACAAGGTTAATAAACAAGTATAATTCTCCATAAGAATCCTTATGCATTCCAGTTATGACACAGAATAATCTTCTCTTCGAAAAGAAGTAAATATTAATTGGTCTGCTTTCTTTGAAAGCACAGACCTAACCTCAGCCCCTCTATATTTTCTTTAATTTATACAACCCTGTAAAAGATAGACTTCGCCCGCTAAGAAAAGGAAGATTGAAAGAAAATAAAATGCCATGGCTTATAACTTAAGTGAAATAACCTATGAAATCACATGATGTAGCATGGAGAACAGAAAAAGGACTTAATCAACTCAAAATAAATATGCTATCAGTACCCAATAGGCATAATCAAAATCAATTCAAATAAGTAGTTATAGAGCCCACATCATGTCAAACCAGAGGACAGTACTTTCTGTATGCAATGGACATTTCATTGTAGAAGAGAAGTTCTGTTCTGTGTGCCAGGCATTCCTTTTTAGGGTGCTGAATTCCTGTCTATCCTGAAAGTTTTGTGTTAATCAGAACTTCCTATGAATACCATAAGTTTTGTATTAGACTAGAGCTTTTTATCCATGCCAGATATTTTGCCTTAGGGCAAAAACTTCCTTTCTACACTGGAAGTTAATTTTTATTTTTATTAATTTTTTAGAACATGCAATGCCAAGTTCAGGAAGTGGCTCAAGCCATATTATGATGTGATATCTTTCATAGTGCCCCTCCACGTATCCTGTGGCTAGGCCTCAGATCCCTGATATTTGAACAAAAGATGTGTTGCCTACCCATCTGCATTCAATCCCATGTTCCTCATCAGTCATCTTCATCAGGGACTCAGTGGCCTGTGGTACCATTCTAATTTCCTGTCCATTTTTCACATGACTGAGTATTTGCAGTACAGCCAAATCTTATGTCTGAGGTTTTGTGAAAATTTATTGCAAATCCCATGTATGACCTGTGCTATGCAGTTATGGGCAAAAATGGAAGTGCTGTGCGCTGAAATGTTTTTCACCATGTACATTTTTTAGAAGATGGAACAAGCTGTTTAGCATCTACCAAGGTCATTATGAGTGCTAGCATACAATATATAGCCACTTTATGCTATACTGTTAAATATTGCAAACTAAAAATCTGTGTAAGACAGGAAGTGTAATAGAATACATCTAGCTATCCAGCTGTGTTATAAAGGGGGTTATGTCTAGTTCTGTAAGTTTGTTAATAATACCTGAGTGGAGTATTGTATCAAATGCTTTAGCTTGACATAGGTAGGCAATATGCACAGCTTTCCCCTCATCCGTTGCCTTAGTGACCTTTTTAAAGTTGCCCACCAGGTACAGTAAGCATTTAACAAAGCCAAACTGGGATGGATTCAGCATCCTTCCTGATAATTTCCATGTCTTTGCAAATAAGTCTAGTGAGATTAATGGGTCTGTACTTTCAAGGATCTGTTGAAGGTCCTCCCTTATGAAGGGGGATGACCATTGCAGTCCTCCATTCTTCCATGCAAAGCTTGTTTTAAGACTATAGTTAAACAGTGCCTCCAGGGGTCCTGATAAGTCAAATTTTAGAGTGTTCTGGAAACATCCCAGGATGTTATCAAGGCCCACTGAGGCTGTGTTCTTGGCTTTAGGGAGCACAACCTGCACAGACTCCCTAGTTATAGCAGGTGTGGTTATGTTTGAGAGTATTTCTTGGGGTATGGTTGGGGTGAGGGGGCGTAAGGTTAGAATTGAATTTGTCCTGTAACGGGTTCACTATATTACCAGGCCTGGTGACACTGCTATTGATGTTTCTGACATAGCTCAAGAAGGCCTTATGGTTATTTTTCACCTGGGAGGCTATCTTAACCTCAGTGTTGGCTTTGTTTGACCTAATTAGCCTTCTTAGTTGCCTATTTAATTTGATGAGGGAGTTTTTATCTTTATGAGAATTACCCTTTCTGATTTTGCCATATATATATTTTTTATTTTATTTTATTGCATGTCCTAATTAACTTGAGATGCCACCAGGTCACTTTGTTTCTGGGGCTACCTATGGGATTTCTTCTGGTAGGTACAGCAGCCTCTATGCAGCCATTGGGTTTCTAGGAGCAATTCAGTGTAGGTTGCTGTGTTCTCGGGGTTGGGAGGGGCACTGATATTTGTCAAACCATCACTTAATAAAAGGAAGTTTGCCTTGGGGTAGTAATTAACGGTTACTCATTTTACTAGGGTTATGGAGTTGATTTTGATTTTGGAGGAGACAGCTTTATGGTCAGAAGTTACCAGAGAGGATGAGACATGGGGGGCAGTGTTTTCCCATATTTTTAAGTATGGGGTCTAGTATGTAGGAGCCTGTAGTGGTCATATTCACTATTTGGTCAAGGGTGTTTATATTTACAAAATCCAGGAATCTCTGGGCCTGTACATTTGAGGCTGTGCAGGACTCCCAGTATATAGACGGGTAGGGTTTTAGATTTTATGACATGTGTTTCCAGTAGGTCCAAGTATGCATTGTGAGTTTCTTGGAACAATTGTGGGTGACCTATAGCTGGCTAGGATATGGCACAGGATTTTGTCTGCGGTGATCTGGTTTTGGAGGAACTCCACAAAACATCATGTTTGAGCAACCTAGACGTATGCTTGTTATTAATGTTTATCAACACAATTTCACTTTTAGCCTTTATCTGTGTAGCAACTGTCTAAAAGTGTGGAAGGCACTGAAATCTTGCACTGCTAGTAACTGTACAAATAACTATATTCTCAAGTGAGAGAAGGGCTTTAGGGGGAATGCATTTTTTTATTTAGGCTTCTAGCATTGAGCAATAACACTATGAGGTTCAATTGAGTTGATTTTGCTATTTCAGTAGGTTTGTCAGTTTGGCATTGCCTATAAAAGGAAGTTGGGGTGGATAAAGTTTTAGCCAGTATTCAAAAGCCTACAGGGAACAGGTGAAAATCATCCTTGGTAAAGCAATATGGTCTGTTAACTATATTCTCCCAAGCTGACAAATATCTAATCCCCTAGAATGTCACCAGAAAGACAGCCAGCTGTTAAAATCAATCATTATTTACTTATATTGTGGCATCATCCTCGGTGAGAGCAAGATCTCATTTATTCTCTCTTCTTAAATGAGAACTCTGTCCAGAGAGACAGTTAAAGAAGAATGTGACTAGAGTAGAACAAGTTAAAAAGTTAACTTGTTAACTCGCGAGGTGAAGATGAACTCTCTCTGACTCTCTGAAGAAGAAGAAATGATTGAATCATGATGACTGATGACTGCAGTGCCTGGTGTGGTGGTAATGAGTGACTCTGATGATGGTGAGATTGATTTTTCTTCGAAGTTAAGGTGTCTACCATGTTTAACTGAGTTAAAGAACTGAAGTACTAAAGTCTGTTGTGTTGAACTCTGAAGAACTGATGACTCATGATTGATGACTGCCTGACATAGTGGTGGTGCCTGTGGTGATGAGATAACATTTGCATTGCATTTGTACTGTTCTTCGAACTTAAGGTGTATAGGAAGGGATGGAAAGGTTGTCTCGAGCAGAGAACATGAATTAGAAAATAAATGTTCTTGTTTCTATTTCGCTTTAAATTATTTGCTGAGCAGGTACAGGGTGTGTTGTTGGCAGTTAGCTTGTTGTCTTTATCTGCAGCCCAGGCCCAGGGCAGGCCCAGGCTTGAAAGAAACTGCATGCGCTCAGCTGTCTAAAGTATAGTTTGCATGACAGGGCTGTTGGCAGAGGAGTTAACTGTTTTTGTTGTATTTATTTTGCCAATTACCATGCCATTAACCAGTATGTATGTAATTTTCTTTAAAGATAGTGTATCATGAAAGTGTGGGTATTATGGGCAAATAATATTTGTCACATTATTTTAGTTGAGTTAAGGTAGAATTGTCGCACTATGGTGGTTACATTCATTTCCTTGTGATGTTTCATGGAGAAGCAGTTTCATATGTTATCAGTAGCACTTCTAACTATCCAACTTGTTTTGCCTCAGAAATTTGCTGTGTGCAACTCAGCTGCAAAGTAGGCTGCAAATGTCATCATGCACAACTGTTTCAGTTCTATGAATGTCTCCTTTATTACATGTGCTCTGCTTTCTTTTCTTCTACCGTAACCAGGCCAAGGAAAGGGATTGACATTTCAGACTTCTGTCAAGAAATGCCCACGGCCCCCTACATCTGGCTTGAAATGTCTCACATATATGCTTCTGTTGTGCAACATAAGTCCATAGGTAAAGTGGTGGTTGAAAAATAAATAAAAATGGTACACTTACTCCTTTCAGTAATGCATTCGATGGAAGGCTGCCTTTCATGTTGTGGAACAGCTGTGAGCAGGTTACTAATAATTTCAACAAAGAAGTTCACTTAAAATGCATTCTTCTCATAAATTAATCTTTTTCAGTAGTATTTACTCTGGACATGCATTTAGAAAATTGTAACAATGTAATAGACCTTTTCAATGTGGATCCCTGAGAAACCGACCAGGAAAATTGACCTAACTTTTGACCAACATGTGTCTGTTGTTGTAAGAAATTTTATACTGTACACCTTATAAACAAAGAGATTATGTCTACATGTAGGGATGTCATTGCCCCCCTTTACACCGACCTCATTAAGCTAATAATTGAATATAATGCCCCCTTAGGCATGTATCTGTCCAGATACATAGAACAGCTGCAGCACCAGCAGAGGTATGTTACTGAAAGGATACAAGGTCTAAACAACATGTCCCATATCGACTGACTCATAGCCCTGTTACTATACTCTGTACCCTACAGACTTCTAAGAGCCAGTTGTATAACGAACTTGATAGAAATTTTGCACCACTTTTACAGTCTATGATTTATTAATGGTGCAGGGCATCATCTATAATGTGTGGAACAGAGTATTTCTTCATATCCCCAAGAGTAACTAAGAACAAAATGCCATAAATCAGCTATAATTAAAGTCATAATAAACCTTATTGTAACAACAGACTGCACATGATTAAAAAAAGTAATTTCATGGCTGTCTTGGTAAGCATTTTATTAAATTGAGTTTGTGTTTGTTTTGTTTCATTTAGACGGTAAAGTTTGATTTAAGTCCAAATGCAAATCATTCTGAATATGACATCAAGAAGCTACACCTTTACTGTTTGATAAATTCCACACTGTTTTATTAGGAAAAGCTAACTGTCGAATGTATATTTAAAACTATTGAAAAACTATTGGAAGTCAGGGGAGGACAGTGGGACTGCTTTTTTAAGAGCAAAGTGTCCCAGTTTCACTCATGGTTATGGGTAAGTTGTCACAGTACGAGAAGCGATAGAGCAAAATCTGGAAAAAACATGGCGCATTAAAGGACGGCATATGCAGTATGCCTGGTAACAATACTATTTCTGTCAGTATTGCAACTGTCACATTTGTGCCTATCATGGCGATTTAGTGAATCATGCTGGAATGACAAAACATAAGCAGAACCCCACAGAATTTTCAAATGCATGGACATTACATGATGTCAGCTGTCTTGTGAAAACTGTAGACAACACCGTCAAGGTAGCTGAGTTGAAGTTGGCAGTATATGTTGCATGCCATTCCAGTATTGCAACAGTAGATTACGTAGGAGAAATTGTCAAAGATATTTCTGATAAAGACATAGTCCTCCACCGAATGAAATGTTGCGCACTTATTTAGAACGTTCTCAGTCCTGCACTGCATGAAGGATTAATCTCATACTTAGTCCAATCAGACCATAAGGAGACAGCTTACTCATTAATTGATGAAAGTACTGACATTGGCCTGAAAAAAACTGCTCTGTGTGATGGTGTGATACTACAGTAGCTCACTAGGCTCTATTGTCACAACATTTCCTGGAATAATATCGCTAGAATCGGGAACAGCAGAAGGCATATTCAGTGCAATTACCAAGTTTCTTGAGTCAAATAAACTACCAATTAACAAATGCTTGGGCTTAGCAACTGATGGCTGTAATACTATGTGTGGAAAAAAATAATTCAGTCAAAACACGATTTCGCGAAGTTTGACCAGATATTGTGTACATAAAGTGCATATGTCATTCAATTCAACTAAGTTCATTTCATGCACAGAAGGTGATGCCAAGAAACATTGAATTCATGATATATAAGACCTATAACTGGTTCTCTCACAGTACCATTTGTCAGCTGAAATATAAGCAATCATTTGAATGCAATAATGTTAGCAAAGAACCATTTAAGATTTAAGAGGTCCGACACTAGTTGGCTGCATACTACCTCCTGCATTCAGTGGGTCCTTGATCAATATGACAAACTGAAGCTTCATTTTCAGACACCAAAGACAAGCTGTGTGACTACATGGCTGAGCTGCTGTATCAGAGGTTCAGTTCACCAGAGAACAAACTTTACTTGTTGTTTTTGTGGACTATATTACTGGAGCTGAACAGCGTGAACAAATTATTCCAGTTAGACAAAGTGAATCTTATAAAGTTTCTGACTAAACTGTTAACTTTGTATCAAAACATGATTCAGCAAATTGTAAGATCAACCACATTTACTCTGTAGGGAGCAACAATGGCTTTTGATCTGGAACCATCTACCACTAGCAGGTATTAACTATGGCATTGAATTCCACTTACTCTTACACGAGTCTAACATTGAGCGCTCTTCGATAGAGCAAATAAAACAGTGCTGTCATGATTTTCTGTTGGAACTCCTATGGGAACTGCATCAGTAATTGTTGGCAAATGTGCAGCAGCTAGAGTTTCTGGCTGATCTCTCTCCTTCTGTCAACCTTGGAGCACAGGAAGCACAATTGCCAAAGTTGTCATTTTTATCTTTGTACTAGGGGGAATTTGGGAGATCTGGAGCACCAGTGGATGTGAATCAGCACAGTATCATGGCCACACTTCAGGGATAATAATGCTGAGCAGTTTTGGATAACCATAGCAAATCACATGGATGCTTCAGAGGATTTTGATTTCCTACAGCTGGGACATTTTGCCTTGAGTGTGTTGATAATGATTTTCAGTAATGCAGCCATAGAAAGAACTTTTTCTGAAATGCATCTAATTAAAACAAAACTGAGAAACAGAATGCAGCAAGGCATGCTAGAAGCTTTGTAAAGCATTAGAAGTTACATGAAGTGCAAAGGGATCTGTTGCAATGGATTTATCCCAACAACAGCAATGCTGAGTAAATTCAGTTCAAACATTTATTAGACCGATGATCATAACAATGATGTTCTACCTGATGAACATTTTGCAGTTACAGATAAATAAGTATCAGGTAATTAAGATGAATTATTAGTAATTCAATATACATTTTATGATTAGTTTTATCATGTTGTTAGCATGTGCAGTCTCTTGTTGCAATAAGCTTTATTATGACTTTAATTATAGCTGATTTATGGCATTTGTTCTTATTTACTCTTGGGGATATAAAGACATACAGTGGGCTGTGTTGGGGCTGATTTTTGGAGGTAAGTGGGTGGGATTTTAAAAAAGCATCTGGCAACCCTGCTGTAATGCGTCTCTAAGCAGGTAAATGACAAATAGAATATAAAACTGTAGGGGCAAAAACAAGAGTATCATCAATTGTAAAAGGACTGAAGCAAAAATCCTGCAGACGAAAAAACAATACTCTCACTATTGTACTTTTACTACAGTTTAATGCACCAGACTATGCAGAAATTTACCAGTAAAATATTTATGGGAAAAATGCAGTAATAGATGACTAAATAAGGTTCAAATCTGGCAGTAGTTCGCAGTTCTGCCCCAGCTCTGAAAGAACTGCAAGACTAAGGTACATTGAAGAAAGTATCTGCTACACAGAAAGCAAGGGTCTTTGGGAGAATAATTTCAGTAAGCCATTACAATTTCTAGAAGCCCCAGGGTTTGAAGGACAGGTACATAAGTAGTTACTAGGCATGCAGTCCGGGGTAACATGGCTGAGCCTAGACAATTACTGAAGAGCAATGTCTGGTTAAGTTACTTGCTTAATCTCACAGTTGATAAATGTCAGCTGAGGGAATCAAACCTTGGACTAAAGGAAGCAACTCATTATCTTAAGCCTTTGTGCTAACTTCCAAAAAGTGCAAAGAACAAGTGATCTTTCATAGGTATGAATGATATGTGAAAACCATTAAAAGTTTATTGAATGTTCAGAGACCGAATTACAACTGGAATGAGTAAGGTCTCTTTGTTTCATTGTGAGGATCGTATTCAGAGACCAAATTACAACTGGAATGAATAAGGTCTCTTTGTTTCATTGTGAGGATCGTATTTAAAAACTATCACAATTTTCTGAAAAATAGAGGAGCTAGAACATAGTGCATGCCTAAGCAGCTCTTTGCACATAATTGAGAAGCTCAGTGGTTCTGTACTGTAGACACTGAGCAGATTAATGTAGCTGATTACAAAGAAAAAAAGTGGCACAAAGCTGCTTATCATGTCCTAACCCTCCTACAATAGAAGAGAAAAAGACACCAGCACTTAAAAGACTGAGAAACTTGAGAAGCTTAAAGACAATGCTTGGTGGTGCTCTCTACTCTGCAAACCCATCTAGATGTATGTCCCAGGAAGTGAGAAACCATGCCCCACCCATGATGTGTTGCATGGAGGGGGACCTAACATAAAAACAATCTATCTACACAGTTTGTTAAACCAGACATGGTTAAGTCTAAATGTGTGTTACAACTAATGGGGCTAGCAGAAATACTGTCTCCTAAATTCATACTAGAGTAGCATGCAGTGATGGAACTAACACACAGAAGTAGGCTCAGATGACTGAAGCAAGTCTTGTGGCAGAAGCCCCAAGACTCCCTGAAGTAGACAGGCATGCCAAATCTACTATATCTAGTGAATCACATGAAGAAAATTAAACTAGTAAGGAAAGACATCAGGTGAAGAAAGAAGAGCAAGAGAATAACAGAATGTGAATTAGAATACATTTTCTAAATTAAAAGAAGCCTATAACATGAATAGTTGTAAATCATGGACAGACCTGAAAATCAGGGACAGCTGAGAGGAATGTGTGCCATGCTGAGAGAATATGGACTGTTTTTTTCTTTTAGTAAGCATAAACATAACTAGAGAAAAATATGTATTTTTTTATTTTTACTTTTATTAAAGTGATGGACCTGAAGCAGATTACCAGCTATATTGCAATAGCAATGGTAGAAGAATGCCTGCAAGTCTATTGTTTGACTGTATTTGCAGTTTTAAAAGTACAGACATTGTTACTAATGAAATGTGTGAAAGACAGCAGGGCAAAAATGCAGAAGGGGAGAAATATCGCAGTGTAAAAAGGTGCAGGAAGTTATTATAACATGGCTCTCTTCCTTTAGTTGTAACAGGTTCTGAACCTACAGAACTGACGCTGATATGTATTGTAAATATGTACCGAATAAGAGCACTTCTGCCATGCTTGTCATTATGATACAGAGGATTATATAGTATGAGACAGAGTACAACTCTTTTGTGTGTAAGATAGATGTGCCTAGTCAGAAAAATAATACCTGTATCCTTGTGTACCTCAGAACAAGACAGTTGAATTAAAATTATTTTGAAACTACATATAGATCAGGTTTTCTAAGTAATCCACGAAATAGTAATGAAAGAACAGGTGATGTTATAAAAGATAAGACCCCAAAAAACTATCCCTAGGATTCAAAAAGCCTTAGGATTCTGCAGAAACTTTAGCTCAGAACATTTCTACATCTCACTAAGCCTTTTGAAGTCAGAGATTGCTCTGGTGCTGAGGTTTTCTCCTCTCAGGGGCCTTAGAACAGACAGCAGTCTTGCAAACAAAGCTGCATGCTAATGCTGCAGTCAGTGGAAGTTTCTAATACTAATTAGTCATGTGCTCTCCCAGAAATTTCCAAAACTCCACATTTGCTCAGCTAAATTTTATGCTAGAAGGAAAAAGTGACTGCCATAAAATCATGGGGATCTCCCCATTCACTCATTTACTCCTATGGAAGTAATCATGATATTGGTAAGTTCAACAAACATGTGGGGATGGGGGAAGTTATTAGTGTGTATTTCCTATGTAGATGTGTATGTCCATGTATGCAGGAGCATGAATGAGGCTGCATGAATCTATGTGTGTATGTGAGTTTGTGGGGTTAGGTAGAGAATAGAGAGTCTGGACACCTTTGCATGTGTGTGTGTGTGTGTGTGTGGGGGGGGGGGGTTATTTAAGTGTATGCCTAAGTGCTTCTGTCAGTGTGATCAAATGTGAGGGAAGGGATATTGTTGATGAATGGATGTAAATATTTGCATGAAATAGCCTTGGAGTGCATGTGTGTGTCTGTGTGTGTGCATTTGTGTGTGGGTGGGTAGTTGCGTAAGTTGAGGAGGAGTGCATGGACCGCTATGGAGAGCACTAGCACGGTCAGGTCTGACAACACTATTGCTCAATTCAGAGATATAGTGATGAGCTGATAATGAGGTCTTACTCATTGTGGCCATACCCATCTCTGAATCACATTTTCTTCCCATCACACTGATTAACCAACCTGCATTGAGAAATTAGTGTGAGCTGTGAGGATTTTATTGAATACCAGGCTGCATATATGTTAAGTGACATAAAAATATTATAATAATCAATGGTCGTTATGTACATATTATAACACACAGATGCTAAGATTAAAAATGACAAAAAGAGACAGAACATCTGGTTAGTAAATAGTCTTAAAAAATTAAAAAGATATGCAAGAACCCTGTTTTATTTTTAAAAAATGATTTACGTGGGGTACATTGCTGCTAGGTGTGTATATATATAGATATATATATATATATTTATATATATATATATATATATATATATATATAGATATAGATATATATATATATATATATATATATATATATATATATATATATATATATACATAAGCAGTATGTCTAACCAAAAAGTTTGAATCGAAACATTTGTATTTTATTTTGCAGAGATTCATTAGGAATACAGGCATGAATCATATCCAAAGACTGATGTTCGAGATAATAAATCACTGCAATATGTCAACAGACTTCAGTAATTAATGAAGAGTTGGACATATGCCTTTGTGAGACACATGATGTTATTACTCTGATAACACTTCCTCCCACAAAGACGTGGGAGGATGTAGATTTCTTCATAAAAGAGTCTGAGTTTACACTCATGGAAAATGTCACAATGCTTATAACTATATTTCTCTTATACCATAATTGTTTGTGTGAGTTGTGTTTAATGATTACTGCTGCCTTATGTATACTATATTTAAAACAGGGTCAAGATCATGGTATTCTTGAAGCTGTAAAACTTTTTTCTTTCATTTGTTATTTTGCTTCATTATTTCAAAACTTATTAAACAGAACACTGTAAACATAATTGTTGGAACCATATTACGAGTCGCTGCTTTCCTAAATACTACAACATATAGTGGTACATATGTATACTTTTCAGATGTGCATAATAATAATGTCATGTTTACCAATATCATAGGGACAGCAGGAAAGTACAATTCTTCATGTGATGAAGAACATTTTGAAACAGCCTCTTTTCTTTGGAAAAGAGCACACTGTTCATTTGTGCAGTGGTGCTGCCCTGAAACATGTAACAGAACAGACAGAGGAGCATAGTAAATCCATCCCACCTCTGCTGTTAAACACTTATTTTCATATGATGTGTAAAAGCTGACAACAGGGTTCTGTATAGAGTTTTCCATTCCTCAGAGATATGTTTAGCATATAAATCCTGCATTTTTGTAGTAGTACACAGCATACGTGTATGCTCTGTACCAGACCTTTTTAGTTATGGGGGATTGGCTGAAGCCATAAAGTGCACAAAACACACTATTCAGTAGTTACTGTCAATGGCTATGTCAATGGATATTGTGCAACATGTAAATGCTGCCTATTGCAAACAGTGTGAGGAGTTATAACACATCTCAGAATTTTAGCACAGAAATGAAATACCCTTGTGCTAATTGTGAGATGCACATTTTCATTACTTCTGCATATGCAAACAAAATATTACTTTTTTATATTTATACATAACATGTATCTCTGTCATTGTGTGCTTTTGTGCTATAAATGAGCACCAGGAATTTTTGAAGTAAGGGTATGTTGCGGGGGTTTGAAGAATGGTTAATAAGTTACTTCATAAGATTTTAACGCCAAACAGTGAGTAGTTTTGGGGGTGTGACACTACTCTATAAGGCAACCAAAAATACATAAAGGTGTTATTAGGAAAAGGACTGCAGCATGGCTTGCAAAGCAGGACTCTTATTCACTACACAGACCTGCAAGAGTCAGGTTTAAGACAAACCCTGTCATTCTCTCAGTATGAGTAGACGGAGGCAGCATAATTTAATGGACAAGAGTCAGAAGGCCACATACAATAAAGGTTTGAAATACTGACTTGTCTTGATGTGCTGTCCATGTAAGACAAACTGGGCAAATTAATAATATGTGAGTTTAATTCAAATTTTAAATTTGGACTTATGCCTAAGAAGTTACAAAGATCACAGTGAAGAGATTTTAAATAACTCTTTGAAATACTTATAGCAAAAACATGGATTTTATGATGAATAATCAGGTCAAAGTCAGAGAGCATTGCAGTAAAGCATTAAAGTCACACATGTGACATTACAGCACTGGGCATCTGGAGCAGGTACACATTTATAATCGCAATTATTTCAGATTCTCAAATGCAGACCCATGGATGTTACCCCTTCCAATACACTGAACATCTAGGAGAAGCTCTACAGTCATACTATTCTTAATGAAAAGCAAAATCATAGCCTGTGCCATGACGATCACGTGAGAGTCTGTAAACTTAACTGTGTTTGAAAAGGAGTATGAATAAATATACGCAGAGGAGAAATGTATTATAACACAGCTCTTAAGCTCTTACAGATCTACCTACATAAAAAAGAAGACTATTGGATAAGTTATCAGAGCTTTATATGCAGCAGAACAGTAGAAAAATGAATAAAATGAGGACAGAATGTATAGAGTGCCAAAGATGTTGGCAGAGAAGGGGAAAATCTTTTTTTTTTTTTTTTTTTTTTTTTTTGCCAAACTGGTTAGGATGGCCTGACACAAATCTGGGTGGAAGCAATGCAGATTCAAGATATTAAAACTGGATAGCAGCCACAATGCTTAGAAATTATTTTTATATCACAGTGCCCAGCAATGCCTTGCACAATGCTTTCCTTCTTATAGCACAGAGTGCATTATAGTAAAATTGCCCCAGAACCTTGAACTACCTGGTGAATGGGAAGCAAATCTAGTGGAAATTTGGTACTCCCCACATATGGGATGATGTACCTGCAAGAAAAAATACTTTTAGTATTTAGTATCAACCCCCTGTGCCTCTCATAGTAAAATACTACAAGCAGACCCCTTTACATAGACTGCTACGTTTAAAATCTGTCTCAGTTGTTATTGTAATGTAGTTGGTACTATCAGTGAAGTAAATGATAACGTAGCTAAAGGAGAAAGAGCTGATTGTTTTTTAAGCTAACAAGAATGTAGGAGAGAAAGCAGTTTGGAGCCTGGCATCAAATGTACTCTATTTTAGTAGGGCCCATTAGAGCACATCTTGGGATTTAAATGTATCAGTGTAGGCACAGGAAGAAACATAACAGACAATCTTTCAGATTTTAGTGGCGTTTCTTATATATTGCATATTTATGTGGGCATTTTTTTGTTGAGATGTGTCCCTGTGAGGGGTGAAATTGAGACAATAGCCTGTGATAAACACCACTACCATGTGTATAGCAAACATTAGATTGGTAGAGTCACTACTGAAATAAGGAATGTTTAAAATGAGTCACTTCCATTTCAGTTTGGCAAGACGATTGTGAAGTTTCATTTCCAATCCAGAGAATAATACTAACAAATAAATACAAATGATTTTTGTTTGACATTAAACACAGGCAGAATATGGTCTGTGCAACTCCACTCATGGATGGTTCTGCTATAGGGACTGTACTTCATACCTTGTTTACAAATGTGATGCTCTTTTTAAGAAGGGGTTTTGACATTGTTGAACCACATCCACAGGCTGCAGCAAAACAGCATTGCAAAATATGTCCAGGGTGATGTGACCTGCAGTGACTCAAAAGATTATGTCTGGAGAAAATAAGGTCAATTAAGACCAATCTGGTTTGGCTATAATCAAGAGAGAGTGAAAAAGAAAATACAAACACCCACCCCTTCACTGTTAGAAAAGATAAACTTCAAACTGAAGATTTGTAAATAAGAGAAAGGTCAAAGTTCAAAGGATAAGAAAAGGCAGCTAACATGAAATAAAAATTAGAATGACATGCATCTGGAGCTGAAAAATGACTTTGTTCCAAGTTGAGCTTTCCCAGTTAACAAATGTTAAACAAAATAAATTAAATAAAATAAAAGCTCTGATTATGCAATGTGGGTCAGAAAAGAAAAGCATTTATGTTGTGGTACCTCCCCTAGCAACATTTTCAGGAAGCGCATCAGTAGATCTTTACATAGGAGGAAATGGGGGGAGATTATCAGGATCTGAGCAATACTTAGTGTTCTTTACTTGATCTGTAGGATTACTAAAGCGGGTGGTGAAGACATCCCTGCAGAAGCTCATGAAACACCAAAAACTACCCTGTAGCAACCATTTGTAACCAAGGGGATGTTACTGTTGGGAACAGGCTAATCAGGCAAAGCAATGACCATTAACCTTTCAGAGCTGTCATAGAATTGGGCTAATCTTCAATGAAGAGACAATTTTTACTAAATTCATGGCAGTTTTTTTTTTACTAAGATACTCCAAGAAAGCATGGAGTTACAGACAGAAATAGTGACATACAGGATTTAACAAAACAGCATTTTTCACACATCCCAGTAGAAAGGTAGAAATTTTGGGACACTTAAACACAGAATTGTTTTCCCAAGAGAAAATGACAGAGTGAAGTCAAAAATTAAACTGGCTTGTAACCAGTATGGTTTTTGCTTGACGAGCAGTGATGCTGAGGCTTACAAGCTGCACACTAAGTTAGCAACATAGTTTGTTGAAGGGGTAAAAGTGATTCTGGGACTCTGACTAGGGCACATGTAAGCACTCTTAAGCTCTAATGCTAAATACCCAATAGTGGATTTGAAAATATTTGTAATCCCAGCTAGGGCTCATTTTTCACAATAGAATAACATATTCTTTACCCAATAACCAAAAATGAAGGTAATGCCATTTATCCATAACAGCACATTCAGTGTTTCCTATAAAAAAAACTTAAAATATTATAACAATAACTTTATAATTTTAGACCTGGTTAGTGAACAAATCCCTGCCAAACCCATCTGACCTGATTTTAGAAACAACAATGCTGTAAAGGAATATCTTAATCTAGTTCAGGTAACCAGTAAGGCCATGAAAGGCAGATGGATTATCATCAGTCATCAGCAACTTAGCTATGAATGCAAGCTGCTTGTTGATCTAACTGTGGACCAAGTCTGTGCATAGCACTATTCTTTAATTAAACAGAGGACCTAAGTACTGAAATCAGATTTGTAGAACCCCTTCCATATACCATGAACCTTATTGTCTGTGCAGTGTTTGATAATGTCAGTTCAGTTAAACAGCAAGGAAATGTCAATTTTATTATATGTGATTAGAATAAACACATGCTAACTGGAAAGTTTATTAACCAAAGATCCCTATACCCATGACTGCTTTATTTGTGGTATTTGTTCTACTCTACTACCGATAAAGAGACTAAGAAGACTTTCACTACATTGGTAGCCTATGCTGACCCTCAGGACCTCCCAAAAGGCACTGTTTGCCTTTGTACATATCAGAAAATGAATATGGGGAGCTCTTTTGACAACTATGGATTTAACTTGGATAACTACATGAAATCAAAGAAGATACCTTGTACACAACCTCTGGGCTTCATTGCTTTTTATTTTTACATCAGATGTGTAAAGAATTGTCTCATGAGCACAATCTAAAACTCTGCAATAACGATTTGCTTAGAAATGATACTATAGTTACATTTTTATACAGAGTGTGTTTAGAAATCCAAACATGTCAGGACATGTACCTGAGGAGATGAAATGTTTGTCAAGCCAGAAATTGAAACAGTGCTAAAACCTGTGTAGCGCTCCCAGAGGTGTTGCTGAAGAGATATGGGTTCCTTCCTACCTGACTCTGGCGACACCCTTATAGGCCCAACACACCAAGGTGGTAAGAGGGACAGATTTTATTCTAGGTGACACATCTAGTTTAAAATGGCAATAGCACAACCATAAACAAATTATTTCAACAGTGCACCTGTTAGCGATAAAGCAAGGTGAGATATGCATGAATTAAAAACATACATTCACCCTCTTTCCCAGAACTCAACAGAAAAAAGTCTTGATATTCAAACATGCACAAAGAAGGCAATATCAATGAGCAGTAAAGCTTTATAATGCAGCAATACGAACATGGGGAAAATGCAATGTCATTAAGCAATAAAAGAGTCATAATACAACAATACAGATATAAGAAAATGCAATGTCATTGAGTAGCAAAATTCTTGAAGGCAGCAGTACTAACACGAGCAAAATGCAATGTCATTGAACAATGACAATTTATAATGCAACAATATAAATATGAGAAAATGCAATGTCATTGAGCAGTAAAGATTTTTTAAGGCAGCAGTACTAACATGGCAAAATGCATTATCACTGAACAATAAAGATTTATTGTGCCACAATACAAATATGAGAGAATGCAATGTCATTCAGCAGTACTAACACCCTCTACCCCCTTGATCAATTCTAAACAGACCAACTATGAAACACTCTATTATACCCTGTTCACTGGCCAGTGACTATTTACATTCTTGGTGCCGGCATGATTGGGCCCAAGTTGGAGCTCATATTGATCCCAGTTATTTGTAATCCACAAAGCATTTGGGGGGGGACCACAATCTTATAAAAATATAAAATGACAGCCAGAGTCTCTCACCACTCCATCGAGAATATCCTAGTGGCCAGGTGCCGTGGTTCCTCTAATGAGAAAAGTAGAAAATCATCTACCAGAACTCTAGTAATCATCTATGGCTTCTCTGTACTAGGCCCAAGGGAACTCCTTTTCTTGCTGAATCATAGCAGGCATGGAGCTACTGGTTTCAAACTTCTCTCCTGATTCCACAAAATACCATCATCCAGGATTTCAGCCAGAGACATACACAATCTGCTACTTCACTTCCCTGTCCCAAAGCACTAGAAAAGAAAATCCAGTCATGCTACAAGGCCCTTTTCCCTTCAGCTACATGTTTCAGTCTTCTCTCCTTCAGCTAGTGTTCCAGCCTCCTCTTTCACTTTTGAAATTGTCTTTTATATTCCTGAAAAGGAGCTCCACCTTGTGGTATAATGGAAAACTACATTATATTACTTCTACATGAAATACAGTGGGAGCTATACTCTCCCCCCACTTGAAATTATTGGGTCCCCCCAAGTCAAAGGTAGATTAGCAGAAAATATTTACAAACATTAATGCACCATCAACTGAACAATATTTTTGCATTCAAAAATTACATTCCACCAAGGATAATCAGCCTTATGCTTAACTTGGGATGGGATGTCACCACTGGAGTAGGAGGCATAGGAATTATGAGTGCAGACCCTCCAATGAGCTGTGGTCACAGGTTCCTGTGTACTATATCCCAAACTATTATAGGTAAGTCTCTGTGGGGGCCAAATCAGTCTCTGTAGTTTTGGTTCGGAAGAGACAGCTAAGGAATTTTGCTCACAAGGTTTGTCACTCACATCACATTCAATGTCTGGTTCTTCAGTAGGCATATTGTCTACTTTTAAGATCTCCTCTTGTATAACTTCACTTTCATTTCCCATAACGGTATGACTATCCTCAGCACTATTTTCTGAAGTTTGCATAGCAGGGCCTCCATCAGTATCAGGTTCTGCAAGAGGCACAGAAACATTACTTAGCCTATTGTCAGGTCTGGGCTGCTCAAAATGACAAGGAATGAATTCCGGTGCATTTACACTGAGATTACAGCCCACGGGGTCTTGAACATCCTCATAAAAAAGCCCACTGAAACCCCAGTCATCATCACTGTCCTCCTCTCCTTCAGCAGGAAGAAGCATAGACTCTTGAATATTGGAAAGGATAGTTCATCTCTGCCTTAGCCTTCTGGATCGCCTTGAGTTAGGCTTCAGCTGAGCCATTCTGGGTTCCGGAGTTATGAGTCTCACTGATTTTGCTAAAGGCATTAAGTTGTTTCGGTGCCAGGTTTTAATGGGTCCTTCTTTCCCATCAGGGCAAACTTGGTAGACAGGGATATTAGGTAGCTGAGTACAAATTATGTAAATCTCAGATCCCCAGTGGTCAGCTAGTTTATGCTTTCCTTGTAGTCCCAAATTTCTCAAAAGAATTCTGTCCCCTGGGTTCAAATCATGCATCTTTACTTTTTTGTCATAGTGAGCCTTGTTTCACTGATGTCTTTGCCCTGTTAATTTTTCAGCAAGCTCATAAGCCTGTCTGAGGTTCTTCTTGAGTCTCTCCACATAACTGCCATGAGATCGCACTGGTGTATCATCAGTTGTGACTCAAAAGATGACATCAACAGGAAGACAAGCTTCTCTTCCAAACATTAGGAAGTAAGGCGAGAATCCTGTAGCAAAATTTTTAGTGCTGTTGTAAGCATGCACCACTGTGGCTACATGTGTACTCCATTGACTCTTCTTCTCAGCAGATAGTGTCCCTAACATGTCTAATAAAGTTCTGTTGAAACGCTCAGGCTGAGGATCCCCTTGAGGATGATAAGGAGTGTTGCGGCTGTTTTGGACTCCCAACAGAGTGAGTAGTTCATGGACAAGCTTGCTCTCAAAAGCACACCCTTGATCAGAGTGTAGCCTTTTTGGCAGGCCATAGTGTGCAAAGAACTTCTAAACTAGCAGTTTCACTACTGTAATAGCTTTCTGATCGCGAGTGAGAAATTCTTGAGCATACCTGGTATAGTGGTCTGTCACTACCAGCACATTACTGATCCTGCCTTCATTCGGTTCAATGCACAGAAAATGTACACAGACCAGTTCCATGGGTCCACTACTTTCCATTTGACCCAATGAGGCAGCTCTGGTCAGCAGAGTCTTTCTCTGAATGCAACAAAGACAAGTACGACAATAATCCTCAACATCTAGCTTCATGCATGGCCAGTAGAACCTGTCTAATGGAACGAAGACGTGTACGACAATAATCCTCAACATCTTGTTTCATGCATGGCCAGTAGAACCTGTCTCATACCAGACCCATAGTTTTGTCATAACCAAGATGACCATGTTCATCATGCAATGACCAGAGAGCTACTTCTCTATACTTCTGAGGAAACAACAATTGCCATTTTTCACTGCCGAGTGCACTAGGAGATCTCCTATACACTATTCCATTCTGTATCTGGAGTCTGTCCCATTCTTTGGCCAAAAGTTTTTCCAGAGGATGAATATCTGTGCAAAGCATATTAACTTGTTTCTTCTCTAAAGCAGCTACCACCAGCTGACCTCTTTGATCTCTCCCAAGGTCACTGTCACTCAAAGCTGGTAGCGATGAAGCCTGCAAAGTGATCAGATTACAGCAAGCTTGGGGTATGCTTGTTGCAGACAGACCCAACTTCTGGGCCCAACATTCAGTGTGTTGATAGCAGGTTGCAATCTGACACATTGCTCTCACCCCTGCCACTGAAATTTCCACCCATTCATTGTTGGAGTGTAAATCTCTCTGAGGTCTTCTGGACAGACCATCAGCATCTCCATTTTTGTGTCCTGGGCAGTATTTCAAACTGAAATTATAGTTGCATAGAGCTACCATCCATCTGTGGCCAGTAGCATCTAGATTTGCAGTGGTCTGGATGTATGTCAGAGGATTGTTGTCAGTCTGCACTTCAAATTCAGCCGCATAGAGATAGTCATGCAGCTTGTCCACTACCGCCCACTTTAAGGCAAGGAATTCCAACTTGAGTGCAGGGTAGTTTCTTTCTGTAGGGGATAAACTCCAACTGATAAAAACCACAGGTCTCACCTTCTTGTCATACTCCTGATAAATGACTTCTCCTAAGCCATCCCTGCTAGCATCCACATGTAAAGTGTATGGCTTTGTTGAGTCAGCATATGCCAGCACAGAGGCATGTGTGAGGCAATACTTAAGCTGTTCAAATGACTCTTTGTACTCAGGAGCCCAATGACTCTCGATGAGTTCTTTAGAACCTCTTGGTCCCTTAGGCTTTTTCACAAGGATATCTTCATCTGTTTCATCTGGTTTTTCATCATTTCAGAGCAAATGGTTGAAGGGTCTTGCGATCTTTGAAAATCCTTCCACAAACCTTCTATAGTAACTGCAGAACCCCAGGAAAGATTGCAGCTCTGTGATAGTTTTGGGTATGGGCCAAAATGTCACCACTTCAACTTTACTGGGATCTGTGGACATTCCATTTGCAGACACTACATGTCCCACATAGGTCACTGAAGGTTGGAAGAACTTGCATTTGTCCAATGACAACTTCAGGCCTTCCTTCTCAATCCTGTCCAATACCTTCATCAGTCTTTCTTCATGCTCCTCTAGGGTCCTCCCAAAGACAATGATGCCATCCAGGTAGACTAAGACTTCCAGGAGATGCATGTCTCCAACTTTTCTTTCCATGATTCTCTGGAAAGTTGCCGGTGCATTTGATAAACCTTGAGGTAAGCGATCAAACTCAAAAAATCCCAAAGGCGTAATGAAAGTAGTCTTCTCTTTATCTTCTGGGTGCATAGGGATTTGATAGTATCCACTCCTTAAGTCTAGCACACTGAACCACTTACTGCCCACCAGGCAATTTAGAGCATCTTCAATCCTAGGAGTTGTGTACTGGTCTGGAATGGTTCGCTGATTCAGAGTATGATAGTCAACACACATGCAAATTGACCCATTCTTTTTCCTAACAATGACAATGGGAGAGGCATATGGACTTCTTGACTCTTGAATTATCCCTGTGGCTTTTAGTTCTTCCAAATGTTTTCTTAAGTCCTCCAAGTCTCCTGGAGCTACTCTTCTGGAACGTTTCCTGAAGGGCCAGTCCTCTTTTACTCTTATTCGGTGTTCTGCACTTTTTGCACAGCCCACATCTAGTTCACTAGTAGAAAAATTTTCTTTTTCATTAATAGCTCTTTAACTCTGGTTAGCCACTCAGGGGGCAAGAGACCACCTCCTATCTCAATATCTTCCAGCTTCAACTCGTTGGCTCTGCTCTCATTCCTTGTCAACACAGGAGCAGGTAAGGGACTGGTGGCATAAACATTTCCGAAACGCACTTGTGAATGCAGGACAATGGGAGTACTTCCTTTATTTTTCAACCCCACAGGCAAAATGTCATAAGGATGCTTTAACTTATCTGCAGGCCAAACTTCTGGGACTAGTTCCTGCCCCAGTGGCAAGTCACTTTCTGGATCCATTTCCATTATGAGATGAGAGGAAACTATTTGTCCACACATCCTCACGTTGGCTCTCAAACAGGTGACCTGACCAGGATGAATTATATGGTCTTTCCCAGACAGGGTCAACACATGACCAATTTCACCTTTCTTACTATCCTTCTCCATTTGAAGGGCACAGAAAACTGGTCTCAGGAAAGGATGTAGTGTTGGGTGTTCCTGGGTCAACTGAGGCATTAGCATTCTTCTGATGAGGTCAGTATTTGCCCCCACTAAAATAGATGCTGAATCCTTTCCTTTTGGCCTGGGGCACACAACAGTGAGTGTTTCAAAAACTTCTGTTGACCCAACAACTGAAGTGGAAAATTCTAACTTGAGTGAGACATAACCATCAAAAGAGAACTTCGTGTCAGCCCCCAGATCTCCAAATCTTCTAACTTTTCAAGTGGCAAATGCTTTAAGTATTTTTGTTAGAAATCTCTATACAGAATGGTGATTTGTGCACCAGTATCCAACAGTGCTTTACTTTACACTCCTTCTATTTTTACTGACACGACAGGGATGGTCCCAGTAGCCCATCGGGTAGTTTCTGTTTCTGGTGTTGTTCAGCTGTATGGCAGTTAACATGTGATTGAGGTACCACTGGTTGATGTTGCCATTTTAACGGATAAGACTCTTGTTTAGTAATGCTTTGCAGTCTGAGATGCTGGGATTTTGGCTGAGATGGCTTTCCAATTCTGTTGTTCACCTCAGATGAGTTAGAAGTGTGCATAGTAGGTAGTCTCTTTCCTCTATTACAAGGCTTAGTGTGGAAAGGAGATCCAGGATGTTTGTCAAAGGAAAAAACTTCAAAGACCAATACACGTAAGGTTCAGTTAAGGCACTTTTAATGACTTGCTGCAAGGAGACAAAAACATGCAAATACAAGGATTTGTCTAACTACTAACAGGAAGTATGCTTATTCTTATACTGTTTTACAAGACATGGCCTTCTAAGGCTGACGTAATCAAACACAACTTTTAGCATTGTTCTACAGCAGATGTTACTCAGATTTTCTGCTGACATGACTAGATTTGTGAGAAACTTTTGAGAAAAACAACCTGGCCTCGGTGGCCACTAATCTGTTACAGGCTTCTATTGTACAGTGTTACATTTCAAGGTACTTTTCTAACTCAGATACAGGCAAATGCTGATTGCAGTTCATATTTTCAAGCAGGCTTTATACTAATTATCTATAACTTCTGCAGCTGTGTATTTTCTCACAGCACAAGCGGAACTCCTTGTCTAAGTTTCATACAAGTAGTATTGTTCTATTCATTATTTTCCTAACGTAAGCAGAAATCATCTGCTTCTCAGTAAATTTCCAAGGCACAAGCAAGATTTTAGCTAACAATACAAGGTCAGAAAGCGTCTGCAGTTTGTACAGTTTTATGCAGTATGAAATAGAATAAATGTGTTAACCCTTTTCAAGCTCTAAATGCACTAAGCATATTACTAATACACACATTAATACATATTTTGCTAACATTTCACCCCCCCATTAATACTTTTATTATACTTTCAAAATAAGCATAAACAGTTTGTTTTCTTCTCCTAACCTCTTCCACTCAGGATTTGCAGTTGAGAGTCATTCAGTTTAAACTTTTAAGCATTTTCAATCTTTTAACAGTTCTTCAAACTCAGTACTTTGATATAAGTTTTCAGAAACTGACATGTCTATAAAATCTTTAATCAGTCTTTTCATGCAGGGGATACCACAACAAACATATACTCCCAGTAGGAGCATTCCTACACAAATGGCAATCAGGATGTTCATTAGGATGGTACCCCACCCCCAAACCATTTCTGGAAAAAGTCCGTCAGTGGGTTTGGGCCTGGTTTGGTCATGGCCGACACTTGCTGAATTACCTCAAGATGATTGTCTATCTTGTGTTTATGGTCAGGAATATATGAACAGCATTCTTCTTGGATTAAAGCACAAGTACCACCTCTTGCCGCTAGGGTGAAGTCGAGAGCCATGCGGTTTTGAAGTACTACAGTTCTCATAGCATTCAGTTCATCAGTCACCAATTCGAGAGTGGAAAAAGTTGCATTACTCATTACTTTGAGAAGTTTCGACAGTTTTCTCAGCTCCCAGATTGATTTCACTGCTCCATAGGCTGGTAATATGCCTGCCCACAATATAACGCTATCACTCAAGTCCATATGTGTCAGTCCTTTGCCTATAGAATGATGGTCTTTTCAACGCGCATCAATTTGTCCCACTGGATTTACAGGTATCTTGACAACCTCTCGGACATTTCGAATTTTTCCTCGAGGCAAAACTGCAGTGTCTCGTATGGCCGGAACCAGGTAACCCAAAAAACAACTGCCGGACCAATTCTCAGGTAACCATTTGTATGCCTTTCTGCCACACACAAAATAACAGTCCTCTATTTTTGTAGTAACCTTGCTATGAATATACACTCGCCCTGCATGAAACATTTTTCTATCAATTATAGACAGTTGCTTATAAAGAACAGAATTATGTTTTACTTCATCACGTGTTTTGTGCATCAATCCAAGAAATGAATCATAGTTTGTATTACAATAAAGATCTACATTATTACCTTTAGTGTAACATTTATAAGGAACAGTCACTTTGCAATTGCTCCAACCCACCTGAACAGTATCATTTTTCTAAAAACACACAGTTCCCTTTTGTGGAACAGACAATTGCAATGCTATTTTATCTTGTGATGTAATGGTTGTGGTATCATAAATCAAGTTCTCCCAGGTCTCATTGACCCCTAGGGGGACTGTAGTCATTAATAACCCCCCGTATGCTGTCGGCAAAGCTGTGCAAATCCAGCTATTCAAAACATTGAAAGTCTCAGCATACACATATTTAATTGCTTGGTAAGTGTTAAAGTTTGGATGCCAGTCTATGAGTAATGCTTCACATTTATTCAGTTCAGTCTGTGTGGCTGGGAAAAGGAAAGGCCACAACAAAAAGATTATTGTCACTAGTACAGTTAGGATGATTATGCAATACTTCTGAGGAAAGGGTTGTTCTGCATTCCTATTTCTTCTGGACTCTATAATTTTTACTCTTGGCATGTAACAAGATTTTTGTCCATTTCAAAGTTTTTGACTAATTTACAGTGCGTCAGGTGGATCCAGGAGGCGCGCTCCACAATTTTGACTGCAGTGGGTGTCGACAGAAGCACTTGATATGGACCTTCCCACTTTGGTGATGCCCAATTCTTTTTCTTTACTGTCTTTACCCAGATCCAGGTTCCAGGGGACACTGCCACTTCTGACGGTCTGGTTCATTCTTTATCTGAAACAGAATTTGACTGCAACAAGTGTTTAGAATTTAACAGATTTCGCATATACTCAGCTAATGTACTGTCAGCTTCCTGGTCTGCATGCATGAGAGATTTCCACTGAGGTATATAATAAGCCCTTCCAAATAATTTTTCAAAAGGAGTCAATCCTTTTGCATTCAGAATAGTTCTCATGCTCAACAGTGCCAGGGGCAGACAGTACACCCAATTTCTCTGTGTTTCTACTATTAACTTCCTTAGCTTACTTTTTAAAATCCCATTATGCCTCTCTACTAGCCCTGCAGATTGTGGGTGATACGCACAATGATTTTTTAAAGAAATACCAACATGTCTACTTAACTGTTGTATGGTCTGGTTTACGAAGTGTGTGCCGCTGTCACTGTAGATCCTTTCCAGAATGCCGAATCTAGGGATGATTTCTTTAACAAGAACTTTGGCCACAGTTGCAGCATCTGGATTTTTAGTCGGAAAGGCTTCCACCCATCTGGAAAACATATCTACAATGACAAGGCAATACTTCTTATTTTCACATTTATTCAGTTCTATGAAATCCATACAGATAGTATGAAACAGATACAGTGGTGTAGGGAAACTCCCTTGCTTGGGCTTTAATGCCCCTTGTGCATGATGTTTATTACAAACGTGGCATACTGAGCAGAATGTTTTAGAGTAATTTGAGAAGCCATATGTCGTGAACACTTGGTTCACCAGCTGTACCATCCCCCCTGTTAAGACATGGCACTGCCCATGGCTCAACAAGGCTGCATATCTAAACAAATTAGATGGCAATATTGCTTTTCTTTCTTTAGAGATGTACAGCCCCTTTTCGAGAATTGCTCCTTGTTTTACCCATCTTTGTTTTTCAGCTTGCGTAGTAAGTGTTTGCATTGTCTTTAACATTTCTAAGTCTAAAATCTCAGAGGGTTGTAATTCCTCATTTAAAAGACATACTTCTGAAGCTGCCTGCTTTGCAGCTGTATCAGCTCTCGCATTACCTTTTGAAATCCTATCCTGTTGCTTGGTATGAGCTGCGCATTTACAAATAGCTACTTTCTGAGGTAACTGAATAGATTCTAAAAGATCTAAAATAAACTGTGCATGATTGATTGGTTTGCCAGTAGATGTTATCATTCCTCGATTTTTCCACTGTTGCACAAAAACATGTACAGTAGAAAAAGCGTACTGGCTGTCAGTAAAAATGTTCACACATTTACCCTTTGCTAAGGTACATGCCTGTGTCAAGGCAATCAATTCTGCTGCCTGTGCAGATAAATTGTGTGGTAAAGACTTCGCTTCTATAATGTTAGTATCAGAAATTACTGCATATCCTACTAGGTTCTGTCCTGCAGGACCCCTTTTGCATGAGCCATCCACGTAGTATGTCACCTCAGCATCATCCAAGGGAACAACCATAAGATCTTTTCTAGGCAGTGTCTTTTGCTTAATCACCTGCAGGCAGCTGTGTGGTGTGCCATCTGCAGGGGTTGGGAGCAAGGTAGAAGGGTTCAAAGTCGTACATCGTTCAATTGTCATATGAGGTTGGCTCAACAATATAGTCATACAGGAAAGATGCCTAGCAGGGGAAAGATATGCTACCTTCTATTGCAGTAAAATAATCGTGACTGCATGAGGCACTCTCAATGTGAGAGGGTGGAACAAAACTACTGAGGCCGAAGCCTGTACTGCCATTGCAGCTGCAACTACTGCTTGTACACAGTGAGGTAAAGACCGTGCCACTGGGTCCAGTTGTGATGAATAATAAGCAATAGGGCGTTGCTTGTCCCCATGCTGCTGTGTTAACACTGATGTCATATAACCTTGCTTACAATTTACAGTTTGGAAAAAACTTTTATGATAGTTTGGTAATCCCAAAACTAATGAGGACGCTATTAACTGTTTCAGTTTGCAGAAAGCAGATTCTGCTTCTGGTGTCCATTGTAACAAATCCTGTGCTGTCATAGGATTTTTATAAATCAGGTTAGTCAACGGTGCAGATTCCAAGGCATAGTTTGGAATCCAACTCCGACAAAAATTATTCGTACCCAGGAAGGACATCATTTCCTTCTTGGTAGTGGGTTTTGGTGCTTGCAAAATTACTATTTTTCTGTCCTCATCTAATGTCCTACCTTCCTTGGATATTACATATCCTAGGTATTTAACTTGTTTTTTCCAAAGCTGCAGTTTATTTTTGTTTACTTTATGTTCTTCAGTGGCTAAAAATTGTAACAGCGCTATGGTATCTTCTTTACAATCTTGCTGGGTGGGGGCCGCCAGCAGGATATCATCAACATAAAGCAAAATCTGACTACCTCTTGGTGGGGTAAATCCCGCCAAGTTGCTTGGCATTTCTTGTGAGAATATTGTTGGACTTTCACAATACCCCTGTGGTAGTCGTGTATATGTATACCTTTTCCCCTGAAATGTGAATGCAAACCAATACTGGCTGTCAGGGTGTATCGGTATCAAGAAACGCATTGCTGATATCTACAACATAAAAATATTTCTGTTGAGGTTTTAAATCATTTAACAGGGTGTGTGGGTCTGGCACCGTAGGTGCCCTTGGTATTACTGCATCATTTACAGCTTGTAAATCTTGGACCATACGCCACTCTCCATTCGCTTTCTTAATAGGAAATAAGGGTGTGTTACATGGTGAATCAGGAGATTTCACCAGCACCCCTTCCTTAAGTAAAGCTGCTATAATAGGTTTGATTCCCACCTCTGTATCTTTTCTTAAGGGATACTGTCTTTTTTGTGGTCTAAATGCTGACTTTGGCGTAATAGTAAATGGTCCCGCTGCACGAATAAGTCCTACATCTGATTTTCCTGTTGACTAAAGAGTTTCTGGTATGTTCTGTAAGACATTCTCTTCCTCCTTCAATAGGAGTGATAATCAGCTGTCCTTGCTAGACTGCAAGTGTACAGCTGGGTGGGTCTGAATTATCCAATTCAACTTCTGCATTTGTATTCCCTGTTCTGACAGTTCTAACTCTGTTTTTTGCATCTCGTGACTTTTTCTCCCAAGTCTACCCATTTTACATTTTTGTCCTTAGTTAAGCTAACATGTGGTAATCGATTAGATTTGTAAAGTGCAAAGAACTCCTGGGGCAATGAACAGCTGGCTACACTGTTCCCTTTTGCGTCCCAGTACAGATTACGTAATATCAATCTGTTTGCATGATTTCTAAACAATTCTTGCTCATATTCCTTGTCAGGCACTGGTGTGTTACAATAATACAGAGTACAGTGCAACAAATGTTGTTTATCAATGTCAAGGGAGGGGAACTTGCTGATGGCTATGTTCATCAACTCTTCGGTCACTGCCCCTGGACCAGTCGTAACCAAGTCCTGGCTGTACCAATAAAACATTTCACCCTCTGATTGCACTGCAAAGGTATCAATTTGTTGCTGTGCTTCCATACCCTGCATAGTCGGAACTACTGCTATACCAAATAGCTGCATAAGGTCTCTGCCCAAGAGGTTTACTGGGCATTTTGCAGAAACAACAATTTTGCTTTTCTGGGTCAATCCTGAAACAGGATCAGTTATCACAATATTATGGGAGAGGGGCTCCCGATACAGCTGTCCATTAGCTGCTTTCACTAATATGTAATCAGGTGACTCTGAGTTCTCTGGCAGTTTGGAGGGATGTATCAGGGTCCGTGATGCCCCTGAGTCACACAATAATCTGACTTCCCTCCCTTCTACCAGGAGTGTAACTTCTGGTTTCATGTCTGCTAAATAGAGCTCTAAGCTCAATAAAGCCAAATCTAATATTTCATTTTCTTCACTATCTGTGAATTCCTGCACTTCCTCTATTTCTTCTGTCACATTCTCTACTCCCTCTATCACATTCTCATTCGTCCCTTCTCTGCTATCCCCTTCTAGTGATTCCTGACTATCATATAGTCAGTCCTCACCCTCCTTATCTTCCGTGGTTGCCTTCTTGTTTTTCTTGCAATCCCTAGCCAAGTGTCCCTTTTTACCGCATTTGAAACATTCACCCCTTTTCTTTCATCCTTCAAAGTCCTCTGATCGTTGATCAGATTATTTGTTTCCCTGGGCATTTCTTTTGCCCTTTTTCCCGGACTGTACTACATAAACTTCTGCTCCATCTTCTACAGAAAATACTTGGGCTTTCTTTTTCTTTTTGATATTAAAATGCCTTTCGGCATGCCTAGCATATTCAAGTAATGACTGTAACCTGCTTGTACAATGATCTACCATGTGCTTTGTAATAAAGCTGCTTATGGGTGCAATACTGCCTTTCAAAAATGCATTCTTTAACTGCTGCTCATATGGGGAATCGTGTGTCTGATCTTCAGGAACCTGCATTCCATAGTGGTTATTAAAACATGCTAACAGTCTGGCATAATATCTGTCAATAGTCTCACCTTCTTGTTGGATGCATTGATTAATGCAAGTCCAGTCTGCCCAAGGCTTCCATTTCTCAGAGATTCGGTCTGTAAGACCTTTCACTCTGTTGTCTAATTCTGCGCTGCTATGTGGTAGGGGCCTGAGTGCAGCATCACGGGGATTCCAGTCGCCACTAATCATGTGCCAATCTGGTCCCACAATTTGTCTGACTACGTTTTCTACCTATTCTCCGTTTAAATTATAACTTAGCCTCATTCCTTGCAAATCTTCTAAGAACTTTCTAAAATTAACTTTTGGATGGGGAATTCCCTCAGTGGCTTTCCGGATGTCTTCTGGAGTCCAGGGTATATACACTAGAATAGTTGGGTCCTGACCTTCTTGTCCTGCCTGAGGATTAGGCACTTCTATAAGTGGGCATATTTCTTCTTCACTCATACATCGTGAATTCCTACCCATTTGATATAACTCAATGTCCCCCTTTGAGTTTCCTGTCCATGTTCGAGACCTGGTCTCGACGGGATCTCTAATAAATGGTTTTGCTTTTGTAGTATCTCTATTTACAGTGACAGCAGGATATCGCGGGGGTGGACTAACTTGTTCACTTGCCTCATATTCTGGTAAGGGAGGCAGAGGGGCTGATGCTATTACTAAGTTATTGTCCTCCTTATCTAAAAACATTGCTTTTGAATTATTATTCTTTTGTTCCCTTCAGTTTACTTCCTCAATCCACCTGTGTGCCTGAGGAATTCCTAATTGACGTTGCTTTTTTACCCGACCTTTAGAATCGATTTTAAGCTGCTTGACAAGTTTGACAAGTGAGGATTTTTCTAATTTACCATCAAATTCATACTTATTAACCCATTTTGAGTAGTATTTAATATTATCAGCATGCTGTGACTGCATGTATTTCGCGTCTTCGGTTAACGGCGGATTTTGGGGTCTTTTTGTGCAATTATTACCCATTCTGTCCTACCCTTTTAATCATTACGTAACTCCTTATTTTTTAACGTGGTACCATGGATTTTTTATAGTCTCTTCAGAATGACTGTCTACCTGCTCTGTTTCCCTGATCTATGACAAGACAGTAATCTTTTTCTCCCTGACTTGTATAACAAAGTCTTAACAAAACAAATACAAATCTAGTCCCTGATCTAAAACAGAAAAAGAAGGTAGATTCACCTTACCTGAGCCTTCATGATTGATCACCTGGTTCGAGTAAACCCGTCCTTCAGTCGCAGATCAGAAAGTGACTGGCCTCTTTTGTACGACAATTCAGTCGGAGGGCTTTTCAACTAAGAAGAACTGATGTGGTTTCTTCCCCGTATGGTTTCAAGCCACCTGGCCTGTCTGATCCGAGGCGAAGTGAGGGTTTCCGGTCCGAAAGATCAATCTGTTAAAGGAAAAAACTTCAAAGACCAATACACGTACAGTTCAATTAAGGCACTTTTAATGACTTGCTGCAAGGAGAAAAAAACATGCAAATACAAGGATTTGTCTAACTTCTAACAGGAACTATGCTTATTCTTATACTGTTTTACAAGACATGGCCTTCTAAGGCTGACGTAATCAAACACAACTTTTAGCATTGTTCTATAGCAGATGTTACTCAAATTTTCGGCTGACATGACTAAATTTGTGAGAAACTTTTGAGAAAAACAACCTGGCCTCGGTGGCCACTAATCCGTTGCAGGCTTCTATTGTACAGTGTTACATTTCAAGGTACTTTTCTAACTCAGATACAGGCAAATGCTGATTGCAGTTCATATTTTCAAGCAGGCTTTGTACTAATTATCTATAACTTCTGCAGCTGTATATTTTCTCACAGCACAAGCGGAACTCCTTGTCTAAGTTTCATACAAATAGTATTGTTCTATTCATTATTTTCCTAACACAAGCAGAAATCATCTGCTTCTCAGTAAATTTCCAAGGCACAAGCAAGATTTTAGCTAACAATACAAGGTCAGAAAGCATCTGCAGTTTGTACAGATTTATGCAGTATGAAATAGAATAAATGTGTTAACCCTTTTCAAGCTCTAAATGCACTAAGCATATTACTAATATACACATTAATACATATTTTTCTAACAATGCTGTCTCTTGATGTCAGATTTTATGGAGTTCTTTGTAACTGGGCACTCATCTGGCTCCTTCACTGAGGCCCTTTGAAGTTTCCCTGCATTGCACTAGCCAATAATAGTTCATTCACTCTTTTCAAGTTCTCTGGATTAGGACACTGTCATTTATATGCCCTGCATCTCCACAGCGAAAACAAAATCCAGTAGGAGCTCTGAGCATTGGCTGAGCCAGTTCTTCCCTGAGTCCTTTCGCGGAGGTTCTAGCTGATGTATTCCTCCCTTCAGCTAAAGTTACCATGGCTTTCTGCAATTCTGCAACTGTCTTGGTGACTTGAGCTATGGCGTTGGTAAGGGAAGACACCTGCATCTACAACTGTGACACCTCTACATTGCAGACACTCTGGGCCATGAATCCTGTTTGAGTAGCATGGCTATAGGCACCTGCTGGTATTCACTCACTGTTAAACACTGAGATTTGGCTTCCAAAAGGGCTTCCTCTTCCCTCACCTCTTTAACCAACTGAGAATAATTTAGAGTCTCTTCCATATTTCTCATCCGCATTTTCCACACAATGGGGTCTGTAGCTTGAACTTCCTGTAAAATGTATCCGATCTGCACTTGGTCAGCTACTTTTGGATCCACCCCCTTCTTTATGATGATCTGGTGGAGCATTTTATCTAATCACTTAATGTAATCAGATAGTTTCTCACCAACATCTTGGTATGTATGTTCAAACTGATACAGTAGGTCAGCAGCCCTCTCAGACCTTCCAAACACATCCTGCAGTACTCCTAAATAGTCCTTGGCCATGCAATCTTGCTTACCCATCCTTAGGTTGCGTATGGTATCTGAAGCTAATCCCTTTAGACTTTCAGCTATCCGCTGCTTCTTCTGAGATTCTGGGATATCCCACTCATTTAGGGCCTGTGAAGCCTGATCCATCCAACCTCCCTGAGGTGTGGGTTGTTTGCCAGAAAAGAAACACAATTTGCGGAAGCCAAACCCAGTGAATGGCTGTGTAGGCTTTTAGCATTTTTTTTACAATACTTCCCAAAGCATTCAGAACTTCAGGCCCTATAGTATTTATGGGCAGTGAAACTGCAGCTTCTGGGTTAATGTTTCTGCTGGATTTGATTTCCACACATACAGGGGAATAGGGTGGAGTCCAAGGCAGTACAGGCAATCCCGGACAAGCCTCCAAATGTACTGCACCCGCAGGTGTAGCTGAAGAGATATGGGTTCCTTCCTATCTGATGCTGGTGACACCCCTATAGGCCCAACACACCAAGGTGGCAAGAGGGACAGATTTTATTCTAGGCGACACATCTAGTTTAAAATGGCAATAGCACAACCATAAACAAATTATTTCAACAGTGCACCAGTTAGCAATAAAGCAAGGTGAGATATGCATGCAATAAAAACATACATTCACACTCTTCTCCAGAACTCAACAGAAGAAAGTCTTGACATTCAAACATGCACAAAGAAGGCAATATCAATGAACAGCAAAGCTTTATAATGCAGCAATACAAACATGGGAACAAATTCAATGTCATTAAGCAATAGAAAAGTCATAATACAACAATACAGATATGAGAAAATGCAATGTAATTGATCAGCAAAATTCTTGAAGACAGCAGTACTAACACAAGCAAAATGCAATGTCATTGAACAATGAGGATTTATAATGCAACGATACAAATATGAGAAAATGCAATGTCATTGAGCAGTAAAGATTCTTTAAGGCAGCAGTACATACATGGTAAAATGAATTATCATTGAACAATAAAGATTTATAGTGCCACAATACAAATATAAGAGAATGCAATGTCATTCAGCAGTACTAACACCCTCTACCCCCTTGATCAATTCTAAACAGACCAACTATGAAACACTCTATTATATCCTGTTCACAGGCCAGTGAGTATTTACAGTCTTGCTGCCAGTATGATGGGGCCCAAGGTGGAGCTCGTATGGATCACAGTTATTTGTAATCCATAAAGCATTTGAGGAGGACCACACTCTTATAAAAATATAAAATGATGGCCAGAGCCTCTCACCACTCTGTCAAGTATATCCTAGTGACCAGGCGCCATGGTTCCTCTTATGAGAAAAGTAGAAAATCACCTACCAGAACTCTGGTAATCATCTATGGCTTCTCGATACTAGGCCCAAGGGAACTCCTTTTCTTGCTGAATCATAGCAGGCGTGGAGCTACTGGTTTCGAACTTCTCTCCTGATTCCATAAAATATCATCATCCAGGATTTCAGCCAGAGACAGACACAATCTGCTACTTCACTTCCCTGTCCCAAAGCACTAGAAAAGAAAATCCAGTCATGCTGCAAGGCCCTTTTCCCTTCAGCTACGTGTTTCAATTTTCCTTCCTTCAGCTAGTGTTCCAGTCTCTTCTTTCACTTTCGAAATTGTGTTTTATATTCCTGAAAAGGAGCTCCACCTTGTGGTGTAATGGAAAACTACAGTCTATTACTTCTACATGAAATACAGTGGGAGCTAAACCTGTAACTTAAAGTACAATCTATATTTTTTCTTCATCTCCATAGCCAAATAAGGTATTTAATAAGAGACTATGATTTAGATGCTTTTTTTTCTTTGTGGATGTGTGTTTGGGGCAGAAATTTTAAACATGTTCACACACGGTATCATGTACAACAGCATACAATATATTTCACAAACACATGTCATGCATCATAAGAATTATACATTTATTTATACTATGGTGCCAGGGTAGAGAAACTTATTTAAAATGTGATATATTTTTTACACTTAATTATTTCAGATTGTTGCCATGTTTGTATCTTTAACTTTTAATTACTAATTTTAATTACTCATGTGAATTTTGGTAGGTGTGGTTTACTTGGAGCGGGGAGGTATATAAGCGATTCATTAAATGATGTCTCTTTGTCTGAAGAAGTACAGGCACTGACCTGTACGAAAGCGCTAACCTCATTAAACTTCTTTCAACTAAATTGGAACCTGTTGGAGTGGCCTTTGTCCTTTGCCTTTTTTTGTTTTTCCACAGTTTGTTTTCTATTTTTTGGTTTAATCCATGAAGAGATCAGCATAAATGGGTGCAGGAGAGGCACCCACTGCTGTCCCCTTCATTTGCCAGTAACATTCCCCATTAAAATCAAATACATTTTTGGGTAATACATGTTCAGTAAGACACAAGAGAAATGTACTAAACCCAGGAATATACAATGGAACTCAATTTAGCCAATAATCCAAGGCCATCGGCCTGCCCAATGTGGTATGTTAGTATATAAAGCTGTAATGTCTAAAGTGCACATAACCCATCCCGGTTCTAATTGCATATCAGATATGATATTCAAAAACTCTGTAGGGTCTTGAATTCTAGCTCTAGCCTCCTGTAACAATGGTTTGAGATATTTAGTGAGGAAGGCTGACAGTGGTTCAGTAAGAGACCCATTGCCAGAAACAATGGACCTACCCAGTGTATTATGCAGATCTTTATGTATCTTAGGCAGTAGGTATAGATATTGTGGTTGGGGGTCAGGTATGGTTAGATGAAAAACAACTTCCTGACTGATAATACCCTCATCTAAGGCTTGTTGGCTGTTGGTGAAGCACCCTCCAAGAGGAAAAAACGCTGAGAGAAGAAGGGAGCCACTTTTGAGATTTTAAGTATTTTTTCTCTGTTTATTTGCTAAGTTTTTCTGCATAGCTGCCTAGCTTGAGCATTTTCTGGCTTGTTAAACTTGATTTCTGTATTAGTAGCTGTATTTAGAGCACAACCAAAATCTGTTTGCTGAATTTCCTGTTTGCACTTAATTTTAAATCGTTTTTTTCTTAAAACTTGCATATTTTCTGTCCTTGACCTAGCACTCTTGTGTGGGGTCATTTACTGCACTGTTATAACTTGATATTACTTGTGAACCTCTGCTATCTCTGTAAAAAACAAAACAAAAAAAAATCTTGCTTTTTTCCCACTTTTCTGAGAGTTAAAAAAGTTCAGTTACAGGCTTGCTGTTCCTGAACTGTTTGAAAGTTTCTGTGAGGCCATTTTGCTTGGGCTGAAGGAGGGTCTCTGTGTTCATCAGTGGCAGTGACTAACATTGAGCAGCTTCCCTGCCCCCGGAGAGGTGGTTACTGACTTGAAACTGTAGTTTTATTGGCCACTAGGGGTCATTTCCATAACTCCTTCATCTTCCTCTCTTAAAACCTAGTTGCCTCGTGGTTTGAGCATCTTTTCAGGCTTGTTGGCTGTTGGTGAAGCACCCTCCAAGAGGAAAAAACGCTGAGAGAAGAAGGGAGCCACTTTTGAGATTTTAAGTATTTTTTCTCTGTTTATTTGCTAAGTTTTTCTGCATAGCTGCCTAGCTTGAGCATTTTCTGGCTTGTTAAACTTGATTTCTGTATTAGTAGCTGTATTTAGAGCACAACCAAAAGCTGTTTGCTGAATTTCCTGTTTGCACTTAATTTTAAATCGTTTTTTTCTTAAAACTTGCATATTTTCTGTCCTTGACCTAGCACTCTTGTGTGGGGTCATTTACTGCACTGTTATAACTTGATATTACTTGTGAACCTCTGCTATCTCTGTAAAAACAAAACAAAAAAAAAATCTTGCTTTTTTCCCACTTTTCTGAGAGTTAAAAAAGTTCAGTTACAGGCTTGCTGTTCCTGAACTGTTTGAAAGTTTCTGTGAGGCCATTTTTGCTTGGGCTGAAGGAGGGTCTCTGTGTTCATCAGTGGCAGTGACTAACATTGAGCAGCTTCCCTGCCCCGGAGAGGTGGTTACTGACTTGAAACTGTAGTTTTATTGGCCACTAGGGGTCATTTCCATAACTCCTTCATCTTCCTCTCTTAAAACCTAGTTGCCTCGTGGTTTGAGTGTCTTTTCAGGCTTGTTGGCTGTTGGTGAAGCACCCTCCAAGAGGAAAAACGCTGAGAGAAGAAGGGAGCCACTTTTGAGATTTTAAGTATTTTTTCTCTGTTTATTTGCTAAGTTTTTCTGCATAGCTGCCTAGCTTGAGCATTTTCTGGCTTGTTAAACTTGATTTCTGTATTAGTAGCTGTATTTAGAGCACAACCAAAAGCTGTTTGCTGAATTTCCTGTTTGCACTTAATTTTAAATCGTTTTTTCTTAAAACTTGCATATTTTCTGTCCTTGACCTAGCACTCTTGTGTGGGGTCATTTACTGCACTGTTATAACTTGATATTACTTGTGAACCTCTGCTATCTCTGTAAAAACAAAACAAAAAAAAAATCTTGCTTTTTTCCCACTTTTCTGAGAGTTAAAAAAGTTCAGTTACAGGCTTGCTGTTCCTGAACTGTTTGAAAGTTTCTGTGAGGCCATTTTGCTTGGGCTGAAGGAGGGTCTCTGTGTTCATCAGTGGCAGTGACTAACATTGAGCAGCTTCCCTGCCCCCGGAGAGGTGGTTACTGACTTGAAACTGTAGTTTTATTGGCCACTAGGGGTCATTTCCATAACTCCTTCATCTTCCTCTCTTAAAACCTAGTTGCCTCGTGGTTTGAGCGTCTTTTCAGGCTTGTTGGCTGTTGGTGAAGCACCCTCCAAGAGGAAAAAACGCTGAGAGAAGAAGGAGCCACTTTTGAGATTTTAAGTATTTTTTCTCTGTTTATTTGCTAAGTTTTTCTGCATAGCTGCCTAGCTTGAGCATTTTCTGGCTTGTTAAACTTGATTTCTGTATTAGTAGCTGTATTTAGAGCACAACCAAAAGCTGTTTGCTGAATTTCCTGTTTGCACTTAATTTTAAATCGTTTTTTTCTTAAAACTTGCATATTTTCTGTCCTTGACCTAGCACTCTTGTGTGGGGTCATTTACTGCACTGTTATAACTTGATATTACTTGTGAACCTCTGCTATCTCTGTAAAAACAAAACAAAAAAAAAATCTTGCTTTTTTCCCACTTTTCTGAGAGTTAAAAAAGTTCAGTTACAGGCTTGCTGTTCCTGAACTGTTTGAAAGTTTCTGTGAGGCCATTTTTGCTTGGGCTGAAGGAGGGTCTCTGTGTTCATCAGTGGCAGTGACTAACATTGAGCAGCTTCCCTGCCCCCGGAGAGGTGGTTACTGACTTGAAACTGTAGTTTTATTGGCCACTAGGGGTCATTTCCATAACTCCTTCATCTTCCTCTCTTAAAACCTAGTTGCCTCGTGGTTTGAGCGTCTTTTCAGGCTTGTTGGCTGTTGGTGAAGCACCCTCCAAGAGGAAAAACGCTGAGAGAAGAAGGGAGCCACTTTTGAGATTTTAAGTATTTTTTCTCTGTTTATTTGCTAAGTTTTTCTGCATAGCTGCCTAGCTTGAGCATTTTCTGGCTTGTTAAACTTGATTTCTGTATTAGTAGCTGTATTTAGAGCACAACCAAAAGCTGTTTGCTGAATTTCCTGTTTGCACTTAATTTTAAATCGTTTTTTCTTAAAACTTGCATATTTTCTGTCCTTGACCTAGCACTCTTGTGTGGGGTCATTTACTGCACTGTTATAACTTGATATTACTTGTGAACCTCTGCTATCTCTGTAAAAACAAAAACAAAAAAATCTTGCTTTTTTCCCACTTTTCTGAGAGTTAAAAAGTTCAGTTACAGGCTTGCTGTTCCTGAACTGTTTGAAAGTTTCTGTGAGGCCATTTTGCTTGGGCTGAAGGAGGGTCTCTGTGTTCATCAGTGGCAGTGACTAACATTGAGCAGCTTCCCTGCCCCCGGAGAGGTGGTTACTGACTTGAAACTGTAGTTTTATTGGCCACTAGGGGTCATTTCCATAACTCCTTCATCTTCCTCTCTTAAAACCTAGTTGCCTCGTGGTTTGAGCGTCTTTTCAGGCTTGTTGGCTGTTGGTGAAGCACCCTCCAAGAGGAAAAACGCTGAGAGAAGAAGGGAGCCACTTTTGAGATTTTAAGTATTTTTTCTCTGTTTATTTGCTAAGTTTTTCTGCATAGCTGCCTAGCTTGAGCATTTTCTGGCTTGTTAAACTTGATTTCTGTATTAGTAGCTGTATTTAGAGCACAACCAAAAGCTGTTTGCTGAATTTCCTGTTTGCACTTAATTTTAAATCGTTTTTTCTTAAAACTTGCATATTTTCTGTCCTTGACCTAGCACTCTTGTGTGGGGTCATTTACTGCACTGTTATAACTTGATATTACTTGTGAACCTCTGCTATCTCTGTAAAAACAAAACAAAAAAAATCTTGCTTTTTTCCCACTTTTCTGAGAGTTAAAAAAGTTCAGTTACAGGCTTGCTGTTCCTGAACTGTTTGAAAGTTTCTGTGAGGCCATTTTTGCTTGGGCTGAAGGAGGGTCTCTGTGTTCATCAGTGGCAGTGACTAACATTGAGCAGCTTCCCTGCCCCCGGAGAGGTGGTTACTGACTTGAAACTGTAGTTTTATTGGCCACTAGGGGTCATTTCCATAACTCCTTCATCTTCCTCTCTTAAAACCTAGTTGCCTCGTGGTTTGAGCGTCTTTTCAGGCTTGTTGGCTGTTGGTGAAGCACCCTCCAAGAGGAAAAAACGCTGAGAGAAGAAGGGAGCCACTTTTGAGATTTTAAGTATTTTTTCTCTGTTTATTTGCTAAGTTTTTCTGCATAGCTGCCTAGCTTGAGCATTTTCTGGCTTGTTAAACTTGATTTCTGTATTAGTAGCTGTATTTAGAGCACAACCAAAAGCTGTTTGCTGAATTTCCTGTTTGCACTTAATTTTAAATCGTTTTTTCTTAAAACTTGCATATTTTCTGTCCTTGACCTAGCACTCTTGTGTGGGGTCATTTACTGCACTGTTATAACTTGATATTACTTGTGAACCTCTGCTATCTCTGTAAAAAACAAACAAAAAAAAATCTTGCTTTTTTCCCACTTTTCTGAGAGTTAAAAGTTCAGTTACAGGCTTGCTGTTCCTGAACTGTTTGAAAGTTTCTGTGAGGCCATTTTTGCTTGGGCTGAAGGAGGGTCTCTGTGTTCATCAGTGGCAGTGACTAACATTGAGCAGCTTCCCTGCCCCCGGAGAGGTGGTTACTGACTTGAAACTGTAGTTTTATTGGCCACTAGGGGTCATTTCCATAACTCCTTCATCTTCCTCTCTTAAAACCTAGTTGCCTCGTGGTTTGAGCGTCTTTTCAGGCTTGTTGGCTGTTGGTGAAGCACCCTCCAAGAGGAAAAACGCTGAGAGAAGAAGGGAGCCACTTTTGAGATTTTAAGTATTTTTTCTCTGTTTATTTGCTAAGTTTTTCTGCATAGCTGCCTAGCTTGAGCATTTTCTGGCTTGTTAAACTTGATTTCTGTATTAGTAGCTGTATTTAGAGCACAACCAAAAGCTGTTTGCTGAATTTCCTGTTTGCACTTAATTTTAAATCGTTTTTTCTTAAAACTTGCATATTTTCTGTCCTTGACCTAGCACTCTTGTGTGGGGTCATTTACTGCACTGTTATAACTTGATATTACTTGTGAACCTCTGCTATCTCTGTAAAAACAAAACAAAAAAAAATCTTGCTTTTTTCCCACTTTTCTGAGAGTTAAAAAAGTTCAGTTACAGGCTTGCTGTTCCTGAACTGTTTGAAAGTTTCTGTGAGGCCATTTTTGCTTGGGCTGAAGGAGGGTCTCTGTGTTCATCAGTGGCAGTGACTAACATTGAGCAGCTTCCCTGCCCCCGGAGAGGTGGTTACTGACTTGAAACTGTAGTTTTATTGGCCACTAGGGGTCATTTCCATAACTCCTTCATCTTCCTCTCTTAAAACCTAGTTGCCTCGTGGTTTGAGCGTCTTTTCAGGCTTGTTGGCTGTTGGTGAAGCACCCTCCAAGAGGAAAAAACGCTGAGAGAAGAAGGGAGCCACTTTTGAGATTTTAAGTATTTTTTCTCTGTTTATTTGCTAAGTTTTTCTGCATAGCTGCCTAGCTTGAGCATTTTCTGGCTTGTTAAACTTGATTTCTGTATTAGTAGCTGTATTTAGAGCACAACCAAAAGCTGTTTGCTGAATTTCCTGTTTGCACTTAATTTTAAATCGTTTTTTCTTAAAACTTGCATATTTTCTGTCCTTGACCTAGCACTCTTGTGTGGGGTCATTTACTGCACTGTTATAACTTGATATTACTTGTGAACCTCTGCTATCTCTGTAAAAACAAAAACAAAAAAAATCTTGCTTTTTTCCCACTTTTCTGAGACTTAAAAAAGTTCAGTTACAGGCTTGCTGTTCCTGAACTGTTTGAAAGTTTCTGTGAGGCCATTTTTGCTTGGGCTGAAGGAGGGTCTCTGTGTTCATCAGTGGCAGTGACTAACATTGAGCAGCTTCCCTGCCCCCGGAGAGGTGGTTACTGACTTGAAACTGTAGTTTTATTGGCCACTAGGGGTCATTTCCATAACTCCTTCATCTTCCTCTCTTAAAACCTAGTTGCCTCGTGGTTTGAGCGTCTTTTCAGGCTTGTTGGCTGTTGGTGAAGCACCCTCCAAGAGGAAAAACGCTGAGAGAAGAAGGAGCCACTTTTGAGATTTTAAGTATTTTTTCTCTGTTTATTTGCTAAGTTTTTCTGCATAGCTGCCTAGCTTGAGCATTTTCTGGCTTGTTAAACTTGATTTCTGTATTAGTAGCTGTATTTAGAGCACAACCAAAAGCTGTTTGCTGAATTTCCTGTTTGCACTTAATTTTAAATCGTTTTTTCTTAAAACTTGCATATTTTCTGTCCTTGACCTAGCACTCTTGTGTGGGGTCATTTACTGCACTGTTATAACTTGATATTACTTGTGAACCTCTGCTATCTCTGTAAAAACCAAAAACAAAAAAAAATCTTGCTTTTTTCCCACTTTTCTGAGAGTTAAAAAAGTTCAGTTACAGGCTTGCTGTTCCTGAACTGTTTGAAAGTTTCTGTGAGGCCATTTTTGCTTGGGCTGAAGGAGGGTCTCTGTGTTCATCAGTGGCAGTGACTAACATTGAGCAGCTTCCCTGCCCCCGGAGAGGTGGTTACTGACTTGAAACTGTAGTTTTATTGGCCACTAGGGGTCATTTCCATAACTCCTTCATCTTCCTCTCTTAAAACCTAGTTGCCTCGTGGTTTGAGCGTCTTTTCAGGCTTGTTGGCTGTTGGTGAAGCACCCTCCAAGAGGAAAAAACGCTGAGAGAAGAAGGGAGCCACTTTTGAGATTTTAAGTATTTTTTCTCTGTTTATTTGCTAAGTTTTTCTGCATAGCTGCCTAGCTTGAGCATTTTCTGGCTTGTTAAACTTGATTTCTGTATTAGTAGCTGTATTTAGAGCACAACCAAAAGCTGTTTGCTGAATTTCCTGTTTGCACTTAATTTTAAATCGTTTTTTCTTAAAACTTGCATATTTTCTGTCCTTGACCTAGCACTCTTGTGTGGGGTCATTTACTGCACTGTTATAACTTGATATTACTTGTGAACCTCTGCTATCTCTGTAAAAACAAAAACAAAAAAAAATCTTGCTTTTTTCCCACTTTTCTGAGAGTTAAAAAAGTTCAGTTACAGGCTTGCTGTTCCTGAACTGTTTGAAAGTTTCTGTGAGGCCATTTTTGCTTGGGCTGAAGGAGGGTCTCTGTGTTCATCAGTGGCAGTGACTAACATTGAGCAGCTTCCCTGCCCCCGGAGAGGTGGTTACTGACTTGAAACTGTAGTTTTATTGGCCACTAGGGGTCATTTCCATAACTCCTTCATCTTCCTCTCTTAAAACCTAGTTGCCTCGTGGTTTGAGCGTCTTTTCAGGCTTGTTGGCTGTTGGTGAAGCACCCTCCAAGAGGAAAAAACGCTGAGAGAAGAAGGGAGCCACTTTTGAGATTTTAAGTATTTTTTCTCTGTTTATTTGCTAAGTTTTTCTGCATAGCTGCCTAGCTTGAGCATTTTCTGGCTTGTTAAACTTGATTTCTGTATTAGTAGCTGTATTTAGAGCACAACCAAAAGCTGTTTGCTGAATTTCCTGTTTGCACTTAATTTTAAATCGTTTTTTCTTAAAACTTGCATATTTTCTGTCCTTGACCTAGCACTCTTGTGTGGGGTCATTTACTGCACTGTTATAACTTGATATTACTTGTGAACCTCTGCTATCTCTGTAAAAAACAAAACAAAAAAAAATCTTGCTTTTTTCCCACTTTTCTGAGAGTTAAAAAAGTTCAGTTACAGGCTTGCTGTTCCTGAACTGTTTGAAAGTTTCTGTGAGGCCATTTTTGCTTGGGCTGAAGGAGGGTCTCTGTGTTCATCAGTGGCAGTGACTAACATTGAGCAGCTTCCCTGCCCCCGGAGAGGTGGTTACTGACTTGAAACTGTAGTTTTATTGGCCACTAGGGGTCATTTCCATAACTCCTTCATCTTCCTCTCTTAAAACCTAGTTGCCTCGTGGTTTGAGCGTCTTTTCAGGCTTGTTGGCTGTTGGTGAAGCACCCTCCAAGAGGAAAAAACGCTGAGAGAAGAAGGGAGCCACTTTTGAGATTTTAAGTATTTTTTCTCTGTTTATTTGCTAAGTTTTTCTGCATAGCTGCCTAGCTTGAGCATTTTCTGGCTTGTTAAACTTGATTTCTGTATTAGTAGCTGTATTTAGAGCACAACCAAAAGCTGTTTGCTGAATTTCCTGTTTGCACTTAATTTTAAATCGTTTTTTCTTAAAACTTGCATATTTTCTGTCCTTGACCTAGCACTCTTGTGTGGGGTCATTTACTGCACTGTTATAACTTGATATTACTTGTGAACCTCTGCTATCTCTGTAAAAAAACAAAAACAAAAAAAATCTTGCTTTTTTCCCACTTTTCTGAGAGTTAAAAAAGTTCAGTTACAGGCTTGCTGTTCCTGAACTGTTTGAAAGTTTCTGTGAGGCCATTTTTGCTTGGGCTGAAGGAGGGTCTCTGTGTTCATCAGTGGCAGTGACTAACATTGAGCAGCTTCCCTGCCCCCGGAGAGGTGGTTACTGACTTGAAACTGTAGTTTTATTGGCCACTAGGGGTCATTTCCATAACTCCTTCATCTTCCTCTCTTAAAACCTAGTTGCCTCGTGGTTTGAGCGTCTTTTCAGGCTTGTTGGCTGTTGGTGAAGCACCCTCCAAGAGGAAAAAACGCTGAGAGAAGAAGGGAGCCACTTTTGAGATTTTAAGTATTTTTTCTCTGTTTATTTGCTAAGTTTTTCTGCATAGCTGCCTAGCTTGAGCATTTTCTGGCTTGTTAAACTTGATTTCTGTATTAGTAGCTGTATTTAGAGCACAACCAAAAGCTGTTTGCTGAATTTCCTGTTTGCACTTAATTTTAAATCGTTTTTTCTTAAAACTTGCATATTTTCTGTCCTTGACCTAGCACTCTTGTGTGGGGTCATTTACTGCACTGTTATAACTTGATATTACTTGTGAACCTCTGCTATCTCTGTAAAAACAAAAACAAAAAAAATCTTGCTTTTTTCCCACTTTTCTGAGAGTTAAAAGTTCAGTTACAGGCTTGCTGTTCCTGAACTGTTTGAAAGTTTCTGTGAGGCCATTTTTGCTTGGGCTGAAGGAGGGTCTCTGTGTTCATCAGTGGCAGTGACTAACATTGAGCAGCTTCCCTGCCCCCGGAGAGGTGGTTACTGACTTGAAACTGTAGTTTTATTGGCCACTAGGGGTCATTTCCATAACTCCTTCATCTTCCTCTCTTAAAACCTAGTTGCCTCGTGGTTTGAGCGTCTTTTCAGGCTTGTTGGCTGTTGGTGAAGCACCCTCCAAGAGGAAAAACGCTGAGAGAAGAAGGGAGCCACTTTTGAGATTTTAAGTATTTTTTCTCTGTTTATTTGCTAAGTTTTTCTGCATAGCTGCCTAGCTTGAGCATTTTCTGGCTTGTTAAACTTGATTTCTGTATTAGTAGCTGTATTTAGAGCACAACCAAAAGCTGTTTGCTGAATTTCCTGTTTGCACTTAATTTTAAATCGTTTTTTCTTAAAACTTGCATATTTTCTGTCCTTGACCTAGCACTCTTGTGTGGGGTCATTTACTGCACTGTTATAACTTGATATTACTTGTGAACCTCTGCTATCTCTGTAAAAAAAAAACAAAAAAAAATCTTGCTTTTTTCCCACTTTTCTGAGAGTTAAAAAAGTTCAGTTACAGGCTTGCTGTTCCTGAACTGTTTGAAAGTTTCTGTGAGGCCATTTTTGCTTGGGCTGAAGGAGGGTCTCTGTGTTCATCAGTGGCAGTGACTAACATTGAGCAGCTTCCCTGCCCCCGGAGAGGTGGTTACTGACTTGAAACTGTAGTTTTATTGGCCACTAGGGGTCATTTCCATAACTCCTTCATCTTCCTCTCTTAAAACCTAGTTGCCTCGTGGTTTGAGCGTCTTTTCAGGCTTGTTGGCTGTTGGTGAAGCACCCTCCAAGAGGAAAAACGCTGAGAGAAGAAGGGAGCCACTTTTGAGATTTTAAGTATTTTTTCTCTGTTTATTTGCTAAGTTTTTCTGCATAGCTGCCTAGCTTGAGCATTTTCTGGCTTGTTAAACTTGATTTCTGTATTAGTAGCTGTATTTAGAGCACAACCAAAAGCTGTTTGCTGAATTTCCTGTTTGCACTTAATTTTAAATCGTTTTTTCTTAAAACTTGCATATTTTCTGTCCTTGACCTAGCACTCTTGTGTGGGGTCATTTACTGCACTGTTATAACTTGATATTACTTGTGAACCTCTGCTATCTCTGTAAAAAACAAAACAAAAAAAAAATCTTGCTTTTTTCCCACTTTTCTGAGAGTTAAAAAAGTTCAGTTACAGGCTTGCTGTTCCTGAACTGTTTGAAAGTTTCTGTGAGGCCATTTTTGCTTGGGCTGAAGGAGGGTCTCTGTGTTCATCAGTGGCAGTGACTAACATTGAGCAGCTTCCCTGCCCCCGGAGAGGTGGTTACTGACTTGAAACTGTAGTTTTATTGGCCACTAGGGGTCATTTCCATAACTCCTTCATCTTCCTCTCTTAAAACCTAGTTGCCTCGTGGTTTGAGCGTCTTTTCAGGCTTGTTGGCTGTTGGTGAAGCACCCTCCAAGAGGAAAAACGCTGAGAGAAGAAGGGAGCCACTTTTGAGATTTTAAGTATTTTTTCTCTGTTTATTTGCTAAGTTTTTCTGCATAGCTGCCTAGCTTGAGCATTTTCTGGCTTGTTAAACTTGATTTCTGTATTAGTAGCTGTATTTAGAGCACAACCAAAAGCTGTTTGCTGAATTTCCTGTTTGCACTTAATTTTAAATCGTTTTTTTCTTAAAACTTGCATATTTTCTGTCCTTGACCTAGCACTCTTGTGTGGGGTCATTTACTGCACTGTTATAACTTGATATTACTTGTGAACCTCTGCTATCTCTGTAAAAATAAAAACAACAAAAAAAATCTTGCTTTTTTCCCACTTTTCTGAGAGTTAAAAAGTTCAGTTACAGGCTTGCTGTTCCTGAACTGTTTGAAAGTTTCTGTGAGGCCATTTTTGCTTGGGCTGAAGGAGGGTCTCTGTGTTCATCAGTGGCAGTGACTAACATTGAGCAGCTTCCCTGCCCCCGAGAGGTGGTTACTGACTTGAAACTGTAGTTTTATTGGCCACTAGGGGTCATTTCCATAACTCCTTCATCTTCCTCTCTTAAAACCTAGTTGCCTCGTGGTTTGAGCGTCTTTTCAGGCTTGTTGGCTGTTGGTGAAGCACCCTCCAAGAGGAAAAACGCTGAGAGAAGAAGGGAGCCACTTTTGAGATTTTAAGTATTTTTTCTCTGTTTATTTGCTAAGTTTTTCTGCATAGCTGCCTAGCTTGAGCATTTTCTGGCTTGTTAAACTTGATTTCTGTATTAGTAGCTGTATTTAGAGCACAACCAAAAGCTGTTTGCTGAATTTCCTGTTTGCACTTAATTTTAAATCGTTTTTTCTTAAAACTTGCATATTTTCTGTCCTTGACCTAGCACTCTTGTGTGGGGTCATTTACTGCACTGTTATAACTTGATATTACTTGTGAACCTCTGCTATCTCTGTAAAAACAAAACAAAAAAAAATCTTGCTTTTTTCCCACTTTTCTGAGAGTTAAAAAAGTTCAGTTACAGGCTTGCTGTTCCTGAACTGTTTGAAAGTTTCTGTGAGGCCATTTTTGCTTGGGCTGAAGGAGGGTCTCTGTGTTCATCAGTGGCAGTGACTAACATTGAGCAGCTTCCCTGCCCCCCAGAGAGGTGGTTACTGACTTGAAACTGTAGTTTTATTGGCCACTAGGGGTCATTTCCATAACTCCTTCATCTTCCTCTCTTAAAACCTAGTTGCCTCGTGGTTTGAGCGTCTTTTCAGGCTTGTTGGCTGTTGGTGAAGCACCCTCCAAGAGGAAAAAACGCTGAGAGAAGAAGGGAGCCACTTTTGAGATTTTAAGTATTTTTCTCTGTTTATTTGCTAAGTTTTTCTGCATAGCTGCCTAGCTTGAGCATTTTCTGGCTTGTTAAACTTGATTTCTGTATTAGTAGCTGTATTTAGAGCACAACCAAAAGCTGTTTGCTGAATTTCCTGTTTGCACTTAATTTTAAATCGTTTTTTCTTAAAACTTGCATATTTTCTGTCCTTGACCTAGCACTCTTGTGTGGGGTCATTTACTGCACTGTTATAACTTGATATTACTTGTGAACCTCTGCTATCTCTGTAAAAACAAAAACAAAAAAAATCTTGCTTTTTTCCCACTTTTCTGAGAGTTAAAAAGTTCAGTTACAGGCTTGCTGTTCCTGAACTGTTTGAAAGTTTCTGTGAGGCCATTTTTGCTTGGGCTGAAGGAGGGTCTCTGTGTTCATCAGTGGCAGTGACTAACATTGAGCAGCTTCCCTGCCCCCGGAGAGGTGGTTACTGACTTGAAACTGTAGTTTTATTGGCCACTAGGGGTCATTTCCATAACTCCTTCATCTTCCTCTCTTAAAACCTAGTTGCCTCGTGGTTTGAGCGTCTTTTCAGGCTTGTTGGCTGTTGGTGAAGCACCCTCCAAGAGGAAAAACGCTGAGAGAAGAAGGGAGCCACTTTTGAGATTTTAAGTATTTTTTCTCTGTTTATTTGCTAAGTTTTTCTGCATAGCTGCCTAGCTTGAGCATTTTCTGGCTTGTTAAACTTGATTTCTGTATTAGTAGCTGTATTTAGAGCACAACCAAAAGCTGTTTGCTGAATTTCCTGTTTGCACTTAATTTTAAATCGTTTTTTCTTAAAACTTGCATATTTTCTGTCCTTGACCTAGCACTCTTGTGTGGGGTCATTTACTGCACTGTTATAACTTGATATTACTTGTGAACCTCTGCTATCTCTGTAAAAAAACAAAAACAAAAAAAATCTTGCTTTTTTCCCACTTTTCTGAGAGTTAAAAAGTTCAGTTACAGGCTTGCTGTTCCTGAACTGTTTGAAAGTTTCTGTGAGGCCATTTTTGCTTGGGCTGAAGGAGGGTCTCTGTGTTCATCAGTGGCAGTGACTAACATTGAGCAGCTTCCCTGCCCCCGGAGAGGTGGTTACTGACTTGAAACTGTAGTTTTATTGGCCACTAGGGGTCATTTCCATAACTCCTTCATCTTCCTCTCTTAAAACCTAGTTGCCTCGTGGTTTGAGCGTCTTTTCAGGCTTGTTGGCTGTTGGTGAAGCACCCTCCAAGAGGAAAAACGCTGAGAGAAGAAGGGAGCCACTTTTGAGATTTTAAGTATTTTTTCTCTGTTTATTTGCTAAGTTTTTCTGCATAGCTGCCTAGCTTGAGCATTTTCTGGCTTGTTAAACTTGATTTCTGTATTAGTAGCTGTATTTAGAGCACAACCAAAAGCTGTTTGCTGAATTTCCTGTTTGCACTTAATTTTAAATCGTTTTTTCTTAAAACTTGCATATTTTCTGTCCTTGACCTAGCACTCTTGTGTGGGGTCATTTACTGCACTGTTATAACTTGATATTACTTGTGAACCTCTGCTATCTCTGTAAAAACAAAACAAAAAAAAATCTTGCTTTTTTCCCACTTTTCTGAGAGTTAAAAAGTTCAGTTACAGGCTTGCTGTTCCTGAACTGTTTGAAAGTTTCTGTGAGGCCATTTTTGCTTGGGCTGAAGGAGGGTCTCTGTGTTCATCAGTGGCAGTGACTAACATTGAGCAGCTTCCCTGCCCCCGGAGAGGTGGTTACTGACTTGAAACTGTAGTTTTATTGGCCACTAGGGGTCATTTCCATAACTCCTTCATCTTCCTCTCTTAAAACCTAGTTGCCTCGTGGTTTGAGCGTCTTTTCAGGCTTGTTGGCTGTTGGTGAAGCACCCTCCAAGAGGAAAAACGCTGAGAGAAGAAGGGAGCCACTTTTGAGATTTTAAGTATTTTTTCTCTGTTTATTTGCTAAGTTTTTCTGCATAGCTGCCTAGCTTGAGCATTTTCTGGCTTGTTAAACTTGATTTCTGTATTAGTAGCTGTATTTAGAGCACAACCAAAAGCTGTTTGCTGAATTTCCTGTTTGCACTTAATTTTAAATCGTTTTTTTCTTAAAACTTGCATATTTTCTGTCCTTGACCTAGCACTCTTGTGTGGGGTCATTTACTGCACTGTTATAACTTGATATTACTTGTGAACCTCTGCTATCTCTGTAAAAACAAAAACAAAAAAAATCTTGCTTTTTTCCCACTTTTCTGAGAGTTAAAGTTCAGTTACAGGCTTGCTGTTCCTGAACTGTTTGAAAGTTTCTGTGAGGCCATTTTTGCTTGGGCTGAAGGAGGGTCTCTGTGTTCATCAGTGGCAGTGACTAACATTGAGCAGCTTCCCTGCCCCCGGAGAGGTGGTTACTGACTTGAAACTGTAGTTTTATTGGCCACTAGGGGTCATTTCCATAACTCCTTCATCTTCCTCTCTTAAAACCTAGTTGCCTCGTGGTTTGAGCGTCTTTTCAGGCTTGTTGGCTGTTGGTGAAGCACCCTCCAAGAGGAAAAAACGCTGAGAGAAGAAGGGAGCCACTTTTGAGATTTTAAGTATTTTTTCTCTGTTTATTTGCTAAGTTTTTCTGCATAGCTGCCTAGCTTGAGCATTTTCTGGCTTGTTAAACTTGATTTCTGTATTAGTAGCTGTATTTAGAGCACAACCAAAAGCTGTTTGCTGAATTTCCTGTTTGCACTTAATTTTAAATCGTTTTTTCTTAAAACTTGCATATTTTCTGTCCTTGACCTAGCACTCTTGTGTGGGGTCATTTACTGCACTGTTATAACTTGATATTACTTGTGAACCTCTGCTATCTCTGTAAAAAACAAAAACAAAATAATCTTGCTTTTTTCCCACTTTTCTGAGAGTTAAAGTTCAGTTACAGGCTTGCTGTTCCTGAACTGTTTGAAAGTTTCTGTGAGGCCATTTTTGCTTGGGCTGAAGGAGGGTCTCTGTGTTCATCAGTGGCAGTGACTAACATTGAGCAGCTTCCCTGCCCCCGGAGAGGTGGTTACTGACTTGAAACTGTAGTTTTATTGGCCACTAGGGGTCATTTCCATAACTCCTTCATCTTCCTCTCTTAAAACCTAGTTGCCTCGTGGTTTGAGCGTCTTTTCAGGCTTGTTGGCTGTTGGTGAAGCACCCTCCAAGAGGAAAAACGCTGAGAGAAGAAGGGAGCCACTTTTGAGATTTTAAGTATTTTTTCTCTGTTTATTTGCTAAGTTTTTCTGCATAGCTGCCTAGCTTGAGCATTTTCTGGCTTGTTAAACTTGATTTCTGTATTAGTAGCTGTATTTAGAGCACAACCAAAAGCTGTTTGCTGAATTTCCTGTTTGCACTTAATTTTAAATCGTTTTTTTCTTAAAACTTGCATATTTTCTGTCCTTGACCTAGCACTCTTGTGTGGGGTCATTTACTGCACTGTTATAACTTGATATTACTTGTGAACCTCTGCTATCTCTGTAAAAAACAAAACAAAAAAAAATCTTGCTTTTTTCCCACTTTTCTGAGAGTTAAAAAAGTTCAGTTACAGGCTTGCTGTTCCTGAACTGTTTGAAAGTTTCTGTGAGGCCATTTTTGCTTGGGCTGAAGGAGGGTCTCTGTGTTCATCAGTGGCAGTGACTAACATTGAGCAGCTTCCCTGCCCCCGGAGAGGTGGTTACTGACTTGAAACTGTAGTTTTATTGGCCACTAGGGGTCATTTCCATAACTCCTTCATCTTCCTCTCTTAAAACCTAGTTGCCTCGTGGTTTGAGCGTCTTTTCAGGCTTGTTGGCTGTTGGTGAAGCACCCTCCAAGAGGAAAAACGCTGAGAGAAGAAGGGAGCCACTTTTGAGATTTTAAGTATTTTTTCTCTGTTTATTTGCTAAGTTTTTCTGCATAGCTGCCTAGCTTGAGCATTTTCTGGCTTGTTAAACTTGATTTCTGTATTAGTAGCTGTATTTAGAGCACAACCAAAAGCTGTTTGCTGAATTTCCTGTTTGCACTTAATTTTAAATCGTTTTTTCTTAAAACTTGCATATTTTCTGTCCTTGACCTAGCACTCTTGTGTGGGGTCATTTACTGCACTGTTATAACTTGATATTACTTGTGAACCTCTGCTATCTCTGTAAAAACAAAAACAAAAAAAATCTTGCTTTTTTCCCACTTTTCTGAGAGTTAAAAGTTCAGTTACAGGCTTGCTGTTCCTGAACTGTTTGAAAGTTTCTGTGAGGCCATTTTTGCTTGGGCTGAAGGAGGGTCTCTGTGTTCATCAGTGGCAGTGACTAACATTGAGCAGCTTCCCTGCCCCCGGAGAGGTGGTTACTGACTTGAAACTGTAGTTTTATTGGCCACTAGGGGTCATTTCCATAACTCCTTCATCTTCCTCTCTTAAAACCTAGTTGCCTCGTGGTTTGAGCGTCTTTTCAGGCTTGTTGGCTGTTGGTGAAGCACCCTCCAAGAGGAAAAACGCTGAGAGAAGAAGGGAGCCACTTTTGAGATTTTAAGTATTTTTCTCTGTTTATTTGCTAAGTTTTTCTGCATAGCTGCCTAGCTTGAGCATTTTCTGGCTTGTTAAACTTGATTTCTGTATTAGTAGCTGTATTTAGAGCACAACCAAAAGCTGTTTGCTGAATTTCCTGTTTGCACTTAATTTTAAATCGTTTTTTCTTAAAACTTGCATATTTTCTGTCCTTGACCTAGCACTCTTGTGTGGGGTCATTTACTGCACTGTTATAACTTGATATTACTTGTGAACCTCTGCTATCTCTGTAAAAACAAAAACAAAAAAATCTTGCTTTTTTCCCACTTTTCTGAGAGTTAAAAAAAGTTCAGTTACAGGCTTGCTGTTCCTGAACTGTTTGAAAGTTTCTGTGAGGCCATTTTTGCTTGGGCTGAAGGAGGGTCTCTGTGTTCATCAGTGGCAGTGACTAACATTGAGCAGCTTCCCTGCCCCCGGAGAGGTGGTTACTGACTTGAAACTGTAGTTTTATTGGCCACTAGGGGTCATTTCCATAACTCCTTCATCTTCCTCTCTTAAAACCTAGTTGCCTCGTGGTTTGAGCGTCTTTTCAGGCTTGTTGGCTGTTGGTGAAGCACCCTCCAAGAGGAAAAACGCTGAGAGAAGAAGGGAGCCACTTTTGAGATTTTAAGTATTTTTTCTCTGTTTATTTGCTAAGTTTTTCTGCATAGCTGCCTAGCTTGAGCATTTTCTGGCTTGTTAAACTTGATTTCTGTATTAGTAGCTGTATTTAGAGCACAACCAAAAGCTGTTTGCTGAATTTCCTGTTTGCACTTAATTTTAAATCGTTTTTTCTTAAAACTTGCATATTTTCTGTCCTTGACCTAGCACTCTTGTGTGGGGTCATTTACTGCACTGTTATAACTTGATATTACTTGTGAACCTCTGCTATCTCTGTAAAAAAAAAACAAAAAAAAATCTTGCTTTTTTCCCACTTTTCTGAGAGTTAAAAAAGTTCAGTTACAGGCTTGCTGTTCCTGAACTGTTTGAAAGTTTCTGTGAGGCCATTTTTGCTTGGGCTGAAGGAGGGTCTCTGTGTTCATCAGTGGCAGTGACTAACATTGAGCAGCTTCCCTGCCCCCGGAGAGGTGGTTACTGACTTGAAACTGTAGTTTTATTGGCCACTAGGGGTCATTTCCATAACTCCTTCATCTTCCTCTCTTAAAACCTAGTTGCCTCGTGGTTTGAGCGTCTTTTCAGGCTTGTTGGCTGTTGGTGAAGCACCCTCCAAGAGGAAAAAACGCTGAGAGAAGAAGGGAGCCACTTTTGAGATTTTAAGTATTTTTTCTCTGTTTATTTGCTAAGTTTTTCTGCATAGCTGCCTAGCTTGAGCATTTTCTGGCTTGTTAAACTTGATTTCTGTATTAGTAGCTGTATTTAGAGCACAACCAAAAGCTGTTTGCTGAATTTCCTGTTTGCACTTAATTTTAAATCGTTTTTTCTTAAAACTTGCATATTTTCTGTCCTTGACCTAGCACTCTTGTGTGGGGTCATTTACTGCACTGTTATAACTTGATATTACTTGTGAACCTCTGCTATCTCTGTAAAAACAAAACAAAAAAAAATCTTGGTTTTTTCCCACTTTTCTGAGAGTTAAAAAAGTTCAGTTACAGGCTTGCTGTTCCTGAACTGTTTGAAAGTTTCTGTGAGGCCATTTTTGCTTGGGCTGAAGGAGGGTCTCTGTGTTCATCAGTGGCAGTGACTAACATTGAGCAGCTTCCCTGCCCCCGGAGAGGTGGTTACTGACTTGAAACTGTAGTTTTATTGGCCACTAGGGGTCATTTCCATAACTCCTTCATCTTCCTCTCTTAAAACCTAGTTGCCTCGTGGTTTGAGCGTCTTTTCAGGCTTGTTGGCTGTTGGTGAAGCACCCTCCAAGAGGAAAAACGCTGAGAGAAGAAGGGAGCCACTTTTGAGATTTTAAGTATTTTTTCTCTGTTTATTTGCTAAGTTTTTCTGCATAGCTGCCTAGCTTGAGCATTTTCTGGCTTGTTAAACTTGATTTCTGTATTAGTAGCTGTATTTAGAGCACAACCAAAAGCTGTTTGCTGAATTTCCTGTTTGCACTTAATTTTAAATCGTTTTTTCTTAAAACTTGCATATTTTCTGTCCTTGACCTAGCACTCTTGTGTGGGGTCATTTACTGCACTGTTATAACTTGATATTACTTGTGAACCTCTGCTATCTCTGTAAAAACAAAAACAAAAAAAAATCTTGCTTTTTTCCCACTTTTCTGAGAGTTAAAAAAGTTCAGTTACAGGCTTGCTGTTCCTGAACTGTTTGAAAGTTTCTGTGAGGCCATTTTTGCTTGGGCTGAAGGAGGGTCTCTGTGTTCATCAGTGGCAGTGACTAACATTGAGCAGCTTCCCTGCCCCCGGAGAGGTGGTTACTGACTTGAAACTGTAGTTTTATTGGCCACTAGGGGTCATTTCCATAACTCCTTCATCTTCCTCTCTTAAAACCTAGTTGCCTCGTGGTTTGAGCGTCTTTTCAGGCTTGTTGGCTGTTGGTGAAGCACCCTCCAAGAGGAAAAAACGCTGAGAGAAGAAGGGAGCCACTTTTGAGATTTTAAGTATTTTTTCTCTGTTTATTTGCTAAGTTTTTCTGCATAGCTGCCTAGCTTGAGCATTTTCTGGCTTGTTAAACTTGATTTCTGTATTAGTAGCTGTATTTAGAGCACAACCAAAAGCTGTTTGCTGAATTTCCTGTTTGCACTTAATTTTAAATCGTTTTTTCTTAAAACTTGCATATTTTCTGTCCTTGACCTAGCACTCTTGTGTGGGGTCATTTACTGCACTGTTATAACTTGATATTACTTGTGAACCTCTGCTATCTCTGTAAAAACAAAAACAAAAAGATCTTGCTTTTTTCCCACTTTTCTGAGAGTTAATAAAGTTCAGTTACAGGCTTGCTGTTCCTGAACTGTTTGAAAGTTTCTGTGAGGCCATTTTTGCTTGGGCTGAAGGAGGGTCTCTGTGTTCATCAGTGGCAGTGACTAACATTGAGCAGCTTCCCTGCCCCCGGAGAGGTGGTTACTGACTTGAAACTGTAGTTTTATTGGCCACTAGGGGTCATTTCCATAACTCCTTCATCTTCCTCTCTTAAAACCTAGTTGCCTCGTGGTTTGAGCGTCTTTTCAGGCTTGTTGGCTGTTGGTGAAGCACCCTCCAAGAGGAAAAACGCTGAGAGAAGAAGGGAGCCACTTTTGAGATTTTAAGTATTTTTTCTCTGTTTATTTGCTAAGTTTTTCTGCATAGCTGCCTAGCTTGAGCATTTTCTGGCTTGTTAAACTTGATTTCTGTATTAGTAGCTGTATTTAGAGCACAACCAAAAGCTGTTTGCTGAATTTCCTGTTTGCACTTAATTTTAAATCGTTTTTTTCTTAAAACTTGCATATTTTCTGTCCTTGACCTAGCACTCTTGTGTGGGGTCATTTACTGCACTGTTATAACTTGATATTACTTGTGAACCTCTGCTATCTCTGTAAAAACAAAAACAAAAAAATCTTGCTTTTTTCCCACTTTTCTGAGAGTTAAAAAAGTTCAGTTACAGGCTTGCTGTTCCTGAACTGTTTGAAAGTTTCTGTGAGGCCATTTTTGCTTGGGCTGAAGGAGGGTCTCTGTGTTCATCAGTGGCAGTGACTAACATTGAGCAGCTTCCCTGCCCCCCAGAGAGGTGGTTACTGACTTGAAACTGTAGTTTTATTGGCCACTAGGGGTCATTTCCATAACTCCTTCATCTTCCTCTCTTAAAACCTAGTTGCCTCGTGGTTTGAGCGTCTTTTCAGGCTTGTTGGCTGTTGGTGAAGCACCCTCCAAGAGGAAAAAACGCTGAGAGAAGAAGGGAGCCACTTTTGAGATTTTAAGTATTTTTTCTCTGTTTATTTGCTAAGTTTTTCTGCATAGCTGCCTAGCTTGAGCATTTTCTGGCTTGTTAAACTTGATTTCTGTATTAGTAGCTGTATTTAGAGCACAACCAAAAGCTGTTTGCTGAATTTCCTGTTTGCACTTAATTTTAAATCGTTTTTTCTTAAAACTTGCATATTTTCTGTCCTTGACCTAGCACTCTTGTGTGGGGTCATTTACTGCACTGTTATAACTTGATATTACTTGTGAACCTCTGCTATCTCTGTAAAAACAAAACAAAAAAAAATCTTGCTTTTTTCCCACTTTTCTGAGAGTTAAAAAAGTTCAGTTACAGGCTTGCTGTTCCTGAACTGTTTGAAAGTTTCTGTGAGGCCATTTTTGCTTGGGCTGAAGGAGGGTCTCTGTGTTCATCAGTGGCAGTGACTAACATTGAGCAGCTTCCCTGCCCCCGGAGAGGTGGTTACTGACTTGAAACTGTAGTTTTATTGGCCACTAGGGGTCATTTCCATAACTCCTTCATCTTCCTCTCTTAAAACCTAGTTGCCTCGTGGTTTGAGCGTCTTTTCAGGCTTGTTGGCTGTTGGTGAAGCACCCTCCAAGAGGAAAAAACGCTGAGAGAAGAAGGGAGCCACTTTTGAGATTTTAAGTATTTTTTCTCTGTTTATTTGCTAAGTTTTTCTGCATAGCTGCCTAGCTTGAGCATTTTCTGGCTTGTTAAACTTGATTTCTGTATTAGTAGCTGTATTTAGAGCACAACCAAAAGCTGTTTGCTGAATTTCCTGTTTGCACTTAATTTTAAATCGTTTTTTCTTAAAACTTGCATATTTTCTGTCCTTGACCTAGCACTCTTGTGTGGGGTCATTTACTGCACTGTTATAACTTGATATTACTTGTGAACCTCTGCTATCTCTGTAAAAAACAACAAAAAAAAAAATCTTGCTTTTTTCCCACTTTTCTGAGAGTTAAAAAGTTCAGTTACAGGCTTGCTGTTCCTGAACTGTTTGAAAGTTTCTGTGAGGCCATTTTTGCTTGGGCTGAAGGAGGGTCTCTGTGTTCATCAGTGGCAGTGACTAACATTGAGCAGCTTCCCTGCCCCCGGAGAGGTGGTTACTGACTTGAAACTGTAGTTTTATTGGCCACTAGGGGTCATTTCCATAACTCCTTCATCTTCCTCTCTTAAAACCTAGTTGCCTCGTGGTTTGAGCGTCTTTTCAGGCTTGTTGGCTGTTGGTGAAGCACCCTCCAAGAGGAAAAACGCTGAGAGAAGAAGGGAGCCACTTTTGAGATTTTAAGTATTTTTTCTCTGTTTATTTGCTAAGTTTTTCTGCATAGCTGCCTAGCTTGAGCATTTTCTGGCTTGTTAAACTTGATTTCTGTATTAGTAGCTGTATTTAGAGCACAACCAAAAGCTGTTTGCTGAATTTCCTGTTTGCACTTAATTTTAAATCGTTTTTTCTTAAAACTTGCATATTTTCTGTCCTTGACCTAGCACTCTTGTGTGGGGTCATTTACTGCACTGTTATAACTTGATATTACTTGTGAACCTCTGCTATCTCTGTAAAAACAAAACAAAAAAAATCTTGCTTTTTTCCCACTTTTCTGAGAGTTAAAAAAGTTCAGTTACAGGCTTGCTGTTCCTGAACTGTTTGAAAGTTTCTGTGAGGCCATTTTTGCTTGGGCTGAAGGAGGGTCTCTGTGTTCATCAGTGGCAGTGACTAACATTGAGCAGCTTCCCTGCCCCCGGAGAGGTGGTTACTGACTTGAAACTGTAGTTTTATTGGCCACTAGGGGTCATTTCCATAACTCCTTCATCTTCCTCTCTTAAAACCTAGTTGCCTCGTGGTTTGAGCGTCTTTTCAGGCTTGTTGGCTGTTGGTGAAGCACCCTCCAAGAGGAAAAAACGCTGAGAGAAGAAGGGAGCCACTTTTGAGATTTTAAGTATTTTTTCTCTGTTTATTTGCTAAGTTTTTCTGCATAGCTGCCTAGCTTGAGCATTTTCTGGCTTGTTAAACTTGATTTCTGTATTAGTAGCTGTATTTAGAGCACAACCAAAAGCTGTTTGCTGAATTTCCTGTTTGCACTTAATTTTAAATCGTTTTTTCTTAAAACTTGCATATTTTCTGTCCTTGACCTAGCACTCTTGTGTGGGGTCATTTACTGCACTGTTATAACTTGATATTACTTGTGAACCTCTGCTATCTCTGTAAAAAACAAAAAAAAAAAATCTTGCTTTTTTCCCACTTTTCTGAGAGTTAAAAAAGTTCAGTTACAGGCTTGCTGTTCCTGAACTGTTTGAAAGTTTCTGTGAGGCCATTTTTGCTTGGGCTGAAGGAGGGTCTCTGTGTTCATCAGTGGCAGTGACTAACATTGAGCAGCTTCCCTGCCCCCGGAGAGGTGGTTACTGACTTGAAACTGTAGTTTTATTGGCCACTAGGGGTCATTTCCATAACTCCTTCATCTTCCTCTCTTAAAACCTAGTTGCCTCGTGGTTTGAGCGTCTTTTCAGGCTTGTTGGCTGTTGGTGAAGCACCCTCCAAGAGGAAAAAACGCTGAGAGAAGAAGGGAGCCACTTTTGAGATTTTAAGTATTTTTTCTCTGTTTATTTGCTAAGTTTTTCTGCATAGCTGCCTAGCTTGAGCATTTTCTGGCTTGTTAAACTTGATTTCTGTATTAGTAGCTGTATTTAGAGCACAACCAAAAGCTGTTTGCTGAATTTCCTGTTTGCACTTAATTTTAAATCGTTTTTTCTTAAAACTTGCATATTTTCTGTCCTTGACCTAGCACTCTTGTGTGGGGTCATTTACTGCACTGTTATAACTTGATATTACTTGTGAACCTCTGCTATCTCTGTAAAAACAAAACAAAAAAAATCTTGCTTTTTTCCCACTTTTCTGAGAGTTAAAAAAGTTCAGTTACAGGCTTGCTGTTCCTGAACTGTTTGAAAGTTTCTGTGAGGCCATTTTTGCTTGGGCTGAAGGAGGGTCTCTGTGTTCATCAGTGGCAGTGACTAACATTGAGCAGCTTCCCTGCCCCCGGAGAGGTGGTTACTGACTTGAAACTGTAGTTTTATTGGCCACTAGGGGTCATTTCCATAACTCCTTCATCTTCCTCTCTTAAAACCTAGTTGCCTCGTGGTTTGAGCGTCTTTTCAGGCTTGTTGGCTGTTGGTGAAGCACCCTCCAAGAGGAAAAACGCTGAGAGAAGAAGGGAGCCACTTTTGAGATTTTAAGTATTTTTTCTCTGTTTATTTGCTAAGTTTTTCTGCATAGCTGCCTAGCTTGAGCATTTTCTGGCTTGTTAAACTTGATTTCTGTATTAGTAGCTGTATTTAGAGCACAACCAAAAGCTGTTTGCTGAATTTCCTGTTTGCACTTAATTTTAAATCGTTTTTTCTTAAAACTTGCATATTTTCTGTCCTTGACCTAGCACTCTTGTGTGGGGTCATTTACTGCACTGTTATAACTTGATATTACTTGTGAACCTCTGCTATCTCTGTAAAAACAAAAACAAAAAAAAATCTTGCTTTTTTCCCACTTTTCTGAGAGTTAAAAGTTCAGTTACAGGCTTGCTGTTCCTGAACTGTTTGAAAGTTTCTGTGAGGCCATTTTTGCTTGGGCTGAAGGAGGGTCTCTGTGTTCATCAGTGGCAGTGACTAACATTGAGCAGCTTCCCTGCCCCCGGAGAGGTGGTTACTGACTTGAAACTGTAGTTTTATTGGCCACTAGGGGTCATTTCCATAACTCCTTCATCTTCCTCTCTTAAAACCTAGTTGCCTCGTGGTTTGAGCGTCTTTTCAGGCTTGTTGGCTGTTGGTGAAGCACCCTCCAAGAGGAAAAACGCTGAGAGAAGAAGGGAGCCACTTTTGAGATTTTAAGTATTTTTTCTCTGTTTATTTGCTAAGTTTTTCTGCATAGCTGCCTAGCTTGAGCATTTTCTGGCTTGTTAAACTTGATTTCTGTATTAGTAGCTGTATTTAGAGCACAACCAAAAGCTGTTTGCTGAATTTCCTGTTTGCACTTAATTTTAAATCGTTTTTTCTTAAAACTTGCATATTTTCTGTCCTTGACCTAGCACTCTTGTGTGGGGTCATTTACTGCACTGTTATAACTTGATATTACTTGTGAACCTCTGCTATCTCTGTAAAAACAAAACAAAAAAAAATCTTGCTTTTTTCCCACTTTTCTGAGAGTTAAAAAAAGTTCAGTTACAGGCTTGCTGTTCCTGAACTGTTTGAAAGTTTCTGTGAGGCCATTTTTGCTTGGGCTGAAGGAGGGTCTCTGTGTTCATCAGTGGCAGTGACTAACATTGAGCAGCTTCCCTGCCCCCGGAGAGGTGGTTACTGACTTGAAACTGTAGTTTTATTGGCCACTAGGGGTCATTTCCATAACTCCTTCATCTTCCTCTCTTAAAACCTAGTTGCCTCGTGGTTTGAGCGTCTTTTCAGGCTTGTTGGCTGTTGGTGAAGCACCCTCCAAGAGGAAAAACGCTGAGAGAAGAAGGAGCCACTTTTGAGATTTTAAGTATTTTTTCTCTGTTTATTTGCTAAGTTTTTCTGCATAGCTGCCTAGCTTGAGCATTTTCTGGCTTGTTAAACTTGATTTCTGTATTAGTAGCTGTATTTAGAGCACAACCAAAAGCTGTTTGCTGAATTTCCTGTTTGCACTTAATTTTAAATCGTTTTTTCTTAAAACTTGCATATTTTCTGTCCTTGACCTAGCACTCTTGTGTGGGGTCATTTACTGCACTGTTATAACTTGATATTACTTGTGAACCTCTGCTATCTCTGTAAAAACAAAAACAAAAAAAATCTTGCTTTTTTCCCACTTTTCTGAGAGTTAAAAAAGTTCAGTTACAGGCTTGCTGTTCCTGAACTGTTTGAAAGTTTCTGTGAGGCCATTTTTGCTTGGGCTGAAGGAGGGTCTCTGTGTTCATCAGTGGCAGTGACTAACATTGAGCAGCTTCCCTGCCCCGGAGAGGTGGTTACTGACTTGAAACTGTAGTTTTATTGGCCACTAGGGGTCATTTCCATAACTCCTTCATCTTCCTCTCTTAAAACCTAGTTGCCTCGTGGTTTGAGCGTCTTTTCAGGCTTGTTGGCTGTTGGTGAAGCACCCTCCAAGAGGAAAAAACGCTGAGAGAAGAAGGGAGCCACTTTTGAGATTTTAAGTATTTTTTCTCTGTTTATTTGCTAAGTTTTTCTGCATAGCTGCCTAGCTTGAGCATTTTCTGGCTTGTTAAACTTGATTTCTGTATTAGTAGCTGTATTTAGAGCACAACCAAAAGCTGTTTGCTGAATTTCCTGTTTGCACTTAATTTTAAATCGTTTTTTCTTAAAACTTGCATATTTTCTGTCCTTGACCTAGCACTCTTGTGTGGGGTCATTTACTGCACTGTTATAACTTGATATTACTTGTGAACCTCTGCTATCTCTGTAAAAACAAAAACAAAAAAAATCTTGCTTTTTTCCCACTTTTCTGAGAGTTAAAAAAGTTCAGTTACAGGCTTGCTGTTCCTGAACTGTTTGAAAGTTTCTGTGAGGCCATTTTTGCTTGGGCTGAAGGAGGGTCTCTGTGTTCATCAGTGGCAGTGACTAACATTGAGCAGCTTCCCTGCCCCCGGAGAGGTGGTTACTGACTTGAAACTGTAGTTTTATTGGCCACTAGGGGTCATTTCCATAACTCCTTCATCTTCCTCTCTTAAAACCTAGTTGCCTCGTGGTTTGAGCGTCTTTTCAGGCTTGTTGGCTGTTGGTGAAGCACCCTCCAAGAGGAAAAACGCTGAGAGAAGAAGGGAGCCACTTTTGAGATTTTAAGTATTTTTTCTCTGTTTATTTGCTAAGTTTTTCTGCATAGCTGCCTAGCTTGAGCATTTTCTGGCTTGTTAAACTTGATTTCTGTATTAGTAGCTGTATTTAGAGCACAACCAAAAGCTGTTTGCTGAATTTCCTGTTTGCACTTAATTTTAAATCGTTTTTTCTTAAAACTTGCATATTTTCTGTCCTTGACCTAGCACTCTTGTGTGGGGTCATTTACTGCACTGTTATAACTTGATATTACTTGTGAACCTCTGCTATCTCTGTAAAAACAAAAACAAAAAAAATCTTGCTTTTTTCCCACTTTTCTGAGAGTTAAAAGTTCAGTTACAGGCTTGCTGTTCCTGAACTGTTTGAAAGTTTCTGTGAGGCCATTTTGCTTGGGCTGAAGGAGGGTCTCTGTGTTCATCAGTGGCAGTGACTAACATTGAGCAGCTTCCCTGCCCCGGAGAGGTGGTTACTGACTTGAAACTGTAGTTTTATTGGCCACTAGGGGTCATTTCCATAACTCCTTCATTTGTCCTCAGAGGAGTGGTTTAAGGCAGTAACTTGTAGTTTATTGGCCATTTTGGGTCATTTCCTGTCTTTTCCAGCCCCTGCTATAAAGCACGCTTTAGCGATTTAGCCGATTTAGCGGAGTTGCTACTGTTGCACACTAGGGCAGCGCCGGTTAAGCAGGTTTAAACTATTCGGGCTACCTAAAGTCCACTCTTCAAATTTTCCCTTAAAACTACCTTCCTCGAACTATACTACTGATCTAATCAGCGTATCCTATAATTAAAAGATCATCTCTACTTGACTCCAAGTAGACTATTCTCTATCTGTTAAACGTAGCACTTGCTCCTACAGTACTTATTACCTTGATACGGCACTCTTGTCATAGATAGTACCCCAAAAGGCAACCCCCATTTCTCGGTCACCCACGTCCCCGAATCTTTTTAAAGTTTTTTTGTCTATTCCTTCTAGCATGTCGAGAGATCAGTTGCTAGTGTCCTCTCCTGCTCAGCTGGTGAACCTGGGAATATTGAGGCAATGTTACAATTGCCTCATGTACACAGACAACCCTCTCCTCCTCCCACAAAACACAAATACATGCGAGAGATGCAACTATACGGCCAAACTGGAGGCTGAGCTCTCTCAACATAGGACTGGCAAGACCAGTCAGGAGGAGAAGGTTACCACACACACTATAGACCCAGTCTCACATAGTACCATTACAACCTCAAATCATACACATAAACACACAAAGACATACTCGGAGGCTCTGATCAAAAATCTACCAAAACAGCAGAGGCCACCAAAGCAGACACCCAAACAACCACCACCTCAGAACACAACACCTGCAACACATAGACCTCACAGTCAGAGTGTCAAACAGTCACAGCCCTTAAGGCCAAACACAATGCCAGACACACTAGTCATTGGTGACTCCATAGTCAGACACACTGACGTCCCGCTCACCAGACTGAGTAAGGAGAAGGTCACAGTAAGCTGCCTGTCGGGCTAGAATCCGCCACATAACGCAAGCACTCAGGTCTCTCAACAGCAGGTACAAATATGACTCAGTCATTGTCCACGCTGGTGTAAACGACCTGAGACGTACCTCCTTGGACTACATGAAAAGAGACATTGAGGAGCTCTCTGATTATGTAGCCCAGGCAGGTATGACCCTGACCTTGAGCAGTATCCTACCTTCACCAAGAATGATGCCACAATACAGAGATAAGATGATCAGCTTTAACAATTGGCTTAAACACTGGTGTCATTCAAAGGGGATCCAGTGTCTGTCTGCCTGGGATGACATGCTGGACAAGCCACGCTGCTTCGCAAGGACGGCTTGCACCTGTCACCCTGGGATTCGGATATTGGCAAAGGCTCTTGCCACCCCATAGTGCCTTTTTAGGCAAGGCTCAAATTCTAAACCTACCACCCTAGAACACAAAAAGGAAAAAAACTAAGGGTAATGCTGCTCAATGCCAGAAGTCTAAATCTCAAAATGCACGCTTTCGAGGCCCTTCTCAGTATGGAGAACATCGATGTCTGTGCTGTGACAGAAACCTGGTTCAAGGCTCCTGAGAGCACCCCAGCTATCAGGTTTTACCTCATATCATGCGTTCCGGCCCCAAAATCCGGACAATACCAAGAAAGGAGGGGGTATCCATATTCATCAAGGACACCCACACCTCAAGACTGGTGGCAACGCACGATGCATCGGAGACCATCCAGGTGCAATTAACCATAGGCAAGACTGCTCTGCAAATTGTAGCATGTTACAGGCCACCCTCACAAACTCAGGAACCTCACATGGCCTTCCTGAAAACACTAGAGGGATAAATGTATCACCAAACACCATCATACTAGGTGACTTCAATTACCCTAATATAGACTGGGAACACTACTCAAGCCCAAACACCCTAGCCCAAAAGTTCCTGGAATTCATAAACTCAAATGCCATGGAACAACTAGTCACCATCCCCACAAGAGGAGATAACATACTTGATCTCATCATCACGAACATGGGAGCACAATGTTCAACACCGGAGGTGTACCCCTCACTGGTGAGATCAGACCACAAACTAATCTCGCTGGAGGTCCTCATCCCACCCCCACCTGAAATAAAAAGACCACAGTAAAGAACTTCTCGAAAGCCGACTTCACACTTCTAAAGACTAGTGTGGTCTCCTTTAAGGCCCCGAGCCGGCGGAAAACAGTACTCAAGCCGCTGAATCACTTACAAATGCCTTCTACCAGCACCTGCAGGACTGCATGGATAAGGCAATCCCAAGCAAAACAAAGACTCTTTGTACCAAAGGCAAGCGTCCAGTCTGGTGGACCCCAGCCATAAACAAACTCTACAACAAAAGGAGGAAGCTACTACAAGATAGAGCAAAATCCTTAAAAGGTAAGACACCCTTGATCACTATAAGTAAAAACTAAGAGCTCTCATAAAATCATCCAAAGCAAATTTCGAGAGAAAAATAGCTAAAGACTCAAAAGACAATCATAAGGCCTTCTTTAGCTATGTTAGAAACCTGGGAGGAAACTCCCAGATATGCTCAGAGCTAGTTCAAAATGATGTGAAGATTACTGATCCTACAGACATTGCCAACATACTGGCTGACAGGTTCAGTGCAAACTTCTCCCCTCCCCAAAGGAGAGATATCTATACCAAACGATTGCAGCCCCCCAAACATCTCCAGCGCCCAAGTGAGAACTGCTCTCTCCAAAGCAAAAAACACAGCATCCATGGGACCTGATGGTGTCCCCGGCTGTGTGCTCCATGAACTCAATGAGGAATTAAACCCACAGCTAGGACAGCTGTTTAATCAAAGTCTTACCTCTGGATACGCACCCAGGAGTGGCGCACTGCAACTGTGGTACCACTTCACAAAGGCGGTGCCTCCACCGACCCTGGAAATTACCGGCCCATTAGCTTGACAAGCCTTATCTGCAAAGCCATGGAGAGGATCATAATGGACCTCATAAATAAAGACATAGGGAATTTGCAGACTTTGGATCCAACCCAGTTTGGCTTTGTCAAAGGCAGATCATGCCTTTTAAACTTGGTTGACTTTTTGAAACAGTCACCAAAGCCATTGATGAGGAAAGGCAGTCCATACAGCCTACCTCGATCTGGCTAAGGCCTTCGATACAATACCCCATTCGGGTATCATTGAAAAACTCATCAGCTTAAATGTCAACCCATACATCACAAGATGGGTTGCAAACTGGCTGAGTGACAGAACCCACAGGGTCAGAGTTGCTGGCGCCATGTCAGACTCAAAGCCTGTCACAAGTGGTGTCCCACAGGGCTCAGTCCTGGGCCCACTCTTGTTTGGCATCTACTTTTCCAAGTACAAGCAAACACAGGAGGGTTATGGCTGACAAAGTTTGCAGATGACTGCAAACTGGGCCATAGTAGAAAACACATCTGACACAGATATCCTTCAGAAGGGTCTCACAGAAACGGATAACTGGTGCCAGAGCCACGGCCTAAAGTTAAATGCCAAAAATGCATAGTCATACCCTTCGGGAAAAACAAGGTTACCCCTAGCTACCAAATAGGTGGCAATCCACTGAGCACAGAAGAAGTTATCAGGGACCTGGGGACCCAGGTTGATAGTAGTCTGTCATTCGACACCCATGTAGCTAAAGTAGTTAGGAAGACCTTCTACATTGCCCACCTTATCATGAAGGGATTCTCATCTAGATCAAGGGAGGTCATAGTCTCCCTTTACTCATCACTCATCAGACCAATGATTGAGTACAATGCCCCATTCGAATGTATCTGACCCGACACTTGCAGCAGCTGGAGAGGCCACAAAAGTTCCTCACCAAAAGGATAAAGGGTCTCAAAAATCTGTCCTATGCTGCCCGACTGAAAGAACTCCAGCTCTATTCAGTCGCCACCGCTTGCTCAGAGGTGACCTTTGCCTAACATACAAGGCCATGTCAAACCCAGATTTGATGAATATGCTTCACCTCAAAAATCTAGATCCATCAGAGCCACAAGGCGGAGACTTAAACCTTGACACGGCTATTAATAGGACGTGCTGGAGGGATAGATTCATCACCCAAAGACTCCCTATGCTGTGGAACAAAATCCCGGTACATGTGAGGCAGAGCACCTCGCTGGCCTTGTTCAAGAGAAATCTTGACCAATGGATGGGAGATCGCAGATATACCCCAGGGATTACCTCAGTGTCACTGCTCGACAGAGGCACAGCAAAATAATGGGTATAGTTCCCCATACTAAAGGGGTGGCGTAAGCCACAAAACGATGGGCTAGGCTTGTAAATGCCCTCGGGCAGATAGCCTAGTATGAACCTATGAACCTATGAACCTATGAACTGAAGAAATGAGTCAATCTCGTTCTTAAATTTATAAGTAGGGTATATTAACATTTTGGTACAGAACCTGCCATCAGATAATTGTCTCTGGGCTTCTTCTAGGTACATGGACTAGTCCATTACAACAATGGCACCTCCCTTATCAGCAGGAATAATAACCAAATTCATATTATTTTGAAAACTAGTCAAAGCTTGAACTTCTAATCTAGTTAAGTTATTTCTAGAAAAAACTATGTCTGGCCCCCTAAAATGTAAATCTTTGAGAACACATTACTGGAAAGTGGCAACATATTTATTTATGGGGAGGCTTTAATTTTGACTTATGACATCTAAAATCTGTCTGGAGCTCAGATGGAAAATTATTATTGCCAAAGTATGACCTTAAATTTAGCAACCTGCAAAATGAAATAACATCACTGGCAAACATATCTTCAGACACAAAAAAAAACAGACACAAAATGTAATCCCTTGTTCAATAATTGTATTTCCACATCAGATAATACCACCAAAGAGATGTTATGTCCATTACAATGATCCCCTATTGTGGTTCATAGGTTCATAGGTATGTACTAGGCTATCGGCCCTAGGGCCTATATAAGACTAGCCAAATGAGGTTCCCTGGCTTTCACCACCCAAGAAAATTATTTTCCTGTGCCCCTGTTGAGCAGTGCCACAGCAGTGATCCCTGGGGTGAATTTCCTGTTTCCCATCTAATTGTCAAGATTTTTCTTACAGAGGGCTAATGAGGAGCTCTGCTTAACATGAATGGGTAGCCTGTTCCAGAGCATGAGAAGTCTCTGGGACGGTAATCTATCCCTCCAGCATGTTCTGTTTATTGTGGTGACAAGATTTAGGTCCCTGGAGTGTGTGGCTCAGAGAGATTGGGATTTCTTTAAGTGCAGCATGTCCATCAAATCTGGGTTAAACATGGCTTTTTTTGTATGTTAGGCAGAGGTTGCCTCTGAGTAGGCAATATGCGATGGAGTAGAGGCGGAGGTTTTTGAGATGGTCTGTGTATGGCATCTGTTTGAGGCCAGTAATCATCCTAGTGAGGTATTTCTGTGGCCTTTCCAGTTGTTGCAGATGTCTTGTGAGGTACATGTCAAACAGGCCATTGTACTCTCTTTTCTGGAGGAGAATCCCTTTGCGATGAGGTGTGCCATGTAGAAGGATTTCCTGACTACTCAGGCGATGTGATTATCAAAGGAGAGACTACTGTCCACCTGTGTCCCAAGGTCTCTTATCACACTTTCAGTGTTTAGTAGGCTACCGCCTATATGGTAGTTCATGGGTATGGTGTTTTTCCCAAAGGGAATGACAATGCACTTCTTGGCATTGATCTGTAGGCCATGACTTTGACACCAAGCATCAGTCTCAGTGAGGCCTCTTTGTAGAATGTCCACATCCTTAGGTTAATCTATTATGGCTCCTAGTTTGTAGCCATCTGTGAATTTCATTAGCCAGAGACCAGCTGTACTAGCCTGGACTTCACAGAAGTAGATACTGAGCAGGAGAGGGCCCAGGACTGAACCCTGTAGGTACTCCGCTTGTCACTGGTCTGAAGACAGATTTGGAGTCAGCTACTTTCACTGTGTGGGTTCTGTCAATGAGCCAGTTGGCCACCCATCTTGTGACATATGGAGTTATGCCTAGTGCAGTGAGTTTATGTATAATACCAGAGTGGGGGATGTTGTTGAAAGCCTTGGCAAGGTCAAGATAGGCTGTGTGCACCACCTTACCCTCATCTATGGTTCTGTTGACTGCTTCAAAGAAGTCAATCAGGTTTAGGAGGCATGATCTACCTTTTACAAACCCAAACTGAGTGGGGTCCAGAGTTTGGAGGTTACCTATGTTTTTGTTTATAAGCTCCAGGATGATGCATTACATGGCCTTGCAGACCAGTCTTGTCAGGCTAATGGGGCAGTAGTTCCTGGGGTCAGTGGTGGCACCCCCTTTGTGGAGTGGGATAACAGTCGCTGTGTGCCATTCCATAGGCACAAAGGCTGAAGTGAGGCTATGATTGAACATGGTACTAAGGTGGGGTGCCAGTTTGTTCTGTAGTTTGTGCAGAATGCAGCCTGGGATGTTGTCCAGTCCCATGGATGCTGTCTTCTTGGCTCTGGAGAGTGGGGTCTTTACCTGTGCATCCATGATTACAGGGGCTTTCCAATCTTCTGGTATGGAGATGGGCCCTTTGGGAGGTGGGGGGAGGGTAAAGTTTGCACTGAACCTGTCTGCCAGGATGCTGGGAATATCAGTTGGTTCGGTAAACACGGACACCCATGTAGCTAAAGTAGTTAGGAAGACCTTCTACATTGCCCACCTTATCATGAAGGGATTCTCATCTAGATCAAGGGAGGTCATAGTCTCCCTTTACTCATCACTCATCAGACCAATGATTGAGTACAATGCCCCATTCGGAATGTATCTGACCCGACACTTGCAGCAGCTGGGGAGGCCACAAAAGTTCCTCACCAAAAGGATAAAGGGTCTCAAAAATCTGTCCTATGCTGCCCGACTGAAAGAACTCCAGCTCTATTCAGTCGCTTACCGCTTGCTCAGAGGTGACCTTTGCCTAACATACAAGGCCATGTCAAACCCAGATTTGATGAATATGCTTCACCTCAAAAAATCTAGATCCATCAGAGCCACAAGGGCGGGAGACTTAAACCTTGACACGGCTATTAATAGGACGTGCTGGAGGGATAGATTCATCACCCAAAGACTCCTATGCTGTGGAACAAAATCCCGGTACATGTGAGGCAGAGCACCTCGCTGGCCTTGTTCAAGAGAAATCTTGACCAATGGATGGGAGATCGCAGATATACCCCAGGGATTACCTCAGTGTCACTGCTTGACAGAGGCACAGCAAAATAATGGGTATAGTTCCCCATACTAAAGGGGTGGCGTAACCACAAAACGATGGGCTAGGCTTGTAAATGCCCTCGGGCAGATAGCCTAGTATGAACCTATGAACCTATGAACCTATGAACTGAAGAAATGAGTCAATCTCGTTCTTAAATTTATAAGTAGGGTATATTAACATTTTGGTACAGAACCTGCCATCAGATAATTGTCTCTGGGCTTCTTCTAGGTACATGGACTAGTCCATTACAACAATGGCACCTCCCTTATCAGCAGGAATAATAACCAAATTCATATTATTTTGAAAACTAGTCAAAGCTTGAACTTCTAATCTAGTTAAGTTATTTCTAGAAAAAACTATGTCTGGCCCCCTAAAATGTAAATCTTTGAGAACACATTACTGGAAAGTGGCAACATATTTATTTATGGGGAGGCTTTAATTTTGACTTATGACATCTAAAATCTGTCTGGAGCTCAGATGGAAAATTATTATTGCCAAAGTATGACCTTAAATTTAGCAACCTGCAAAATGAAATAACATCACTGGCAAACATATCTTCAGACACAAAAAAAAACAGACACAAAATGTAATCCCTTGTTCAATAATTGTATTTCCACATCAGATAATACCACCAAAGAGATGTTATGTCCATTACAATGATCCCCTATTGTGGTTCATAGGTTCATAGGTATGTACTAGGCTATCGGCCCTAGGGCCTATATAAGACTAGCCAAATGAGGTTCCCTGGCTTTCACCACCCAAGAAAATTATTTTCCTGTGCCCCTGTTGAGCAGTGCCACAGCAGTGATCCCTGGGGTGAATTTCCTGTTTCCCATCTAATTGTCAAGATTTTTCTTACAGAGGGCTAATGAGGAGCTCTGCTTAACATGAATGGGTAGCCTGTTCCAGAGCATGAGAAGTCTCTGGGACGGTAATCTATCCCTCCAGCATGTTCTGTTTATTGTGGTGACAAGATTTAGGTCCCTGGAGTGTGTGGCTCAGAGAGATTGGGATTTCTTTAAGTGCAGCATGTCCATCAAATCTGGGTTAAACATGGCTTTTTTTGTATGTTAGGCAGAGGTTGCCTCTGAGTAGGCAATATGCGATGGAGTAGAGGCGGAGGTTTTTGAGATGGTCTGTGTATGGCATCTGTTTGAGGCCAGTAATCATCCTAGTGAGGTATTTCTGTGGCCTTTCCAGTTGTTGCAGATGTCTTGTGAGGTACATGTCAAACAGGCCATTGTACTCTCTTTTTCTGGAGGAGAATCCCTTTGCGATGAGGTGTGCCATGTAGAAGGATTTCCTGACTACTCAGGCGATGTGATTATCAAAGGAGAGACTACTGTCCACCTGTGTCCCAAGGTCTCTTATCACACTTTCAGTGTTTAGTAGGCTACCGCCTATATGGTAGTTCATGGGTATGGTGTTTTTCCCAAAGGGAATGACAATGCACTTCTTGGCATTGATCTGTAGGCCATGACTTTGACACCAAGCATCAGTCTCAGTGAGGCCTCTTTGTAGAATGTCCACATCCTTAGGTTAATCTATTATGGCTCCTAGTTTGTAGCCATCTGTGAATTTCATTAGCCAGAGACCAGCTGTACTAGCCTGGACTTCACAGAAGTAGATACTGAGCAGGAGAGGGCCCAGGACTGAACCCTGTAGGTACTCCGCTTGTCACTGGTCTGAAGACAGATTTGGAGTCAGCTACTTTCACTGTGTGGGTTCTGTCAATGAGCCAGTTGGCCACCCATCTTGTGACATATGGAGTTATGCCTAGTGCAGTGAGTTTATGTATAATACCAGAGTGGGGGATGTTGTTGAAAGCCTTGGCAAGGTCAAGATAGGCTGTGTGCACCACCTTACCCTCATCTATGGTTCTGTTGACTGCTTCAAAGAAGTCAATCAGGTTTAGGAGGCATGATCTACCTTTTACAAACCCAAACTGAGTGGGGTCCAGAGTTTGGAGGTTACCTATGTTTTTGTTTATAAGCTCCAGGATGATGCATTACATGGCCTTGCAGACCAGTCTTGTCAGGCTAATGGGGCAGTAGTTCCTGGGGTCAGTGGTGGCACCCCCTTTGTGGAGTGGGATAACAGTCGCTGTGTGCCATTCCATAGGCACAAAGGCTGAAGTGAGGCTATGATTGAACATGGTACTAAGGTGGGGTGCCAGTTTGTTCTGTAGTTTGTGCAGAATGCAGCCTGGGATGTTGTCCAGTCCCATGGATGCTGTCTTCTTGGCTCTGGAGAGTGGGGTCTTTACCTGTGCATCCATGATTACAGGGGCTTTCCAATCTTCTGGTATGGAGATGGGCCCTTTGGGAGGTGGGGGGAGGGTAAAGTTTGCACTGAACCTGTCTGCCAGGATGCTGGGAATATCAGTTGGTTCGGTAAATGTAGTGCCATTGTGCTGTAGTTCCGAGCAGATCTGAGTGTTGCCATTGAGATTCTTGACATAGCTATAGAAAGCTTTGTGGTTGTCTTTAGAATCCATGGCAATTTTATTTTCGTAACTAGCTTTTGAGGATTTTATGAGGGATCTCAGCTTCTTGCTGAGGCTGACCAGGGAGTTCCTGTAATCATTGGATGGGTATGAGTCGATGTAACAATGTTTCGAGAGTGGGAGCCTGATTTATTTTGTCTACCATCCCTTCTTCTTCTAACCCTAAAAGGTTTTCCAGACAGTGTTTTTTGGGGCTGGTTACTCTTACCTATGTTCAGATTCCGTATCAGTTATGGAGGATGAATCCTCCCCTGATGTATCACTGATACTACTGTTTTTTTTTTTTTAAATGGACTTATTCTTCGTTCTTTTGCTAGAAGTACGTACTGGATCTCAATTTGCAAATTTAACATTTTTCTGTTGTCCAAATGGCTTACTCTGACTATAATCCATGTTGAATTTATGAATTTTCCTCTCCTTGAGTTGTTACTCCATTACAATAAGGTCCTTAGTAAGCTTGTGAAAGCAAGTTTTAAAGATAGGTTGATTCTCAAAAGGTTTAACCTCATCACAAATTCTGGAAGTTTCTGCAATGGAGTGGGCAATACTATGTTCATAATAAGCCATTAATATTTCAACAAAATGCATAAATGCATTTTGTTAGGCCGCAACCCATTCCTGCAATAAAATGTCATCATTATGATTAACTAGGGGTTACAAACAAATGTAAAACCCGCTTGGTGTAATGCCCTTGGATTTGTATGCTTTAAATAGCTTCAAATGCCACACATTGGAACGTAAAGTCATCATAGATTTGGTAAGTTTCAAAAACACCTGAGTACACATGGATTCAGGATTACTATCATTTGAATTCCAGTAACAGGACTTGATTAATAGGTTTTCGATCGTGGATATAACAAGGATAATATTATTAAAACTAGTCACTGGGTATCTAGTCAGAACAGGTCCTCTTTGTTAAAATATCAACATAAAGACCAGAGGACAAATAAGACTATTAGGTTTATTACTAGTTATGGCAGCAACACATTTGACTTTATTGATTTAATACAGAAACATTGGGACATTTTGCTTTCAGATGATAGGTTATGTGACATTCTGACACCTAGATGCCTCTTCTCATTTCGTATAGGCAAAACATTGGGAGTTTTTTTTCAATCATTACAAAAATAAAATTAAGTTTCTGGTCAGCATGTACATCAAACAAAGATTCCTGGGGATACTGGTGTAAGCGTATCTTGTGGCCATTGTACTTTTTGTAAATATGTAGTAAAATCTAAATAGTTTACTAGTAAGAATACACCTACAGTTTATGACAGCCATATATTGGGAAATTGCAGTACTGATTGGGTCATCTATTTAGTAACATGTACTTCTTCGGCTTTCTATGTGGGACAAACTTCTTGTCCCCTTAGAATGCAAATTTTGGAGCATATTAGTCACATCAGAAATAAACAAATGGTTAATGCTCTTTACAAACATTCTGCTAAACACACCACTACACAATTTAAGTTTATTATTGATAAAATTGTGGGGGACAGGAGAAATAAAGTTAGATGGCATAGTATACTAAATCAAAAGGAAAATAATTGGATTATTAGATTGGGAGGTTTATCCCCATCAGATCTTAATGAGCATTTGTTATTGTCCAATCCCAATGGGATTTTGGGGGGAACAGCTGACTATATAATAGTTGTAATTTATTCTTTACATATTCACTGATGAAGGCTTGAATGCCAAAACTGGTTTGAATTGATTGTTTAGCTGCATTTCATGCAGTTTATTATTTGGGGTGTTTTATATTAAAAATTGCTTTGGACTCCGCTAATGTAGTGCTGGACATCATTTGTTGGACTTCTGATATTTTTTGTAGGCCATGGCACTTGCCGTACTTGTGGAAGTTTTGCTTGAGCTGACAGTGAACCAGTTGGTTAAGGTATGCAAATCCAAAGGACGGGTGCGTGCCAACCTGACTAAAAATGAAATGCAGCACAGACCAGCAACCAAGAAGACAACCAGTCTGGTGATGGGGATGTGCAGCCCTCAGAGACAGGACAGTTCACCTCTCCCTCAGAGGACTTAAAAACCTGACTAGAATTAAAGAGACTTGAACTGGAGGTAAAACATATGGAATTAGAATCAGCAGAGACACTGCGGCATATGGAGACCAAAGAAAATGAGAAGCAGAGTCAACATGAGAGGGACATGCTGACTCTTCAACAGGAACATGAAGGAATAACCAAACCTCAGAAGCAACAAAGGTCAATAAATTTCTTCTAGAGTATACAGAAGGTGCTAATTTTGATAGTTTTATTCATATGTTTGAAAGAGTATGTAAACAGTATGATGCTGACAAAGGGCTCTGGGTACAGTTCCTAACCCCCTTACTCCATAGTAAAGCTGTAACTGCTGTTTCTAAATTGTCTGATACAGATTGCTTAAATTATGACAAGGTTAAACAATGTTTATTGGAATCTCTTAAGTTAACACCTGAAGGATACAGAAGGAAATTTCATGAGCAAGACGAAGGGCAGATGAAAGTGTAGATGATTATATTGCTGAGTTAAGCACTTCTTTTCATAGGTGGGTAAGTGGGTGTCAGGTCACCAGTTTTAAAGGCTGACAGATCTTTTGGTGAGGGAACAAGCCCTTAGCACTTTGCCTTCTGGACATGAGACTCTGATTGGTAGACAGGCAGTGTAACTCTGCAGATGAGCTGGGGAGAAAAGGGGATCTCTGCTTGGCAAGAAGGGCACCACTGCACAAGTAGCACATAATCAGTGCTGCACATAGATATATGGGAACCTATGGTGGACAGTCTAAACCACCCCAACAGAGTCCACCAGTAAAAGGTACATGGCCAGGATCAGGGTTTAGATGTTTTAAATGTAAGCATAGGGGCCATGTAGCATACAGATGTTCACTACAGCAAGGTGGGGAACTAAAGGTAAGGCAGCCAGTAAGTAGGAATAACAGCATGCCAGTGGTGAGTTGTCTGGAGACAACAGGGGTACCAAACCATCACCATAGTTTATATACTATCTTTGTGTATGGAAAACAGGCCACTTCCAAGAGATACACAGCCTCTGACATAACCATTGTGAAGCCTGCAGTGGTTAAAGAGGATCAGTTCTTGCTTCAGCAGTCCACTCCAGTCAGAGCTTTAGGAGGTATCCCATTCAAAATACCTTTGGCCAGGGTTCACCTAGACTTGGAGGGTGGAAAAGGAAGCAAGAAAGAAGGTTTGTTTGAGGATATCCCTGCAGATATCTTTATAGGGAATGATTTTGATAATGCAGTACCTTGTGTGCATGCAGTTTCACACAGGCTTGGAGACAGGCATGTGGGTCTGGTAGCCTAGGGGAGACTCAGACCCCACACTAGAAGCCAGGGTTGGTTGATGTGGCTATTTCAGGGAGAGAGCTCCCCTGTAGCAGTGAGCCTGAAAATGAGCCATAGCTGCTGATAGGTACTGATGTTCTGTTGGACAGGGTGACTGCAAGGGCAGAGGTGAGTGCTAGTACCCAGGCTGACAGTGAGGCATCACTGTCAGAAGATACCAGACTTCCTTTGGAAGGGTCATAAAGGTAGAGTAGAGACAGGCTCAGCTCTCGGAGCCTACATTATGATGCTTGAGGGAGGTAGCTAAGGAGGCACCTGATTCTCAAGGAAAAGGGGAGTCTGTATACTGCAACAAAGGGTTACTGTATAGAGAGTGGACACCTGAGGGGGGGCTAGAGGGTGAGGTAATACAGCAGTTGGTAGTGTGCAGACCTTAACATCTGGTACTTCTAGCCATAGCCCATGACATTCTTTTTCAGGTCATATGGGCATAAACAACACTAAGAGACTGATTATGCAGAACATTTATTGACCTGGGATTGCAAGGGATGTAACAGGGTACTGCAGGACCTGTGAGCAGTGCCAAAAAGTAGGCAATGAAGAAGACAAGGTCAAAGCTCCTTTGTTGCCTTTGCCTGTGATTGAGGAGCCATTTCAGAGGGTAGCTATGGATATTGTGGGGCCTCTGGGCATCCCAAGTTTCACAGGGAAGACATATATCCTGATGGTAGTAGATTATGTTACTAGATACCCTGAGGAGGTGGCTCAGTCCTCCATCAAGGCAGAGAAGGTGGCAAATGATTTGTTAGATATTTTCAGCAGGGTAGCTCTCCCAAGAAAAATATTGACTTATAGATGTGCCAGTTTCATGACAGACCTACTGGCTTGTCTGTGGGAGCAATGTGGGTTGAAGCACCTAAAGACTACCCTCTACCAACCCCAGACAAATGGTCTTGTGGGGAAGTTAAACTCTACCCTGAAGACCATGCTAAGGGCATTTGCATACCAGTTTAAAAGAGAGTGGGACAAATATTTGCACATCTGCTGTTTACATGCATAGAGGTACCCCACAGGTTTTCACCCTTTGAGTTGCTGTATGGGCATAGGGTGAGGGGGCCCTTGAATTTGATTCATGATGAATGGGAGGGTAAATGTGAATCTGTTGTGGCATATGTCCAAAACCTCAGGACAAGGCTTAGGGCGCTCATGGGTTTGGCCCTGGAGAACCTCTCAGGAACCCAAGAAAAAGGTCTGGTATGACAGGAATGCTCGAGCCCAAGAGTATTATGTTAGACAGCAGCTTATGGTGCTCATTCCTGTAAGACACAATAAGCTGCAGACAGCTTGGGAAGGACCCTTTAAAGTGATAAGTAAGGTTTGTGATGTTAACTACATGATAAAACTGCTAGGCAGGAGGCAGTGACACAAACTGAACCACATTAACATGATGAAGCTTTAAAATGATAAGGAGGCCCTTGTGCTGAGCATTTACAGTGGGTGGCAGGAGGAGACTGGGGGGATCTGGTGACTGATCTTCTCAGTGAGGCTTGGACTGACGCCTCAGTGGAAGGGGTAGCAATGTCCCAGCAACTATCCCCTGCTCATGTTTGAGAAATCTGAACAGTATTGCAGAGTTTGGGGACATGTGCACTGGGAAACCTGGGTGCACCCACCTGGTGCAGCACTATGTGGATACAGGACCCCAAAGGCCTATCAAACAGGCCCCCCAACAGTGTGCCTGGGTGAGTCAGACAGACTCTGAGGGAGGAGATACAGGAAATGTTGGAACTGGGAGCAGTCCAGGAGTCCAGCAGTCCCTGGGCCTCCCCACTGGTGCTGGCACCAAAGAAGAATGGCAGAACATATTATGTGTGGACTACAGAAAACTAAACAGGCACACAGAGTCAGATCCTTATCCCATGCCTAGGACAGATGAAGCCTTAGTGCAGCTGGGTGGGGATAATTATATGATCACTATTGATCCGACCAAGGACTACTAGCAGGTGCCCTTGACTCCCACCACTAGCGAGAGGCAAGCCTTTGTGACTCCATTTGAATTATATGAGTTCACAAAGATGCCCTTTGGGATGAAAAATGCCCCAGCAACTTTCCAGAGGCTAGTAGATCACATCCTTGCAGGAGCAGGAGATTATGCCCTTGCTTATCTGGATGATATTGCCATCTACAGCCATTCCTGGTAAGAGTACCTTCAGCATGTCAGGGAGGTCCTGGGCAGACTGCAAATGGTAGGGTTAACCATTAAGTCCAGTAAGTGTCAGTTGGGTATGGCATAGGTCTTCTACCTGGGACATACAGTGGGGAGTGGTAAGATCAGGCCAGAACCTGCAAAAGTGGAAGCTATTCAGGCATGGCCTGCCCCTGTTACCAAAAAACAAGTGAAGGCATTCTTGGGACAGCAAGGTACTATAGAAAGTTTGTTCCCGATTATAGTATAATAGCTGCTCTGCTCACAGACCTGACAAGGAAAAACAGGCCAGATAAGGCTGTGTGGACCCCAGCAAGCAAGCAGGCATTCCAAAAAAGCTTAAAAGGGCTTTTGGTGGACCCCCTGTGCTAACCAGTCCAGATTATAGCAAATTATTTGTTGTGCAGGTGAATGCTTCAAACCATGGGGTGGTAGGTGTACTCAAACAGGTTTTCTCAGAGGCAAAATAGCACCCTGTTGTATATCTCAGCCATATACTCCAATCCAGGGAAAAATGCTATGCAGCTATAGAAAAAGAATCTCTAGCCATAGTATGGTCACTGCAAAAACTTCAGTCCTATCTGCATGGAAGAAAATTCACTGTGGTTACAGATCACAATCCCTTAATATGACTACATCAACCCAGGCAGCAAAATGTCAAGTTATTAAGGTGGGCTCTAGGGTTCAGGCCTATGACAGTGCACCACTGTAGTGGGGTCAGCAATGCCAATGCAGAAATGCAGATGAGCTGTCAAGACAGAGTATGGGTTCATGTGTTCCCAGACAGGCTCATTTCCTTCAAGCAATGGTCCTCCAGTGTCACTTGAAAAACTAGTTTGATTCTTCAATGGAGGGAGAGATGAGATGATGTGAGGTAGTGCTAGTTGTGTCAGGGAGAGTAGGGAAGTGTATGTGTAACATATGCCAGCATAGCTAGCTGGAGTTTTGTAAATAATTATATGTCATTTGAATGTCAAACTGATTTGTACAGATGCTTGTATTAAAAATGTGTTTGAAAAGTTGCTTGTGTTAAAAATGCACCAACAGTGGGTCCTACTGGACAGAAAAGAAATATACATATATGTCAGACTATATTGCTGTAACTGATGAAATGTTTATATTTTAACAGAGGATACTGGAAGAGAAGGGGTTAAGCCCAGCCCAGCTAACCTTAAGAAAAATAGCCTGAAATTAAATGACTTGGTTTAGGTCATAAAGATTTTATCTCACAGGTCTGAATGCACCCAGAGATGCAGTGTCTGTGAAAAGTCTGTGCTGGGATCCTGCTCTATTATCCTTAGTGGTGAACTAATTGGTACCATGGGGTGCCAGAGGATGGCTTATTAGTTTCTGCAGGAAATCTGGAAGTGCTGGAATTGTTTTACAGTTTTCAGGTGGTGTAATAAACCTTAGTTAAAGTTCTATGTGTGTATTGTGATATATCAGTGCCAAATCCTGGCTCAGTTTCTAGTGAGAGAGTAGTGTGGGAATGACAGAGTTAGGTGACTCAGAAATTATGTTATTCTGTAGCCAGCACTAAAATTGTATTTGAATACTAGTGAAAGATGTGAGGTGTGCACCTGACAAGACTCTCATCCACTTTCATCTTGTCTTGCTTTAGTAAGTAACTAGGACCAGTAATTCTTCAGTCAGTTAGAAAAATATAGTGAGATTATTTAAATGTTGTTTTTTTTTCTTCTGTCAGAATTTTTCCATCTGTGTTTTTTTTTAATATTTCCTGTGAATGAAACTCTAATGTTTATTGTAAATAAATGTCCAGTATTTTCATGTTTTTTATTATTTATTATTAAATATATCTAAACCTTTCATTGTGGCATGCCTTTTAGAAATTAAGAAATTATTTAACCTTTGACAATACTTGCATTTATTTAGTAGCACTGTGTCTCCGCGTTCCTGAAAGTCTTGCTGCTTGGATAAACACTACCATTTAACAAGTATTAATTTTACTTAGTGTAATTGGGTACCCTGGTAAGAACCTTAAAGTAGCTGGTTTCAGGTGTTCTGGTGACAGCAGATCTACCTTATAGTCTAGGTGGAGATGGCAGGGCAGGTAAACTGTGCCATCCTTTCCCAGGGGTGTGTGTGTGTGTGTGTGTGTGTGTGTGTGTGTGTGTGTGTGTGTGTGTGTGTGTGTGTGTGAAAATCAATTCTCAAAGAGAGTGTGTGTGACAGCTACTTTGAACAGGAATACTAAGAGCACTGATTTCACAGAGAGGGTGGTGGAGGACTTGGTTTGGAATACTCATCTCTATAGTGGTCAGTGATGAGTCGTATTTGGGGCCTGGAGGAGGGACATCACAAGAATATATTATATTTTACTGTAGAAACTAAGTGGACAATTGCAATCAGTGTGCTGCTGCCTATTATAGTATTCCATTCTCTACACAATGTAAGTATGCTATGAACTGCAGAGAGTAAAATAATAAGATTCATATATAGGGAACATAATCATCAGCATCCCCATGATACCTTGCAGACAGTTAAGTGAATGCAAATGGAGTTTAGGGTTAATTTCTTTTGTAGTAACCTCATTCACAAACTAATGAATGACCAGTATTGTCCTTTACTTAGAAAATAGCTCTTAATTAGAAAATCCACTTTTGGTTTGAAAAGCCAAGAAAGCTTCCAGTTGCCAAGATCTTTAGCTGACACAGAAAGCATTTAGCAAAGTCACTCCTATCATGCACAAAATAGGGACATTATTTCAGTATTTTAAAAGCTGTTAAAATCTTACCTTGCAGATAGATACAGATGCAAGTGCAGCAATCCCAGGGATCCCAGTTAAGCCACATCTGCAAATACTCTACTCTATATGTAAGTACCCATACAGGACTAGAAGTGGCTTTGCCATTTCTTTGTGACTCAAGAACTCATTCCACAACTGCTGATATAATTTTGAAATGGGTAAATATTTGTTTTTTATGGAATACCTTTGGGGATAATTGCTCTGTTTAATTTTGAGTGTATCTCTTATTATTCTAATTTACTAAACAATTTATGCTTGTTTAGAGTAAATGAAATGCTGAGCTAATAATACCTCTGGTGTACAAAAAATAAATGATGAGCTAAAATATATAAATCTGGAGCTAAAACTCATTTAAAGTCAGGCAGTCTTGATTGGATGACTGTGGCAACCACACCTATGTAAATGCTCCATCTGCCCAATTAATAATTTAGCACTTAGCATAGCTCACAGTACAATATTTGTTTTAATTAAATTCATCTAGGATTATTTAGCTGTAAGTCATTGTTTTCTTTTAATATTCTTTCTGTATAATCGATTATTGTTTTCAACACATACCTCTGCATTTGTAATCCATATCAGCACTATCTTCATTACCTAAGTAAAGTTTTTATTCATTCACTTTTAAAATCTCATTACTTGCATTAATTTAGTATTATTTATTATCTGAGGACAGGGTATTATTTAGCACCATAAGTTATCAAGCTGTAGTATCTCCCTTGAAAGCCAGGGCTGCTTAAAAGTACTTTACTGTTTGTGCTTATTATTATTTTTATCTATTGATGAAGAAAGGTATGTGTTTGGCCCCTAGCCATATCTAGAGTGGTAGCAGTGCTACCTTATCACGATGGAAGGTGTAGGGGAACTGTAGACTTCTACCAGCCTTCTCTGGGAATTTTGTGTGTGTATCTGTGTGTGTCTGTGGGGGGGGTGTACACTACCTTGTTTGAAAAGGAGCTACCATGTATGCATTGAAAGGCAGTGTGGTTCACAAAGGGAGGAGTAAGAAAGGGACCTGATGTGTTATGCCAAATACTCAACTCTGTAAGTGGCTAGTGTGTAGTCCTAGTCTGAATGTGGATGTTGGAAGACAATACACAGGGCAGCAATTCATATTCATTTTGTACTATTTGGGCCAGTTTATATTTGGTGACTTAGTTTTTGAATCAGATTTGTGTGCATTTCTCTTTAACTTACTGGGCACCAGTGGTATAACCAAAGAAACCATCCGTCTGGTAGCCATCATTTGTGGCAGTGGAATAAATCCAAAGACTCTGTCTCTTACATACCTGAGTGATATACTGGTCAGCAAAGGTGGAAATTAAAGCCCATCAGTGCCAGGTAGGCCATCACAATTGGTGGAAGTGGTCCGTCCATCACAAATATAATGTGTTTTCTTACATGAAAGCAAAACAGTTTTTCAGAATATGTAATATACATTTATACACAAACATAATAATGAACCATAAGACATTTTATAAATCCTGGTTGCCACAACCTGTTATTTTGAGGTAGACTATAAATCCTATGGTTAAATGCATTTCTAAAATACTTCTGATTCAAAAGATATATAAAAATACATTTGTTTATTCTAGTTTTCTATATAGTTCATGGCAGTATGAGTACATATAGTATACTTTAAAATTCATATTGCATAGAGGACAATTCCTTAATATTCATATTTTGGTACAAATATAAAATTCTAAATCCTGAGTATCCACAGCATATGATCATTCAGCTATAGCATACAGGTTATAAAAATGTTACATAATTTCAAAATCATTTTTTTCTTTAAAAAAAACACCTTTATTGAATTATTACTTATGACACAGGCAAACTTATATTCATGTAAAAATAATCAAACCATATTAATGAGTTCACATTTTTCAAACATTATATGTCACAAATATTGTTCTATACAATATAAATTGTTTAATTCCTTCCATTGCTTAAACATCATTTCTCCTTCAAAACATTTTCTGCTTGTATTGTTCCCATAATTTCCATTTTTACTATCTAATTTTCTCCTACCCTTTTCTAAAGATCCCACTTCCTGATCTTTTATCTGTTGTACAATATTCACTGCTTCAAGTATGGTTTGTTTAGACTTTGATTTTCATTTTCTATTAATTGCTTTTTTTAGCAGTAAGCATAATTAAACTTAACAAGGCCTCAATATGTCTAGGCAATCCATGTCCTGTATCCCAGTTCAAAAAGTAATTTCCTTAGTTAGTCACTTTCTTGCCCAATATTCCAGACCAAGTACACTGTAGGGAATTTTAAAAGCCTACCAACTCATTACACTCTGAGAACATGTGCTCCCAGGTACCCCTTTATCCCCCGTTACACCTCCAACTTTTGCCATCTACCTGAGGAAAAATTCTTTGTAGTCTACTTGGGATATAAAAGTACCCATGACAACACTTCCAGGCCAAAATTCACAATCTTCTAGATTTTGCTTATCTACTCTATCTTCTTTAGGATTCCTCTATCCCTTTCTCTTTGACTGTGCTCTGATATCAGTCCTTCATAGGGAAGGCAATATCCCTCCTACAGTGCAAATGTCTTCCTGGCCTCTTCACGTTCTATTACCTTTCCCTCTCTTATTGTTTGTTCCCAAAAGCTTGGTTCCTTTTCAGCAGCTTCCTCCAGTAAATTCGAACCTCCTCTTGCCTATTCTCTGTAACCCTAATTGCAGTCATCTCTATTTGCAGAACTGACTTTCTTCATTCTCATATTGACTTAATTCTTAGTATACTTTCTGCAACTTTATGAATATAATATTCTGTATGACAGTTGTTATTCTCCTTAAGGATATGCATCCAAAATCCCACACTTTCCTTATTTCTTGAATTAATCCCCTGCTTCATTTTCATCCCTTTCCATTTTGAATTGCAGCATTCTGCTTGTGTTATATATAAGAGCCTTAACTATACAGCTCTTAAATATCCCTTCAAACCAGGAAATCCTAAACATCCTTGTTCTATTGGAAGGATCAGCTTATCCCAATCGACTCTTGCCCTCTTCCCCTCCCAGATAAAATCCTTTGACTCTTTATAAATTGCTATCCATAACTTCTCCTCTGGTTGATAAAAATGTATATGACCTGTGTATAAAACTAAAAAGGACTAAAATATTGTACTGCTTGTGTCTTGCTATCCATACCCATATGTAAGAGCTTGCAGTTTCACAGTTTTTGTATTATTTTTTGTTTAGTGTCTTCCCATATATCCCTAGCTGCCACAACATAATTCTTTTTACCCCATACTCCTTCTTCTTCTTCTTTCGGCTTTTCCCGGTTGGGGGTCGCCACAGCGGATCAACCGTCTGCTCATGATTGGCAGTGGAGTTTTTACAGTGTCAAATTGCCATCCCGACGGCCAGCCTTCCACAGAAGACACACACATGCATGCACTCATGCCTAGGGCCAATTTAGAGTGTCCAATCCACCTATAGCATGTCTTTGGGATGTAGGAGGAAACCTGCGCGACCACAGGGAGGACATGCAGACTCTGCAAGAAAGCACCCCAGCTGAGGATCGAACCGGAGAACCTCTTGCTGTGAGGCAGCAATGCTAACTGCTGCACCACCGCAGCCATCCCCTTTTTACCCCATACTCCTAAATATTTAATTTTATCATGTCCCCATAAATATGGGTATTGTTGAAACAATTCATTTGTGGGTACATAGTTTACAACTATAGCCTTTGTTTTAGCTTCATTAATTTTATATCTCCCTAAAAAAACAGGAACTGCCTCAGAATGCTCCACAACACAGAAATGTCCTTTTCTGGTTCTGTCAGGTACAAAATAATGTCATTTGTAAATAAAGCCAACTTTTCTTGCACACCATACCAATTATATCCTTGTATTTCTGAGTCCCTTATTTTCTCTGCCAATGGATCTAAGTATAACACAAATAGCAAAGGGGAAAGATGACCTCCCTGCCTGATTCCTCTGTTCAGATGCAACTTATCAGACAGGAACTCCAGCATTGATTTTTACATTTGATCCCTCATATATCCTCCAAATTAATGATATTATTGTATGAAAAAATGTAAATGTTTCTTTTGCTGTACTCAGAAAATCCCAGCTTAGTCTGTCAAATGCTTTCTTTGCATCAAGAAGCAACAACAACATTTATTACATTTTGCTTCCCTATGGTTCATCATTGTTCTAGTAATGTTGTCAAATGTTTGCCTACCCACACAAATCCACATTGATCCATATCTATTAATTTTAGCAACACCTTTGCCATTCATTTTGCCATTATAGATATAAACACTTTATAATCATGTTTTAAATTTTAAATTGCCCTATACGAAGCTGGATGTGATGAGTCTTTACTGCCTTTAGGTATTACACTCATCACAGCGTTTTTCCAGGATCTTGGCACTTCCCCTCCTTGTGAACTACTGTTAAACAAAGCCTTCCAGATATTTATCACTTCCTTCCATCCTAGCTTCCAAACTTCCACTAGAATATCATCTATTCCTGGGTACTATCTTGCGGATTGGTTATACATCACCATTTTTATCTCATCTCCTCAGCTCTTAACTGTTAATATTTGAGCCTCATATACCTCTATCATTGGCATATTTAAGTTTGACATAAACATTTCCATATCTGCTTTTTCTTGATTTCCCCACTTATCTGCTTTATACAAATTTTCATAAAATTTTAGAATTATCTCTAATACCTCTACAGGATATCTGTTTATTTTTCTTGTTATAGACTCTAGGTTTGGCGACAACCCTTTCTACTTTCTGTTGCTGATGTTTTGTGCCAAACATTTTTGCACTGTCTTGGAATGTGAGACCATTCACATTCCAAGATAGTATGGAAAGTGCCATCATTATGATTAGAAGATATTATTTCCGACTATTTTATATGATTGTTTTTTTAATGTCTGTTTGCCAGCTTCATTGAATTTTTTTTAAATGTCTGTTTGCCAGCTTTATTGATACATGCACCTACTAATGTTTGGAAGGTTAATCCTTTATACAGTTTTGTTCTTGTCTTTAGCATTGGAATCTATGTCACATTTTACAAAGCTTTTTATTTTAATGAAAACCCTCAAACAAGCAAAAAAGAAAAAGAAACATACACCCAGAGCTCCCCATAACCTCTTAACTCAATGCAAACACACAAATCTATGTGCACTTTCAAAAAATCAAGTTTAACCCTCTTAATAGGAACAAATGTCCCAAATAAACAGCTGCAAACACAGGATTTAATTAACCTAAAATTGAGGTTAGTGATGCTAAGACACATGTTATTGCCTGAGCTTCTACTTACACTAATTGATACTTATTTTTTATCTTTATTCCCCTCCCAGATGTGAAAAATAACTTGCATGCTTTCAGAAAGCAGTACCTTTCAGTCTTGAAGAAATTAGTACTCTGGCTTTTTATTGACCTATTATCAGCCTCTCTCCATGGAAACACAAGAGAAAAATATAGTCCTCGGATGTGGGCTTCTAAAGACAATCTGAAACATTTATTGCTAAAGGAAAGGTTTTCATTATATTCAGTGTTCTCTTACTTACTTGTTTCCTCTTAAAACTTGTTATTAGATTAAGGCAAAAGTCTTAATCCAGAAATTCCCCTATGTAAAAGTAAGATGAAATAGTTAAACTCTACATATATTATGATCTGTGTACTTTTGCACTCCAACCCCCCCAACTCAGTAACCCAAGATTACAGCCTATTAACTAAAATACACTTTTGTCTACCCTTTTTCTTTTTTCTTTTTTTTGCATTGTAATACCTACATTTCTTAAATACTAAAAAAAAGAAAGAGAAAAAAATACATATGTATACTTTAGTATCTTTATCACATACAAAAACAATTAAAATGCTTACTGTAAAGCATGCAATTGATATCATGAAAAGTTTAGTAGAAATACTGTTAAAAACAGAAATTGTTTTGCTTACAGTTACATTTGTCCTTCCTCTTCCCCTCCCCTCAGTGTTATTACAAGTATTTATGGCAGGAAGTGAGGCAAATGCCTTTTAGTTCCCCACAAGTTTAACAAAGTCAACAAAAATACACTCTTTCCACTTTTTCTTATACATCCGTATTTCACAAATGTTATTACAGTCTCACATTTATTCACTGATTTCCATGTTCCTGGACTTCTTACTGTTTATCTCATTCTCTTGACACCAGATTCCTGTTCAGATCCAAGGTTTCACCTGATTTTTCCAGTCAACACATGTGCTTTTCTCTGTCTCTCAAGCATTTTCTTTTGCAACAGTGGAAATGTTCTGTCCATGTGCTTTATTATCAGAAGAATGAGAAGCAGAGTCTCCTTCTGCTTGATGGCTCACTTTCTGTTGAACAAATTTTTGTATTTCCTCCATAGCATGTTCTGCATCAAAAATGACTTTGATCCTGCAGGAAAAAATATTCTGAAGATAGCTGGATACAGCAGCTTGAATTTCTCAAATGCCTTTTGACATTCCCTGATTGCTGGAATACATTTGTTTCTCTTCTGCCTGAATACAGTGAATAATCATTTTCCATAGATGCTCTACTGTCTCCAGCTTTTAATACTTTGTTCCTTTGCCACAATTTTGTCAATATCAACTCTTTCTGCTGGTAGGTTTTCATCTTTATTAATACAATTCTTGGATGTTTTTTCATGGTCAGATTTAGAGCATGCACACAGTATGCCCTTTCAGTTAACAGTACCTGTTGTGGAATACCAGTACAATTGCTTATTTGCGCCTTCATAAAATTAATATGGGGATGTGGCCAAGATGCCAGTCTGATAGCAGCAGAAATCCATAGCTCTGCTTAGATTTTAATATTCTGACAGGAAAATATACTTTAATTTTTAGAAAAATTTTACTAAAAGTATACTAAAAGTTAGATTAACATAGACTCTCTATTATTTTCTAAAAATTAATATATAGTCAAGAGAATGTTTTTAATTATTCCTGTCAAGAAGTTTTCTACTGGAGATCTCAAGAAGAGCAACTCGAAGAACCCACACCAGGAAAGTGCAGTGAAGAAAGAACTAGCTCTTCTAATAACAACTACATCTTATAATAACAAACATTCAAGAACTGTCACTAAAAATGGACAAATTCAAATACAAAATGGATATTATCAAACAAGAATGCAGTAAACAACTGGAACTTCTAAATGGAATAGTAAAAAAACAATCTGAGCAGATTCTTGCCTTAGAGGAAACAGTAACTGAACTAGATAAAAGAGTGACAGAAAATGAACATCAAAATGGATTTCTTCTGAAACAAAACACCAGGCTGATTGAGAAACTGGAAGACCTTGAAAGTAGATCAAGGAAAAATAATATAAGAGTATATGGAGCTCCTGAGAAAGAAGAGGGTGCTAACATGATTCAGTTCCTCAATAAGTGGTTTCCATCAGCACTAAACATGCCTGAATCTCTCTCTTTTGGAATTGAGAGGGCTTATCAGTCCCTGGTAAATCCAGCTTCATCTCTGAGTTCATCTAACCCCAGGTCTATAATAGTTAGATTTCTTTCCTCGCAAGACAAGGGCTTAGTGCTGAAATCAGCTTGGACTAATTCCCCTATCAAGATGGGTGAAAAAGTTATTTGTTTTGACAATGACTATACCTCTGCAATCATATCCAGAAGAAATGAGCGTGTTCTTCTAATTAAGCTCTTGAAAAAAGCCAATATTAAAGCTCAAATTCTTTTTCCTGCAAGAATAAAAATCACCTTGCCAGAAGGAGTTTGATTCCCTACAAGAAGCAGTAGAATTTATCCAAAAGAAGAAAATACTGTCAGACATAGAAGAAATGGAATGGTCATCCCAGAGTTTGAAGAGACTGGCAACAAAAAATGGATGGTCTATGAAGGAAGGAAGGAGCAAACAAAACTAAGAAACTAAAGGACAAATTAATACATTCCTTCTAATTTTAAATGCTTTGTTTTATGAATCATAATATATTTGATTCTGGAAAGTCTCTATAAGGTAATGTGAATCATTTTTATTATTAACTTTCTCTTTTCCTTTCTATATCTACTTCTTCTAATTACATATAGTACTAAGTATTTAAATAACATTCTATCTCTTTCTCTCTGTCTCTCTTCTTTCTTCCTATTCTTTTTTGTTACCAATGTTCCTTTTCTCTCTTTTCCCCTTTATAAGTACTTTACATACTTTTCCCTTTTAAATAACTACAAATGATGTATGTCTTCTAATTCTTCAGTAATAGAATAATTTGACTTAATACCAAAGTGCATTTTTTCTAGTGGGTCAGTGGTGGGGTAAGAAGGTGTTTCTGATTAATGCTTCTAACTAGATGTTTTAGACTCTTTGTTTAGATACATTTAAACATTAATACAGTACATTAATGCTAGCTAAATATAAGTTTTTTTTTTTTTTTTTTTTTTTTTGCTTTCTGTAAACTCCAAAAGCTTCAAGATCTGAATTTCCAACTGAAAACATTTTTTTTTCTTCACTGGAGACAACTCCTGTTGTGCAGGAGCCTATTTAGATACTTTTTAACAAGTTTATGAAGCTACAGCTTGAAGAAACAACAGTGATGACATCATTTGACCTTTTGAACCTGTTAAATGGTTGTACTTAGAATGCTTTTCTCTTGAAATTCTGTTATCATTCACTAGATACTTTAAATGGTAAATAATTAGTTCTGATAAAAGTGTTTAACTCCTTTGAAAATGCCTATGTTCTCTTATAGATGCCTACATTCTGCAGATTTAATGACACTATTAGTAACTAAATGACATCAAGTGAACTAGGAGCTGTGTTAGAAAACTCAGTATGCATATTAACATCAGACTTATGTTATATAACTAAACCTTTAGTAACTAAAGAGGGGGTTGTAAGGCCCCCTTTTTTCTCTCTCTCTCTCTACCCTTCTTGATGAAAGACGTCAACATAGATATTGTTAATATATATGAGTAATATGTGTATAATTGCAAAATATAATAGTTATGTTGTAATAAGTGTTATATATATATATATATATATTCAACAGATCCTTTCATGAAAAATGTTAGATAGATGACTGATCATCTCATGTTTCTTGAAAAGTCTTGGAAATATTGACAATCTTCTTAACCTTCAGCTTCTAATGTTTATACATACTTTGATCTGATGTGTATTTCTGGCATATCTACGTATTAGAGGTGCTATTATCATATGTGACGCATTCATATAGCTTCAGATATATTGGACACTCTCATTCTAATGTATATTTCATGGATTCAGATTTCTTTACTTGCTTCCATAATGCTTTTCTTTTTTGTTTTTATACTATATTCTAAGCAGAGATGGATAATTTGTGTCTTTTGGTATTGAAGAGGTGGTGGATGGATGATTTAGTTAAGTTTTTAACTAAACTAGAAACTTTATGCTTCGTGTGTGTGTTTGTAAATAGTTTGGGGTTTTTGAAAGTCGTGCTTAATACATGTTATACATCCCTGATAAGTAAGATTTCAGTAGATTTCAAGTCAACATGGAAGAAAGGTCTTTCAGTTAGTAATAACATACACATTATAGTCAATGGCTTATAAATGTTTATCATTAAATATTAATGGTTTGAACAATAATGTCAAAAGAGCTGGTTTGCTTAAATATATCAAAATGCATAAAGCCCAGATCATCCTTTTACGGGAAACCCATCTATTAAAAAAAGATCTACAAAAATACTCATTCAATGACTATACCATTCTGGCTGCTTCATGATTTAAGACTAAGAGAAGGGGCACTCTTATTCTATGGAAAAATACTTATACTATGCCAAGAATTATAGCTACAATTTCAGATAGGAAGTATTATACTCTGATTAATACATACTGGATACCAGGACTGAGTACTAAATATGTTGACAAATATCTGAACCTGATTACTTTAAATGCAAAGGGGGGAATTATAGCAACAGGTGACTGTAATTGCCTGTTATCAGGCAATGATACTTCTAAAAATGGTAAAATAAAACTAACATCTCAAGCCAAGAAGTTAAATGACTTTACAAACCAGATGAACCTTAAAGATCTGCATGGTCTAAAAGAACATTATTCCTTATTCTGTGCTCACTATTCATATTGGTTTGATACACAAACAAACATCGATAAGGTCTTTGTATCAAATAATCTATACTCTAAAATAAGTGACATATCTCTAATGACTTGTCCACTTTTGGACCATAATGCTATACACTTTACGTTAACTATGCATACAGATGATTTAAGATTTCTACAGAGAATTCCTGCTTACATAACTAAGTTAAAAGACTTTAGGGAATGGATAATGAAAGAAATAGACATGTTTATGGAAACAAATGATAATGGTGAAGTGACTGATACAATACTATGGGACACCTTTAAAGTTTATGTATATGTTAGAATAAAATTTTGGTACCTTAAAAAAGGAGAGAGTGGGACAAAGAACTTTTAGACTTACAAAAAAAAATAGACAAGATAAAAATGGATGAAAAACCAAATAACAAAGTAGCACATAATGAAATTACTAAGTTAAATCAAAATACTTAGAAGTCTTGAATCATAAGGTATCCATAAACCTGGAAAATTGAAATTACAATCTTATGCTGTAAATCTCAAATATCTACATAAAATAGTGGTAAGATCCAAACAAATAAACAATAAAAATCTTATTAATGAGATTAAATATAAAAGTGATGGTTAAGTTAAGTGTACACCTAACTTAATGGGCATATTAGAAGTGTTCAAAAACTACTATAAAGATATAAATAATAACACACCACCTTTGGAGACAGATATGTAATACTTTCATTCAAGAAAATATAGCTACTAAGGTGTCCATGCAACAAAATAACATATTAAATAAACTAATAACACTAACAGAAGTGAAAGAGCAACTAAAAAATGTAAAAGATAATAAAGCTCCAGGACTGGATGGAATAATTCTTGAACTATATAAGATTATTCCCAAATACATAATAAAGGAAATGATGAGTACCTTTACTATGGTTAAGGAAAAATGTATAACACCCCCATCATGGAAATACTCAATTATCTCCCCCATATTAAAACAAGGTAAGGACCCCAAATCTTGTGGTTCATACAGGCCAATTTCATTACCAAACACTGATTATAAAATTTTCATGACAATATTAGCTAATAGGATAAATAAAATATTACCTAATCTAATACATAATGATCAGACAGGGTTCATTCTTCATAGAAAAGTGCAAGATAACATTATTAAATTACTATCATTAATAGACATAGCATGTAAATGCAAAAAAACAACTATTATCAGCCTAGACACAGAAAAGCCTTTTGCTTCTATTAGTTGGTCTTATCTACAAAGAATTCTGACTGGTTTTGAATTCTAGTCAGATTTTGTTAACTTATTAATAAAAATTTATAATGGGGTACAAGCTTATGTGAAAATCAGATCATGTCTAATCCTCACCACTAGAAATTCTCAAGGGAACTAGACAAGGTTGTCTTTTGTCACCATTAGTGTTTGCTCTTTCAATGGAACCTTTTGCTACATATATCAGAAACAAGCAAAATTTAAAAGGCTTTCAAACTAATAAGGACTATTGTCGTAAGATAAAATTATTTGCTGATGATATGTTGTTAATGGGTGATATTGATGGCTCTGTGCATGATGTTATAAATACCTTAAGCAAGTTTGAAAGAATTTCAGGGCTTAAATTTAATTATAATACATCCAAAACATTACTAATTAACAAAAATATCAACAAAAACCTGAGAGAATAGCCTTTTTAATTGGGAGAATGATGTATTAGAATATTTGGATGTCAATATAAAGACTATATGGAAAGAGTCTGTTAAATTAAACTACAATAATTTAATAACCATAATTAGTGAAGTAATCAAAAGATGGAATAAAATGTTCTTCACAATGGAGGATAGGCTGTCTTTAATTAAAATGATAATTTTACTTAAATTTTGTTTTATATACAATCATTGATACTACCTCCTCCCAAAAACTTATTTAAAAAATTAGATTCCATACTACTTAAATGTTTATGGTTCCCCTTAAAACCTAGGATTGCATATAAATGGCACATTAGAGCATGGAACAGTAATGGGATAGCATTCCCTAGCTTAGATCTTTATTCTAAATCAGTTATAATCAATGTAATATTACACTGGATCATACCTACCTATATATCTGACTGGAAAACAATACACGAGATTCATATAACTGATGTCTGAACTATAGAAAATCAGTTTAAGGAACAATATGGAATAAATAGAGTTCATTGGCTTTTAAGTGAATTTTGTTTATTTAATAAGAAGTTTGATCATTTTTCTTATGGCATTAATCAAATATTTAATAACTTTAAAATATAATTGTAATTACAACATTAAACAATTTGTATTTCTTATATTCCCTATAACATATTCCCCTGATTGCCTAGATTCTTTCAACATCAATGCGATGCAAAAATTAAAGGAAAATAACTTGATATTCTAGCATCAGTTTATTGAAAATAAGAGTATTAAACCACTAAACTCTCTTTTATGTAGTTTTGATAATAGTCAAGATAGTTGGTTGTTTATACACTCATTATGGCAGTTTATAGAAAACAAAATGAGAGTATCAATCAACCTAGAGACTGAATCTATACCTAGTTTGATTCAGCTTTTTATTAGGTGTCTTGAAAAGACAGATAATCAAAAATTAAGTATCTCACCTATCTATAAGATATTAAGAGAAGATACTCTAAAGTTTGACTCAGATTTTTGGAATTACTATGTAAAAATTAGTGGAGAACAAATATCTGATGAATCCAAAAAAAGTTATTGAATTATACGTATGGTACCTCTTCATTATATTAGAGATTGTATATATGGAAATTTATGAATAGGAGTTTCTATACTCCACATAAAATAGGTTCATAGGTTAGTACTAGGCTAACTGCCCTTGCAAGCCATTTTAAGCCTAGCCAATTATCCCTTGTGAGACTCAAACCCTGTACTTTGTGTTTGTAAGGCAAACACCTTACCCATTAGGCCACCCTCCCAACCACTTATACTCAAAAACAGTGAAAGTAAATGTTGGAAATATGATGAATTACTAGAGGCTAACAGGGTTCATATGTTCATTGAATGTAGAAATGTTGCTCAATACTGGAAAGACTTCAGATATTTTGTAAATGCTTTATGGTCTAACTGTCATATTTCTAACTCACTAATCCTATTCAATGTTCCTATACCTAATGTAATACCTAAATCTCAGATTCAGTTACTCCGGTCAATTCTTGCAATTGCCAGAAAAGTTATTACTTTGAACTGGAAAAGTAAACAAGAATTGATGTTTAAAGATTTTATTAATTTAGCAAAAGTTGTTTGTAAAAAAGAACTGCAAACCATTTGTTATAGAACTCATAACATTACTCATAAAAATAGCATGGCAAAACTTGGGAAACCTTTTGAACAAATACTGATAATGTCTTATGGATAAAATGATTGTTTATCATGGATGAATGTAAATATTGTAAATAGTTTGTTATTGTTTGATTGTATTTGTTATATGTACATTTGAGTATGTTTATAATGAAAACAAAATAAAAATGTTTTTGAAAACGAAATAAAATTAATGCAGTCATTCTAGATTCTTTGGTACAGCAGAAAATCTCAGGTTTTCCCTATGTACTCTGTCCTCTAATTCTGCCATTTTTGCAACATCTCTTCCCGATCAGTTTCATACTCAGGCTTTTCTTTATTTTGACCTCTGATTTTCACAGTTTTATCAGTTTAGCTGAATATCTGTTGAAAGCTTCTTACATTTTTTCCAGATTTTTGTTATTTGAGTTGATATACTTTACGGTGGTGCAGCGATAGTGTTGTTGCCTCACAGCAAGAGATTCTCCCGTTCGATTCTCGATTGGAGTGTGGGAAGTACCTTCTGTGTGGAGTCTGCATGTCCTCCCTGCAGTTGGGTGGGCATTCGAAAGACATGCGTAAATGGGCATGCCTTCGTTGAAGGTTGAACATCGAGCTGGCACCTTGGCGTTCTTGAAAATCTACTGCCAATCATTAGCGGACCGGAGTTCCGCTGTGGCGACCCCTAACTGTGAAAAACTGAAAGACAAACAACATACTCCTTCAATGTTTTGTTTATTTCAGTCAGATCTGAGCACATTTGACTTATTTTTTTCCTGTAGATTAATGGAAGCCTTGTCTTGCACCAAAGTAAAGCTTGAACTGCATTTTTGCTGAACAGCTGCAGATTCTTCTCTGCCAGTGTTTTCTCTTCACATTTTCTAGTTGTTTTTTCTTTCAGGTTCTCTTAATTTCTTATTTGCTGCCATCCAGGCAGTGTGCTTACTAGTAAGTAAGTGCATTTACTAAAACTTAGACGAGTCCCATGCCTTTGTCTTTCAGTTTCTTGTTTCACACTGGGAAAGCTGAAGTTAAGATGTAGATCAGTGTGCAGCCCATTTGGAAACCAATAATTTCTAAATCTTTATTATAAATGTGACTATGATGTAAAGCATTCATTGAAATGCATCATAGTACTGACTAAACTATATAAAACTTGTTATTGCCTAGATTTACATTAGAATAAAAGAGTATAAGCATGCTATATCAAATGTAAGATGAACTGATATATGCAGAGAATCCAGGCCTCATATTTAAAGTATTCCTTCTTTTGTTCACATGCCTAAGTTATACAAAACTATGTACAAGCCATATTCGTGTCCTGCAGTGACTGTGAAGAATTCTAATACCTGTCAACATGTGCAAGGAGAAGAGGCTGAATTTAACTTTACAAAGTTGTATCTCATTTGTTAAAATTCATGGAATTTTTTTGAGTAAGATCAAAAACGAAATTTTATTATGTTGATTTTACTGTGGGCTTAGGTATAGTATCACTATATACTTTAATCCCAAAATGATTTGGACATTGAATTTGTCTGACAATATCTTAGTAGAATTTTTAATATTGAAACTACAAGTATTAGATTGTTTTGTGACTTATTAGAAACAGTGTTAGTAAATATTAAAATATTAAAAGGTGAAAAACAAATTGAGGGTGAGGTTGGGTGCAAAAACAACGTTATGACAAAAGGAAAAACAAGTGCACCAAAAACTTTTCTGAGTTGGTCTGATGAAGCGACAGTTTTTGGTCATGAAAGCACTTACTCTGTTGTTTTATTCGATTAAAGACAGTGTTTGTGTAAGTTAGGTGTATTTGTTTTTCCTTTTGTCATAGTGTTAGTAAATAACTGTTTATTTTTTGAAGGCAAATACATTCAGCAAATTTAAAGTGTGGCTCTTCCAGAATAGGAACACTCATGGTTGCATACACATCCATTATTCAACAAGGTGAAAATATGCATACATTTTATTCACACACACACGCACACACACACGCGCACACACACACACACACACACACACACACACACACACACACACACACACACACACACTCACAAAACACAATGTGTTTTACACAGACTGGGAGACAAGAATGGGGCTCCATAATAATAAATTGACTTCCGAATGCCATTATCTTAAAGCCCCCTTCCCCCAATTCCAAATAAGGAAATTAAATTGTCATAGCAAAAGGAGGGTGAGTAACTGCTCGTCAAGAACTTGTATATGGTACAATGACTACGCTTCTATTTTATCAGTCTTTTACTGCTGCCTTTCAAAGAGCTTGTATACCCTGTAATAAATTGACAGTAACTTTTCAGTTTTGTTTTGGTGTAGGCTTATCCATGCACTAGCCCCACCTGCCAGTATAACTTCCATTTAAACAGACTAATTTTTCTAATGAAACTGAAGTGCATTTTGCATTCTTTAGGCTTTATCAAGTCTTTTGTAAGCAGTATATGAGCTTCTGTAAATAATATTTTCAAAGTTGTAGCTGGCACAATTGGCAATCTAGAGAATAAAAGTTTAATAAAATGCAAAGTCTTCAGGTTAAGACCCTTCTTCAGTGCATACTCAAAATACAGGACAAACCAAACAATTTATATAATACTTCAAAGTTAAAACACATGGCACACTAAAGAAGGGTCTTAACCTGAAAACTTTGCATTTTATTAACCTTTTGGTAATTTTTGAAGTCTGAGATTTTCTTTGGATGTTTCGTTCTACTTTTGGCTTCATTTACTGCAGTATTTGACCCTATTTTTGTTGCTTTAATCTAGAGAATACCCTATTAGAGCTGCCCTCAACCAGAGTTGAGGACCAAAAAAAGTTTTGCAATAAACTCTTTCTGAAATTCTGCACTACTGAAGAGCAAAGATAGTGCAGGCAGCTTCATTTCCAAGCTGCTCTGCTGCAAGTCAAGATTTAACACAAATCATTGGTGAAACACTGCAGCTGCTTGCAGGATGATCAGCAGTTTTTCTACAGTACCAAAAACAAATACTGGAACATAGAGCGTGAAATGTGGTAAAATAAAGCACAAATCAAATAGAAAACACTAGGCACACTGAAAATAGATGAACTGGTAACTTTAGAGTAGTAAATTTAATAACCTCCTTCATCAGAGAACTGACTTCATCAATATATTGGTAAGTTTGTCTATTTTGAGTGTGCCTAGTGGTTGTTTAGTTTTTCCACAGTGCCAATTGGTCATCAGGTGATCATATCACCAAATAGCCTGCTTGTGAGTCAGCCCCATCTTTCACCCTAGCCTAACTATAGCTTTAGATAATGGAACAAACATTAAGGATGCCAGGAACTGGAGTGCTTGACCTAAGATGTGGTCCAAGACATGTCTTAATTGGTTTAGGGATGTATTGTGGTTGAATTATTGAAACAGCAGGAAGTGGAGCAGTCACCACATGAAGTGGAACAAGGGAGTGGAGCACCCATTACATGAAGTGGAACAACAGCAGGAAGTGGAGCAGTTACCACATGAAGTGGAACAAGAAAGTTAAGCAGTCATCACATGAAGTGGAACAGAATGGCAACCATTATATTGCCATTTAAAATTGGAGTTTTGCACATAAAGCTTAGCAGTTGTGAGGTATGAATAAAACAGCAGATTACAATGAACAGTTTTGTTTGCTATCTGCGTATGATAACTACTAGCTACCTGCTTATCTTTCAGGTATACCTTGATGTACTCAGCAAACAGCTCTTTGCTGGACTCCTTAAAATGGCAAGCTTTATACACAGTCATAATCTGATATTTTTAATCAGTGTCAAATTGAATTCTACAGTACAGTCATTTCCAGAAGGGCCTTTTTTTAGTATTGTGCCAAGTAGTATTTGAAGTCTTTCTTCTGCACACACATTACATAAGATAAACTGTTTTTCCCCAACCCCTGAGAAGAGCACTGGGAAAAACACAGAACTATAGGATGTAACAGCTGTCAGTAAATCCATTGCCAAATAAAAGTACTGTGTGCTGTCCCCAAAATGTTTATAAATGATATCAAGATGTCTGATGAAATATAATTTTGTTTTGCTGGCAAAAGGCTAGAGGCTGGGAAAAATAATAATACTGGATTTTGCAGCAAGTTGTATATTGAAGTACAAGCAAATGGCATTTGCTCTCCCTCAAACAATGGATGTTCTTCATTCCACATTGCTGCAGTCCTAACTATTGGGTAGTCCGCTGTCCAGTCGGCCCGAATACCAAAGTATATGGCTGACGTCGGTCAGGGCGCATTAGACTGACGTCAGTACGTCAGGGTACTAATGCGCATGACCGACGTCATATCCTCAGTCTTTTTTGCCGCATGGTCCGATGCAGAAGCAATTTTGCGAGTGCAGGTTGGCGTTCTGAAAGTTTCTGAAGCCAGAGTTTCAGACCGAATCAAAGTTGGCTGAGTACCCCGTTGGGGAATATTTTGGTTTTTTTTTCTTGCCTCAGTATTTAACCGGATGTCAGAAAAAGTGAATAACTGTATTTCTTGTGGGAAACAGATACCTCATAGGGATTACCATACTTTGTGTATACCTTGTTTAGGGCCTGAGCACGACGTTGTTGGATGCCGCTCTTGTGCTAGATTTAACAAACGCACTATTAAGAGAAGGTTAGACTGTGCCAGGTTAGTGTTTGGGAAGCGTTGTAATTATAAAATGCCGTCGGATGCTCCGACGCCGGCTTCGGCTAAAAAACGCCAGGACAAAACAGCAAAGCCTAGAGTGGAAGAACCGACAGTCCCAGACGTCGGTTCTTTAGAGGGCTCAGTGGAGCCGGAGGTTTTGCCAGGTGTTTCTTTGGAGTCTCAGGGAGAGCCTTTACTGTTACAGGATGTATCCTCTCAGGAAGTAGGCCAGGCTGAGGGGGCTTCTCAGGTGGCTGTTCTTTCCTCTCTTCTTAAGGTGGTCAGAGCCTCCCCTTCTGTTCCCAAGGTTACTTTGAGGGGCAGGCCGAGTTTTGCCTCAGTGGGGGTTTCTCCTAGTGCTTCAGGGTCTTTGCCTAAGAAACATATGCTTAAAATGGCAGAGGATTTGATTACTATGATAAGGGGTTCTATGCCCCCTCCTGATAAGAGGCCTAGGGTGGAACCTGAGTTTGAGGGTTTTGAGCAATGCTCGGAGGCTTCTGAGTCTTCGGCTGAAGACTTACAGGAGTACCCTCCTTATTCTGATTCTGATGTGGATGATTCTACTCCTTCAGCTTCCCCTCCTGAGGATTTTTCATTTTCAGAGACTCTGCATTCCATGAGGGAGCATTTTAAATGGGAAGGTCAAGATTTCTCTGATTCCAGGAAAAGGCTTAGGGAATTCTTGTTTTTACCCCAGCATAGGCCTTTAGCTATACCTCCTGTTTTGAATGTGGTGGAAGATGTTTTTGCAGAGGCTTCCTTGAATCCTGATTCTTTGCCTCCTGCCCCAGTTAAACCGGATAGGTATTATAGGGTGCCTGAAGCTCATAAGTATCTTTTAAGAGTCCTAGGGCAGACCCGGAAACTGTCTCTCAGGGGCCTAAAGGTGTGAAGGCCTCAGTTGTTAAAAATCCTGTCCCTCCTGATAAAGAGGCAAGGGCTTTGGATAGATGGGGAAAGAAAGTGTATACTTCTTCCACTTTAGCCATGAGGGCATTGAATTGTCAGTTTCACATGTTAAAATATCAGAATTATCTTCTTGCACAGTTGAAATCTAAGGTGGATGCTCTGGCGGAAGGCATTGAGTGTAAAGAGTTGCAGGATTTAGTTCATGTGTCTGAACAGGTGGGTAAACATTCCTTGCAATGTGGTTTTGATGCTGTGCAGGCCTCCTCCAGGGTGGCTGCCACTGGTTCTGTTCTTCGTAGGCACGCCTGGTTGAGAGATCAGAATTTAGCTGAGCATGTTAAGACACGGATTTTGGATGCTCCCTTGCAGTCTGATGTGTTGTTTGGTTCGCCTGTAGAAGCAGTTTTGAAGAAAATGGAGGACAAGGCTAAGTCTATGCAAACTGTTAAAGATTTCTTGCAGGTGCAGCCTCCGAAGTTTAGTAGAAATTGGCCTGCTAAGGGATGGACCTATCCTGCTTATGATTCCCAGTCTAGGGGTAGGTCTAGACGTGGTAGGGGCAGAGCTCAGGGTTCTTTTAGGCCTAGAACAGGGAGTTCCCCTGCTCAGACTTCTGGTGAGGGCAGGGGTCAGTCCTTTCGTAAGCAGACCCAATGACCTGCCTTTTCAGCTGCCAGTTCATTCTCGCCTGGCAGCACCGTTGGGAGGAAGACTGTCTCTTTTCAAAGAAAATTGGGATTTCATTACCCAAGACAGATGGGTTCTGGATATCATTCACCACGGTTACAGGTTTTATTTCCATACCTTGCCTCCTTTCAAAGGCATGCCAGACATTCCTCCTCTACAAAGACAAGAGGCTCACAAGCAAATTTCTCAGTTACTCCAAATAGGGGCCATTCAGCCAGTTCCTGTGCCAGAAAGGGGCCTAGGATTTTATTCTCGCCTGTTCCTAGTACCAAAGAAGGGGAACACGTGGAGACCAATTTTGGATTTATCTATCCTCAACACTTATCTGGACATTCCCAAGTTCAAAATGTTGACGTTACAACAGCTTTTACCTCTGCTGGGCAAAGATCACTGGATGGTAACTTTAGATCTCAAGGAAGCTTACCTTCATGTGCCTATAAGACTAAGTTGCAGAAAGTATCTGCGTTTTCGAGCTGGAAATTCTCATTATCAGTTCTCTGCATTGCCCTTTGGCTTATCTACTGCGCCCAGAGTATTCACAAAGGTTCTGGCTCCAGTGATAGCTTACTTCAGGCTAAAAGGAATTCAAATCTATCCTTACTTGGACGATTGCCTGATTCTGGCTCAAGAAAAGGAAGACCTTCTACAGCATTTGGAATATGTCATAGCAGTGCTAAGATGCCTAGGGTATTCTGTGAATGAAATAAAGTCCAGTCTAGTACCCTCTCAAGACATGTGCTTTCTGGGTGTGAGACTGAATACAGCAGCCCAGATGGCCTTTTTAACCCCGGACAAACAAAAGAATCTATCCAGTTACTTCCATCAACTATCTCTTCAGTCCGGGCTGACTGCAAGGACAGTCCTTCAAGCCTTAGGGTTCATGGCATCTTGTATTCTGGTGCTTCCCAATGCCAAACTGCATATGAGGAAGCTACAATGGTATCTCAAAATGTATGGACACAGCACTGCCAGGATTTGGACACTGTCATTCAAATAATACCTTGCATTCAAAAGGAATTTTTGTGGTGGGCTCAGGAATGTCACCTAAACAAGGGACTCTCTGTGACCCAGCCAGAGGCGAGTCAGATTCTAACGACAGATGCCTCAGACATTGCTTGGGGAGCTCATCTAAATGGAAAGTGGATACAAGACAAGTGGCCTGCCAGACTACAGCATCTACATATCAACATGAAGGAGATGTTAGCAGTCCAGTTTGCATTAATGGCTTTCAAGGAGTTACTTCTTCCAGGGCAGGTGTTGATTCTAACAGACAACACAACTGTCATGTGGTACATCAACAAACAAGGGGAACACATTCTTACCCATTGTGCAGGCAAGCAATGATTTTATGGGAGACTGCGCTCAGCTTGCAACTAACTCTTCAGGCAAGGTTTCTGCCGGAGCACAGAACTCCTTAGCAGATGTGTTAAGCAGACAAATCATGGATCCCCACGAGTGGAAACTGGATCTTCATGTATTTCAAAGGTTGACAGTGTCCTGGGGAACTCCAGACATAGATCTGTTCGCTTCTCCACTAAACCACCAGCTGCCAAAGTTTTGCACAAAGAGGTTTCATCACACAGCTTGGAAAGTGGATGCTCTTTCTTTCAGTTGGAAACATCTTCATGTGTATGCGTTTCCACCTCTGCCTCTTCTTCCAAAGGTGCTTCTAAAGGTCAGACAAGACAAGCCAAGGATGATTTTAATAGCTCCAGATTGGCCTCGGCAGCACTGGTACCCATTACTGAGGAGTCTGGTAAAGAAGCCTCCATGGCCTTTACCCTTGATTCCACATCTGTTGTCTCAGAAGGACGGTCGTCTGCTCAATGTCAAGCTTCACTCTCCATCTAACAGCCTGGCATATTCTGTTTTGAAAGACAGCAGGTCTCAACTTCCTCAAAAAGTTTTAAATGTGATTATGGAAGCCAGAAGACCTAGTACAAGGAAAGTGTACGCAGACAAATGGAAGAGATTTTTATTTTGGACTGCAGCAAAGAATTTGGAGATTTCAGAGCCTAATTTGAGTGTGGCTCTTCAATATCTTACTGAGTTATTGGACAAAGGTTTGTCTTTCTCTTCCATTAAGATTCATGCTGCAGCAATTTCAGCTCACTATGATTGTGACCCACCATTGTTTTCACATCCTTTGTTTAAGCAATTTCTTAGAGGGGCAAAGAATATAAGACCCCCACGTAGAGCTCCTACTCCTGCTTGGGATCTCAATTTTGTGTTGGAGAAACTTACTCTACAACCTTTTGAGCCTGCAGCTACTGCTGAACTGAAATACTTGTCATGGAAGACTGCTTTTTTGTTGGCCATTACTTCTGCAAGAAGGGTTTCTGAGTTACAGGCCCTTATGGCGGTTGAGCTTTTTGATTTTTCATAAGGATAGGGTATCATTACGTACTAATCCTTCCTTTATGCCTAAAGTGGTTTCTAGTGTGGCTTTAAACCAAACTATTCATTTGCCTACGTTTTATGCAGATCCCCAAAATAAAGGGGAAAAGATTTTGCACACTTTAGATGTACACAGGCAATTGCGTTATTATTTGAGCAGGACTAAGGATTTTAGGCAGTCTCAGCAGTTGTTTGTTTCTTTTGCTTTGAGTTCTCAGGGCAAGCCTGTGTCAAAACAAACTATTTCTAGATGGATTGGGTGTTGCATTTCATTTTGTTATTCCCATCATGGCAAGGAGATTCCAGCTGGGATTAGGCCTCATTCCACTAGGGCTACTGCCACTTCAACAGCATTTCTGAGGGGTGGCAACTAAGGATATTTTGGAGGCAGCTACTTGGAGTTCAGTGCATACTTTCTCTAAGCATTATCACCTTCCTCTCTACTCTAAGTCTAGGGCTGGTTTTGCCACAGCTATTTTGCAGGGCATGTTGTCAGTTCCTGCTTCCTTATGATTTGCCAGCCTCCCTTACCTCTGCTTTGGGATTCTACCCAATAGTTAGGACTGCAGCAATGTGGAATGAAGAACATAGTACAGTTTTGTACCTACCATAAATGTAGATGTTCGAGGATCCACATTGCTGCAGTCCAATTTACCCTCCCTCCTTCCCCTCTGTGTTTAGGGGTGGTTGTGTAGGTGAGGTTATATTCTGCTAATTTTGTATATTTTGTATATATATATATATATATATTTTGGTGCAGGTATGTTGGGAGTTTTTTGGTTTTGGCCTTATCTTTTCAGGGTCTTCTGACATCTGGGGCAAGAAAAGACTGAGGATATGACGTCGGTCATGCGCATTAGTACCCTGACGTACTGACGCCAGTCTAATGCGCCCTGACCGACGTCAGCCATATACTTTGGTATTCGGGCCGACTGGACAGCGGACTACCCAATAGTTAGGACTGCAGCAATGTGGATCCTCGAACATCTACATTTATGGTAGGTACAAAACTGTACTTTTTCTAGGATTAAATGGTTGGGTCAACCCCCACCTTTTAACTCATACACCTCCAGATCAGTTGCAGCAGTTCTTTTAACCCATGTTCCCACAGTACCCTAACAGCAAAATCCTTGCTCTTTAAAAATGCTACTTGTATACCACTCAGTTTTATAGCTGACCGAATTTAGTACTGGTCAGAGAATTTCTGTCTTTGTCACTACAATGGACATCCATGAGAGAACCAACCAATAATTTAAAGACTGTGGATAGGGAGTTCTTTCAGTACATTTTTGAACTAGGAGTTGGTTACAGTTGTTGACTTTTATTAATGTTAAGAGAGTGTTTATTGAGTTGCAGACCTGTATTAATCTGATTCAAATCAGTCAGCTGTGATGGAGCATTTTAGATGTTGACTGAGTAATAGAAGACAGGCATCTCCTATCCTTTAAACTTGCAGATCAACCCATAATGTTTTGAAGATGGGAAGTGGGTTACAATACTCACATACTCCTACTATATCATGGTTGTTTTGCATTATAAATTTACAGAGCTGGTTTACTTTATTTTGTGTATTTCTTACATTTAATAACCCAAGGTTTAGATATCTGTGGCTATATGTTATAGGTGGGGGGGGGGGTTGTTCATAAGTAGGCGACAGGTTTGCCTATGTCAAAGAGGGCCTGTTTTAGTTTATATGTCTCCTGAAAGGATTACCATAAGGAGATTGCAGGGATAAAGTATTAAGCTAGTTCTAGTAAATTATTACAATGGGTTTGTTTTTTTAGGGTGAAAGTAGTATATAGTATATAGTAGAGTGTTTTGAAGATTTTTGTTATTATGCATGGGGATATGTGACAAGTTCAATGTTTGCTTGTGTAAAGTTTCATAACCATGGACTAAAACTAAATGCTGAAAAATATATAATAGTCTCCTTTGGCAAGCATGACAACCCCTGTAGCTATCACAAAACCATCCCTAAAAATTGAATTGATAGTTAGGGATCTGGGGACATGTGTGGACAACAAACTGTCCTTCAATCACCATGTAGCCACTATTGTAAGAAAGTTCTTTTTAATTGCACAGATTATTAGTAAGGGTATGGAGTCAAGGTCCAGGGATTTGATCATGTATTTGGCACTTATTGGGCTGATCATTGTGTATAATACCCCTTTGGTACATATCTCTCCAAACACTTATCACAACTTGAATGACCACAGCACTCTTTCAACAAGAAAATCAAGGGCATAAATTATAAAAACTACACTGACCATTTCAAAGCCTTGTCCATCTTCTTATCTGTCCTACAGTCAATTCAGTAGTGAACTCTGCCTCACATATAGAGCCTCAGCAGACCCCAGCCTCTCTGATTTACTGCATATCTGCAAGTCCAGTCATGGAATAAACACCCACTTAAGAGATCTTTCTCTTCTGCAACATAACACATAGGATACCACTTCTTTGGGATTATCTTAATCTTCACAAAAAGCAAAGCACTTCCCTTACTCTTTTCAAACATAATCTGGATGAATGGATGGGAAACCAAAAATTCACCCCTGGTTTTGCATGCTTGTACTTTATGGTTAGGGGTAACGTGTATATGTTCTAACTGGCACGGGGTTATTCATATTTAAATTACAAGGCCTAAAACCTTCATAGGAATGCAGGGCTAATCTTCTGAAGATCCTCAATGGATCATTACCCTAGTACGTTCATATGAACCTATGAAACGATGTGATGGGAATATACAAGTTCAATAGGCTGTATAACAGAATGAAGAAAATCATGACAAAAATCAAGAGGTGTAGCACCCAGTATGATAAAACACTCTTAGCAAACTAAACAAACACCTGGGAGTAAAAATAAAGTCTACCAAAGCCAATTTGGCCTCCCAGGCTAAGGACAACCAAAAGGCATTCTTTAGCTATGTCTGCAACCTCAAGGGCAATACACAATTGTGTGCAAAGCTCATTGTTAATGGATCCACCTATAATGACACAGAAGATATAGCAAACCTACTGGCAAACAAATTCAGCTCTAACTTTACCTCTCCCTCCCCATTAACCTCTCCTCAGGAAATACCATAAAATATAACTCCCCCTGCTATCACTTGCGAACAAGACCTCAAGATTCTCTGTACAGCCAAGAACACTGCAGCAAATGAGCCCAGACAATATTCCATGGTGATTCCCTCTATTCTAATAGTATCTCTAGATTATGGAACATATCTCTTCAGCCAATATTATCCACTGTCAACTCCCATATATTTAAAACACTTTTCAAATCTGACCTAGCAAAATCATGGCTTTGCTCCTGTCTTAATCCTGGCTGAATAATATTATTACAGTATTTCTAATGTCTTCCAAACCAATCTTTTTCAAGTCACTTTACTATTAAACCACCTAAATGTATTATTTCTTTCTCACCCCATAACCATGTTTATCCTCTTATTATGTATTCTTTTAACTTTTCTTTGTCTAAATTAAGACTAATCTTCCATGAATAGACCTACTTGAAAATCAGACAGTCCCTGAGTAATCTACCAGTTACTGTAATACATCTTTAAAAATGTACTATTTATTACATTTCACTGTATGTAAAACCTGTGTAAGATTTAACATAAGTTTGTAATCTGCTATGTTTTTTTCTTTTTTTACTGAGGCTACAACTATTTTTGTTTTTCAAATAACTGTATAATTTCAATTATGTCATAGTTAATTGTAAGTTTTCTGTTTAAATTGGAGCTTTCCCCCCGGGCCTCCACTGAAAATGGGTTAAAACCCAGTTGCACTATATTGGCAAACAAATGTAAAAATAAATAAATAAAAAATAAATATATCAGGATTTCTGCTAAATAGCATGAAACATGACGCATCAGGCATTCTGGAATCACTATTTAACCATAGCCTTTAAACAGGCTTCCTGACTAACAAATGGAGACCGACAGTCATTACACTGCACAAAGGTGGCCCATCTACAGACCTAGAAAACCACAGACCCATACATTTCACTAGTCTCACATGCAAAGCCATGGAAAAGAATAATCATGGAAATGATTGATAATGACATAGGAAACCTCCAGACACTGGACCTAACCCAATCTGGTTTTTGTCAAGGCCAGGCCATGCCTAGTCAGCCTGGTGGACTTCTTTGAGAAGGCCACAAAAGTAATGAATGAGGCCAAAATAGTTCATACTGCCTACTTTGACCTGACAAAGGCATTTGACACAATACCCCATTCAGACATTGCTGACAAATTCAAGAGGTTAGGTATAAACCCTTATGTCATCCAGTGTATAGCCAGCTAACCCACACACAGGATCCAGGAAATTTGAACTGGGAAGTCCATCTCTACAATGAAGTCGGTCACAAGCAGAATCCCTCAAGGATCAATTGCTGCTGCTGTTTGGCATTTACTTCTCTGAAGTCAAGGTCAATGCCAAGGGTATCTGGCTGACCAAATATTGAGTACAAAAGCGGTTTGAGGATAAAGTTGAGTGTAATAAAATAGAACGTAAACTGATAGTAAAAACACTCAACAACACATAAATAACTCCAATTTATTACAAAAAAATAAGCACTTTCACGATCACACACTGTCGCTTCATCAGACAAACAGAATAAAAAATGCATTTCAGTATATATATGTGTGTTCACACCCATAAATAATTAATTACTTAGCAATTAACACCATATTATCATTTAGTGATTCAAATACAAGTTTAAAATGCATAATATGAGTTATAAAATCTAAGAAAACAATACAGCATATCTAAATAATTAAATACAAATAAAATTAATGTTGGAGTCTCCTGGCTTTTAGGAAAGGTTTAATGGAGAAGGCACCATTCAGACCTGGGTATCTGTCTGCATTCAGTAACAGTATCCATTTTTGCTCTGCAGCCTCAGTTATATTATCTATATCTCCCCCTCTAGGATTCACATTTAATACTTGAATAACAAAAAACTTGAAACTATGTGAAGAATCCTTATGTTTCACATGATTTGCTAGTGCACTAGTATCCTTTTTATTTTTAATGTCTCTGATATGTTCTAAAATTCTATCTTTAAATAACCTGTTTGTTTTCCCTACATAAAAAAATGTGACATTTTGTGCAAAAGGCAAAGTAAACTAGATGCATAGTTCTACAATCAGCATTGTAATTCAAACTAATAGTAAAGTGTTTAAATGGATGTGTATATGTTGCATTCGAGTAGATGTACTGACAAGCAGAACAATGTCTGCATGAAAAAGTTCCTACTCATGCTAATTCATGGAGTCTGTTTACCTTAGGTTTGTTGCAAAATGCTGCCTCAAAGATTTATTATTCCTGAATGTAAAACTAGGTGTATCAGTTATTATATTCTGAAGTTCAGGAATTACTCCTAAAATAGTCCAATTCTTTTTTAAAATGTTACAATAATCATTGATATCACTTGAGTATTGTAACACTATTCTAAAATTATTATTGGGAATATTATCAGGTCTATTCTGTGATCCAGTAGATGTTGTTTTTCTAAAATATGGTTGACATTTCTCATTTCTGTGTGACCAGGCCTCATGTATAGCATTATCAATATCTTTTTCACAATAACCTCTCTCCATGAATTCTTGTTTAGTAATATTAAGTGCATCTTGTGCATCTGAATCATCATTATGTAGTCTTAAGACTCTATAAATCTGGCCTTTTAGCATGTTTTGAGGAATGTGTCTAGGGTGCATACTGCTCTTGTGGAGAAGAGCATTTTTCCTTGTAGCTTTTTTATAAATGCTACTGCATACCTGGTTTAAATCAGATTTCCAAAGAGTCACATCTAAAAATTCTATTTGATCTTTAGAATATTGATAACGGAATTTAAGAAAATTAGCAGTACTATGCATATAATTAATCAATCATACTAGTTCTGCAACATCTCCTTTCCACAACAGGAAAATATCATCCACAAAGCGAACATACCATGCAATATTTCCATAGAATTCATTGGTTTCTGACAAAAAAGTAGATTGTTCCCATTGCACCAAAGCTAAATTGGTGTAGCTGTTGGCACAAGCTGTGCCCATAGCTACGCCAGTTGTCTGTAGGAAAAATTCATTTTCAAACATAAAGGCATTATTACATAAAATAATCTCAAGTAAAATACAAATTGATTTCACATCATCAGTACTAAAACTGCAAAGAGATTTTAATGATTTTAATAATCACAATGTATTCTCTTGGCCGAAGGAAATTATAGCCAATATGCCAAGGACTGATACTGAGAACAATGAAGTTCGAAATAACCAATCAGTGAATAATTCAAGTGAAAGAGGCGGGCTTACACACAAGGCAAGTACTATGGTATGTTTCTTAGGTGAGTTTATATTTCTGATTGAGTTTTGGTAATGTGGTGGACATATTGTGCATTTCTGAAGTTTCTCTCTCACAATCTTACCTTGACTTTTTTATAAATCTGTAAATCTTTTTTTTGGTTGGAAACTGCCTATTTTTAATACTTCATGTTAATAGGTTCATATGTCTATGCTAGGCAATTGGTCCAGAAGATAATTAGAAGTCTAGCCACTGCAATACCAACTAGAACGCTTGCCCATCTACCTGCTTAACTAAATAAACTACTTGAAACTTCAACACGGCATCTTTATTCCTCCCCTCAGTAAGGGCATCAGAGAGAGAGAGTCTACTAGATCTACTAACTAAAGTGATTTTATATGGACTAATCTTTTGTACTCTGTTTCTTATTCAATAGGTAGGGGATGTTTTGAGAGATGTATCTATTTAACAGGTTCTGTTAATACTGTGAAATAGATTTAGGTCCTTGGAGGGGGTATTAGTGGCTTTTCCAGTTTTCTTAAGCTGTAGGAAATTGAGCAAGATTAGATATTTCATAACATTTTAAGTCAAGCAGAGGTCACCACAAAAGTGTCTGTATGGTATAGAGTAAATTGGTAAAGCTTTTAGGTGTTCTTTATAACTTAATAATATTATACTTTAGATTTTCTTGGTGAAGTATCTTTGTGTTTTTTCATATTGGGAAATATGTTTGGATAGGTACACACCAAAAGGAGCATTATATTCTATTATGGACCTAATTAAAGAGAAACAGAGAGAAACAATAAATTCCTTTTCTTGGATGAACATACCTTTGATGATTAGTTTGACTAGGGAAAATGGCTTCCTGACAATATTTGACATATTGTGGTCAAAGGAGAGTTCAACATCTATGAATGTGTCTAGGTACCTAGTAACAGTATCAGCTTTGATGGGTGTCATTTATTTGGTGGGTAAAAGGGTGTTTCTCTTTTCCAGTGAGTGCTGTACACAGCTTTTGTAACACTGAGCATGAGTCTATGATGATGATGATGCCACCAAGTACTTCTCTATTTGCTAGGCCCTCTTCTAGAATGCTGTTTAAACTGTGAGCTTTGGCCGGCTAAGACCTACATGCAATCAACTGAACTCATAAGTGAAGCTAAGTAAATTTTTATCTGCACTTTTATCAAATAATACACAATTTAAAGTAATTTGTTTGTGTTGCATTGAGCAATATCTAGCTGGAAGTTGTGACTCTGTTTTTCAGTAGGTCTTATACAAGTGGTATTTTCAATTAAGGCTTGTTAAAAAACCTGCATAGCCAGTGATAAGTGGGGGTAGTTTCCTTCATTGTTATTCAGTTTCTGTCTTATACAAGTGGTACAGTGAATTATTTTCTGTTTAAACTGTGAGCTTTGGCTGGCTAAGACCTGCATGCAATCAAATGAACGCATAAGTGAAGCTAAGTAAATTTGTATCTGCACTTTTATCAAATAATACACAATTTAAAGTAATTTGTTTGTGTTGCATTGAGCAATATCTAGCTGGAAGTTGTGACTCTGTTTTTCAGTAGGTGTTATACAAGTGGTATTTTCAGTTAAGGCTTGTTAAAAAACCTGCATAGCCAGTGATAAGAGGGGGTAGTTTCCTTCATTGTTATTCAGTTTCTGTCTTATACAAGTGGTACAGTGAATTATTTTCTGTTTAAACTGTGAGCTTTGGCTGGCTAAGACCTGCATGCAATCAAATGAATGCATAAGTGAAGGTAAGTAAATTTTTATCTGCACTTTTATCAAATAATACACAATTTAAAGTAATTTGTTTGTGTTGCATTGAGCAATATCTAGCTGGAAGTTGTGACTCTGTTTTTCAGTAGGTTCCCACCCACCCTCCCTGTTTTTGTCTTGGTGTTAATCTTGGTGGCTTTGAAACTGCCTGCCCCTCTTGTAAATTTGCACTTGGATACTCCTCCTGGGCCCATCTCATTTGCTCACTTAAAAAAAAAACAATTTTATCTGCTTTTACTGTATTTGTGTTTCTTCCTACTTTATTTTGCTTTTGCGCCATCTTAAAAGTACTCAATTGTATTTATTACTGCTTGGTGTAACTCATTCTAAGCCTTTTAGTTTAAGCACTTGGGCTTCAGACCAGTTGTTTTACATTAAGAAGGTTTGTGGTCTGCACGGTAGTGGCAGGACAGGTAGCTTACATCCTTCTAAGTTGGGAACTGCTGATTGAGGGCTCAGTGTTTGTTATTCTAAAAGTGTATTAATTCTGGTTTAAGCACTTGGGCTTCAGGCCAGTTATTTTACATTAAGAGGGTTCGTGGTCTGCACTCTTGTGGGAGGAGAGGCTGGACTCTGCCCTTCTGAGCTGGGAATTTCTGGTTAAAGGCTTATAGTGCCTGCATATCTGAACTGCTTCTTACTGAAATTGGTACACCTTGTTTGCTGTAGCATAGACTAGATCCAGGCCTGCTGAATCTAGCTTTGTTTGTATAACTTGAGCACTAATCCAGGCATTTTTTAAAGTATTCAATTGTATTTATTATTGCTTGGTAATAACTTGATTAAAGTGTAGCTATCATTCTAAGTCTTTTGGATTAAGCACTTGGGCTTCGGACCAGTTGTTTTACATTAGGAAGGTTTGTGTCCTGCACTGTGGTGGCAGGACAGGTAGCTTACATCCTTCTAAGTTGGGAACTGCTGATTGAGAGCTCAGTGTCTGTTATTCTAAAAGTGTATTCGTTCTGGTTTAAGCACATGGGCTTCATGCCAGTTATTTTACATTAAGAAGGTTCGTGGTCTGCACTCTTGTGGGAGGAGAGGCTGGACTCTGCCCTTCTGAGCTGGAAATTTCTGGTTAAAGGCTTATAGTGCCTGCATATTTGAACTGTTTCTTGCTGAAATTGGTACACCTTGTTTGCTGTAGCATAGACAAGATCCAGGCCTGCTGAATCTAGCTTTGTTTGCATGCTTGTTTGCCTGTTATTTCCCTGAAATGCTAATTCCACCTAAAACACGGCTTTTCAGCGCTTCTGTGGATCCCCAGTGATATCTGCATTTCTTACTGTACTTATTTCCTTGTTTCACTTGAAAGAAAGTTACTGTTTGTCGTTTTTGCATTTAAGTTACCTGTAACACATTGCATTTAAGTTACCTGGCAATTGCTCACTAAAGCAATTATATAAGTCAGCACTAAAAAATTAAAAGCACTACACCCTCACAAACTCCCCTTGAGTACCTTGTTCCCCATTGGCCCTTTTTTCAATTATAAAGGAATTCCCAATACTATTCTAGCATGTCCAAAGGTCAGTTGTCAATCTCCTCTCCGGTCCAGCTGGTGAATCAGGGAATCTTGAGGCAATGTTACAACTGCCTCATGTACACAGACAACCCTCTCCTACTCCCAACAAATTCCAACACATGTGAGAGATGCAACCATATAGCCAAACTGGAGGCTAAGCTCTCTCAACTCAGTACTGGTGTAACCAGTCAGGAGGAGAAGGAAACCACACTCACTACAATTCCAGTCTCACATAGACCTACCACGACAGCAAACCAAACACATAAACACACAAAAACATACTCGGAGGCTCTAAATAAAAATCTTCCTAAGCAGCAGAGACCTCCAAAGCAGACACCCAAGCAACCACTACCCCAAAACAAAACACGTGCAACACATAGCTCACAAAGCCAGTGTGCCGAACAGTCACAGCCCTTAAGGCTAGACAACACACCTGATACACTTGTAATAGGTGACTCTATCGTCAGGCACACTGACATCCCGCTCACCAGGCTGAACAAGGAGAAGGTCACGGTGAGCTGCCTGTCAGGCGCTAGGATCCGCCACATAACACAAGCACTCAGGTCACTCCAAGGCAAGTACAAATATGACTCAGTCATTGTCCATGCTGGTGTGAATGACCTGAGACGTACCTCCCTGGACTACATGGAGAGACATAGAGGAGCTCTTTGAGCATGTAGCCCAGGCCGGTATGACCCTGACCTTGAGTAGCATCTTACCCTCACCAAGAATGATGCCACAATATGAAGACAAGATGATTAATTTCAACAATTGGCTTAAGTATTGGTGTCATTCAAAGGGGATCTGTCAGCCTGGGATGACATGCTCGACAAGCCACAATGCTTCGCTACGGATGGCTTGCACCTGTCACCCCTGGGCTTTCGGATATTGGCAAAGGCTCTTGCTACCCCCATAGTGCCTTTTTTAGGCAAGGCTCAAAAGACAAACCCACCTCCATAGGTATCACAAGGGATAAGAAACTAAGAGTAATGCTACTCAACGCCAGAAGTCTAAACCTCAAGATACATGCACTCAAAACTCTCCTTAGCATGGAGAACATCGATATCTGTGCAGTAACAGAAACCTGGTTCAAGGCTCCCGAGAGCACCCCGGCACTACCAGGTTATACCTCATATCATGTTTTTCGGCCCTAAAACTTGGACCGAACCAGAAAAGAAGGGGGAGTATCAATATTCATCAAAGATACCCACACCTCCAGGTTGGTGGCATAGCACGAAGCATCAGAGACTATCCATGTGCAACTAACAGTGGGTAAAACTGCCTCCCAGTTTACAGCCTGCTACAGACCACCCTCCCAAACCCAGGAACCCCACTCGGCCTTCCTGAGAACACTAGAAAATATGAAGGTCTCTCCAAACACCATTATATTGGGCGACTTCAACTACCCAAACATAGACTGGGAGCATTACTCTAGCTCCAACACCCTAGCTCAGAGGTTCCTAGAATTTATAAACTCAAATGCTATGGAACAACTTGTTACCACTCCCACAAGAGGGGAAAACATACTGGACCTGATCATCACCAACATGGGGACTCTGCTCCAGACCAGAAGTGTATCCCTCACTGGTAAGATCAGACCATAAACTAATCTCACTGGATATTCACATCCCGACCCCACCCCCTGCCCAGAAAACCACAGTGAAAAACTTCTCTAAAGCAAATTTCACACTCCTCAAAACTGAGGTGGAATCCTTCAAAGCCCCCGGGTCTGTGGAAAATATGGCCCAGACCGCAGAATCCTTTATAAATGCATTCTATGAACACCTTCAGGAATGCATGGATCATGCAATCCCAAATAAAACCAAGACCCAATCCTCCAAAGGCAGACGTCCTGTCTGGTGGACCCCAGCCATAAACAAACTATACAATAGAAGGAGGAAGCTAATACATGATAGAGCAAAATCCCAAAAAAGGGAAGACATCTCTGATCAGTGTTAGCAAAAAACTACGGGCACTCATAAAATCATCTAAGGCCAGCTTCAAGAGAAAAATTGCACAGGACACTAAGAATAATCACAAGGCTTTCTTTAGTTATGTTAGGAACCTGGGTGGGAATTCTCAGATATGCTCAAAATTAGTCCAAAATGACAAAAAATACACCGAACCCACAGACATTGCCAACATCCTAGCTGACAGGTTCAGCGCAACCCCCCCCCCACCAAATGGGCAAATATCTATCCCAGCAGAGTGCTGCCCCCTGACATCTCAGATGCTCAGGTAAGAGCCGCCCTCTCCAAAGCAAACAACACAGCATCAATGGGACCAGACGGTGTCCCGGGCTGCGTCCTACATGAACTCCAAGAAGAGCTAAACCCAAACATAAAACTACTGTTCAATCACAGCCTTACCACAGGATATGTACCCAAAGAGTGGCATACAGCAACAGTGGTCCCTCTCCACAAAGGTGGTGCCTCAACGGATCCTGGAAACTATCGCCCCATAAGCCTGACTAGTTTGGTCTGCAAAGCTATGGAAAGGATCATCATGGACCTCATAAATAAAGATATTGGGAACCTACAGACACTGGATCCTACTGGTCGATTTCTTTGAAACAGTCACCAAGGCCATTGACGAGGGGAAGGTGGTCCACACAGCCTACCTGGACCTCGCAAAAGCCTTCGATACAATACCCCACTCGGGCATTATAGATAAGCTCACCAGCTTAAATATAAACCCCTATGTCACTAGATGGGTTTCAAACTGGCTCAAGGACAGAACCCACATGGTTAGAATTGCTAGAGCCATGTCAGACTCCAAACCAGTTACAAGTGGCATCCCATAAGGCTCAGTCCTGGGACCTCTCTTGTTCGGTATATATTTCTCGGAGGTACAGGCCAACACGGAAGGACTGTGGCTGACCAAGTTTGCAGATGATTGCAAACTGGGCACCATAATTGACTCTCCAGCTGACACAAGCATCCTCTTAAAAGGGCCTCATAGAAACAGACAACTGGTGCCAGAGCCATGGCCTCAAGCTAAACGCCAAAAAGTGTATAGTCATCCCCTTTGGCAAAAACAAAGTGCCCACAAATTACCACATAGGTGGTAATCCATTAAGTACGGAAGAAGTAATTAGGGACCTGGGGACCCAGGTTGATAGCAATCTCTCATTTGACAACCACGTGGCCAAAGTGGTTAGAAAAACATTTTATATAGCCCACCTAATCATGAAGGGATTCACATCTAGATCAGGGGAGGTCATCGTGCTTCTTTACTCATCCCTCATCAGGTCCATAATTGAGTACAATGCCCCTTTTGGGATGTACCTTACCAGACACCTGCAGCAACTGGAAAGACCCCAAAAGTACCTCACCAAGAGGATCAAAGGGCTCAAACAGATGCCATATGCTGCCCGGTTAAAGAAACTCCAGCTCTACTCAGTGGCATACCGCCTGCTCAGAGGCGATCTGTGCCTGACGTATAAAGCCATGTCCAACCCGGAATTAATGGACATGCTGCACCTCAGAAAATCCAAATCCCATCGAGCTACGCTTGAGAGACTTGAGCCTCAGCACTGAAATAAATAGGACATGCTGGAGGGACAGATTCATAACCCAGAGGCTCCCTTCACTCTGGAATAAAATCCCAGTCCAGGTTAGGCAGAGTCCCTCATTGACTCTCTTCAAGAGGAATCTTGATGAGTGGATGGGGGATCGTAGGTTTACCCCGGGTATCACTTCTGTGTCACTGTTAGACAGAGGCACAGTATACTAACCTCGAAAAAGGACATAGCAAAATTAATTTAAAATGGGTGGCGAAAGCCAAGCACACTCTGGCTAGGCTTATAAATGCCCTAGGGCAGATAGCCTAGTATGAACCTATGAATATTAGTTGCAGAGGTAATGATTGTGCCAAGTTTGAAGTCATCAGCAAACATTATCAGTGATACACCCCTGACATGAACTTGGACATCAAAGAAGTATACAAGGAATAATAGAGGACCCACTATAGAACCTGTTGGACAAGTTTATTGACAAGCATTTTAAAGAAGATTATGCCAGCAGCCATCACTGTATGAGCTCTCTCTGTGTGGCTGTTAGCTATGTAGTAGGTGATATAGGGGTTAACATTAAGCAAAGCAGTTTAACAGTTATAGTAGAATGTGGAATTAAATCAAAGGCCTTAACAATGTCCAGGTAACTGGTATACTCCAATTAGCCATCACTGAGTGCTACAGATACTTTCATGAAGAAGTTCGCCTGATTTAGTAGGCAAAACCTACCTTTCAAAAAGCCAAATTTTCTTGGGTCAAAAGATTTTATGCTGACAATATCTTGGATTATGAGTTTCATTATAATATGTTTCATGACTTCACAAATAACATTGGTGAGGCTAATTGGTCTGTAGCTCCCAGGATCAGTGGTAGGGCCACCTTTGTTAAGGAGTACCATCGCAGATGTTGTCTGTAGATCAGTGTGTGTATGTACCTTTAAAAAGCTATCCAAGGGCTTGCACAAATGGATAAATACTGACCACGTGTAAGTCTGACTGCCATTTTATAGTAACCTGTTGAGATGTAAGCATGTATGTATGTAAGGTCTGTCTGTTAACTAGTTTGTTCATATTTTATGATGCTGGTATCCATCATGATGTGTTTCTATGTATTAAAACATCTAAATGAAATACTCCGCCTGCTTGTCTTCTATGTTAGAGAGGGATGAGTGACATTGTGTCAGAAGTGGGATGTCTAAAAGGACATAGTGTCAGAAGCGGGTCTATATTATCAGAATGAAAGTTTCAAACTCCAAATACCATATGGTCGACACCATATGGTCGAAGTTTGAAAATTTCAAATCTGATAAAAAAAATAACTAAGACAGGAAAACTGTCATTAAGTGTTTTAGGCAGGGGGCAAGCCCCCCTGCAACTCCCACACCCTCACTACTTAAATATACCAACTCCAAGATCACACTACATTGAAGTAAGGGAAGATTTCCCTACGGCGATCTCCATTCACTCTTGCGATGTCTGCAATATTCGCTCAGTTGGTGTCGCCTAACTGGTGTTCACTCAAAGCAGTCTTCACTGAACTAGCATAGACCCATCAGAAGCAGCATATCTAAAGAGCATGAAGTTAGAGGCGGCATGGCTAAAACGACTTAAGGCACTTGCTTGAAACTGGAGGAATATACAAGAGTGAATCATCCCTAAAATATACATACTTTGCAAAACAGGTCAGAAATGAATTTTAGATATTAAAACTTGTTCAGCACTATTTATTATTTGCAAAATATGAAACAAGGCATACAGACCATTCTAAATGATATTCGCATAAACCAATATGTATGATATTGATAAAAATATTCAAATTACTACTCAGGGCGACTTGTGCTATAGGACTGCAGGACTGCAGCCCTCCCACCTGTAAAATGAAGAAAAGAATTTAAAAAAAATAAAATTGAAATTAAAAAATAAAACAATTTCACGGACTCTGTGTATGGTTCCTGACTGCCGTGTTAGGCAGACAGACCAGAACTCCATGCACGCTCATTTCTGAGCTCCAGACTGCTCTCTTAGGCAGTCTGGATAGGGAAAGCAGGAAACTCCACCCTTCCAGCCCAGAGGTCTGTGTAGTGACAATCGCACAGACTGGAAGGTCACTGGACTGCATTGCCCACAGGCAGGAGTCTCCAGCCTCCTCACAGGACAGGATGCTACAGCCATCTCATGGGAGACCCATGTGCAGGCCATTACAGACAGGAGGATTTAGTAGCTCAGCTGCAGAGTGGATCAGCCAGTAGAAGACTTCAAGATGCTCCAGCCATCTCACAGGCCATTACAGACAGGAGGATTTAGCTAGGCTGCAGAGTGGATCAGCTGATCACCACCATTATGGAGGATAGGTAGTGTGTTTGGATCACCACCATTATGGAGGTCAGGTGGTGTGTGTGTGGATCACCACCATTATGGTGGACAGGTAGGGTGTGTGTGTGTGTGTGTGTGTGTGTGTGTGTGTGTGTGTGTGTGTGAGTGAAATGCCCCAGGTGCTACATGGTGGTGGGTAGAGAATAAGGCTTGAACCCTGTACCTTGGGCCCAGGTGGCAAGAGTCAGAATTCCCTACCCACCACCATTTGTAAAAATGTTGCAGATTTTTACCTCATACTTGTTCTGTTCCTCATAAAATCTGTGGTTTCTGTATTTTTGTGTCCTTGCAAAGCCAGCAGTGCATTGGTGCAGTGGTAGCATTGTTGCCTGACAACTACATGTTCTCTGGTTTGATTCTTGGCTGGGGTGCCTTACCTTCTGTGTGGAGTCTCCCTGTTTTTGTTTCCTCTAGTGTCCTCCCATCTTACAAAGACATGTGTCTGTCTGGAGTGTTTCTCCCTGGGTGTCAGACTTTCCTGGTTAACAAATGTCAAAAATGACACACATTTGAATATCAGACTTCATATTCTTCAGAAAGTGCATGGTAACACAAAAGCTTTTATTATAGCAATTTTCTAAGTGTATAAGATGGATATTTGAAATTTGTCCCAGTTTTGGGGACTGTATTCCCCCATTATTGGCTTCATCCAGGTTTTGTGCTAAGGTTGAGAGCTATGGTAAGAACTGAATTCACTGAATATGTTTGGGGGCTATATTCCCCCATTACTGGCTTTGTCTGGGTGTTTTTTGCTAAGAGGTTGAGAGCTATGGTGAGAACTGAATTCACTGAATGTTTGGGGGCTGTATTCACCCATTATTGGCTTTGTTCAGGTGTTTGTGCTAAGAGGTTGACAGCTGTGCTATGGTGAGAACTGAATTCACTACATGGTAGCGTTTAAGTTTCCGTCTTCCTCTTTCACAAACAGCTGATTTGGCATAGTGGTATGTTGCTCTGACTGTTTTGCACTGGGTCCTGGGTTTAAGGCTTGGCAGTGAAATGTATGGTGGTAACACAGCATTTTATTCTAGCAACTTTCCAACATTATACAAGCAATGTTTAAAATGTGTCCCTGGTTTTTGAGCTTTTGTTCCCCCCCCCCCCACAATAAACATTGGCTTTTTCCAGATTTTTTTGTGCTGCAAATTTCAGAGATACAGCTGAGTGAGTAGATTTTACAAGGAGCTGAGAGCTGCAGAGGAGTAAAAGTTTAGTGCTGCTTATGCTGAGTCTGCTTGCATTATTAATAGCACAACAGGTAGTATACTTGCTTTTGATGCAGAAGGCTGTGAGTTCTACTCCCACAGTAGATAGATGCATTGCTGATACTGTACTGTGTTGCAAAAGGGATGGATGCTGCACTCCTTTTTGGCGAAGATACCTAGTAACTATGAACCTGTTATCAGTTTGCCATCCATTCCCTATTGCAATATTGCTAGCTTATCATTTTTTTAGTGTAAGATAGGCAATTTATTCCTCAAGGGTAACAGGCACTTTATTTGTAGATGAAACAATGAAATACAAAGTTGTTTGCTAGCAGCAACCTCTTCATTAGTTACAGATTTCTTTAATATGGAATTATTTAGATGACTTTTACTTCTTCAGAGATTGTGCATATGTACTGATACTGGTGGACTGTAGAAGTTTGAGTAGACTTTTATGATGGAAATGTTCTGAATTGGGCAGTTTTATCATTACTGGTGCATGCATTTTGTTTCATTGTTTACTGGAAAAATTTCAAAACAATAAATTTAAAACACCCTCTAAAACTGTACTGTATTGTACAAGGAATATAATTTAATACAATCAGGAAGGTGTATGAAAGAGCATGTGTATGTTTCGTGTGCAAGGGGCCTGTGATTTGAAAACAGCCCAAACCCAAAGTTAATCTGCCACTGGCAAAATGTATTTTCTTTGAATGTGGGTTTCAATGCTGTTTCAGTGATTGTGAGTTTTCAAGGGCAGAGAAGTTTTATTGCTAAGTCTGTTCTCATTGTGAGACTGCATTGCTTTGTTTAGCAGATATGATATTTATTTGCACTGTAAAATGCAAAATAAAACTTTCAAATGAAGTCCAAATAATCACAGAAGTAAAGCAGTATGCACATTAGTGACAGACACTGAGTTTCAGACTTCATAACCTTCAGAAAAATGCATGCTAAAGCAAGACCTGTTATTCGATCAACTGTCTCAGTTTATACAAGAGCAATTTTTAGTACTGTTTATATGTTCCCCCCATATATTTGGCCTTGTCCAGATTTCCTGCATTAACAGGTTGAGTGGTACATGCAAATAAATTGCTTTATAGAATTAGGCATATCCAAACCTCTCAACTGTCCCCGATTTTGGCTCAAATTGTTGCTCTTCCCCTAATAATCCCTCTGCAAAATGGCAATTTTGGAAGAAAACATGGAGAGTTTACAATTAATAAATAACTGTAATAATCAGTTATAGATTACTTTTATTTCAGAAATGCATGTAGATTCTTTTATTTTGTCAGCTGCTCAAGTTAGCAGTACTAATATTAAAATGTGTCCCTTCTTTGACAGGTTCCCAGCTGTATTGTGTGGCTATTTTATATTTTTGAATCACATTTTTGGTCCATTTTTCATAAAATTGTGTTTTTTTTTGGCAAATTAGTGGCAAATCATTAAAAACTGAAGTTAGAAAATAATGACAGACATTTCAGTTTCAGAATTCATACTCTTCAGAAAAGTCATACTAATGCAAGACCTACTATTCTATTATCTTTCTAAGTTTATAAGAGCAATATTTAAAAAAAATGTCCTTATTTTTGGACCTTTGTCCCACTTCTAGGTATGGCTTTGTCCAGATTTCTTGCTCTGAGGTTGAGAGGTATGACAAATGTGTCAGGGCCATCGCAGTCAGCCAGAGACATTTCTAATTGTGACATACTTGTCGCACCCCACCCCCCATGTAGTGACTCTGGATGTGTCCAAGCAAGGCAAGGAGCAGTTATGCAGTGTAAATGTGCAGACTATCCCCCCATCCAAGGTAGACACAAGTACTGCAATGGCTTTTCATCTGTCCTTGATTTTGCAGAATGTTCTGGTTTCTGTCATATTTTTATACTGTTGATTTATGCTTGTTATTATTCAGAAAGTGCCTGTTGCTGTGTGTTTAAGTAGCAGTGCTTTAATGACCATCTGGTAAGCTTGTCTGAGATTGTAAGATGCAAGTAAGTTTTAATAAGCATACTGTTAAAGAATTGCCAACATTGAAAGTCTTTCTGTTGTTGCCATGCAGAGAATATTTACATAACTAGATAACATATAAGCCTTGGGTATTGAAATGCATATGACAGTATTTGTAATAAAGGACAGGATTACATTATTTTAAGAACACATTACAGGCTTTACCTGCAAACTAAACAGAATTCCAATCTATCATGTGTGGTCCATATCCTGTGCAGTAATCCTTTAAGCAATGTATGTTGAGCTTATTTCCTGTTTGCTTTTCGTTTTTTACTTTGATCATGTTTTCCCCATGAAACAAGTAGATAGTTGTTGTCACGCAGCAGGTCTTTTTTGGATAATAGGTTCATAGGTTCATAGGTTCATAGGTTCATACTAGGCTATCTGCCCTGGGGCAATTATAAGCCTAGCCCGATTCTGTATGGCTTACGCCACCCCTTGATTTGAGTGTACTGTGCCCTTTTTAAGGTTTAGTTTACTGTGCCTCTGTCTAATAGTGACACGGGAGTAATCCCTGGGACAAACCTACAATCCCCCATCCACTTATCGAGATTCTTCTTGAAGAGATTCAGTGAGGTGCTCTGCCTCACATGAACTGGAATTCTATTCCAGAGCGAAGGGAGCCTCTGGGTTATGAACCTGTCCCTCCAGCAAGTTCTATTTATTTCTGTGCTGAGGTTCAAGTCCCTCGGCGTGTGGCTCTAAGGGATTTAGATTTATTGAGGTGGAGCATGTCCATTAATTCTGGATTTGACATAGCTTTGTATGTCAGGCATAGATCGCCTCGAAGTAGGCGGTATGCAACTGAGTAGAGCTGGAGTTTTTAACCGAGCAGCATATGGCATCTGTTTGAGACCCTTGATCCTCTTGGTGAGATACTTTTGGGGTCTTTCTAATTGCTGCAGGTGTCAGGTAAGGTACATCCCAAAAGGGGCATTGTATTCTATGATGGGCCTGATGAGGGATGAATAAAGGGCACAATTACCTCTCTTGATCTAGATGTGAAACCCTTCATGATGAGGTGGGCTATGTAGAAGGTCTTTCTAACCACTTTGGCAATGTGGTTTTCAAAGGAGAGATTGCTATCAACTTGGGTCCCCAGGTCCTAATAACTTTCTCTGTACTTAATGGGTTTCCACCTATGTGGTAATTTCGGGCACATTGTTTTGCCAAAGGGTATGACTATACATTTTTGGCATTTAGCTTTAAACCATGGCACTGGCACCAGTTATCTGTCTCTGTGAGACCTTTTGAAGGATGTTTGTGTCAGCTGGAGAGTTGATTATGGCCCAGTTTGCAGTCGTCTGCGAACTTGGTGAGCCATAGTCCTCCCACGTTGCCTGTACCTCGGAAAAGTATATACCGAACAAGAGTGGTCCCAGGACAGAACCCTGTGGGATGCCACTTGTGACCGGTTTCAAGTCTGACATGGCTCCAGCAACTCTCACTCTGTGGGTTCTGTCTTTGAGCCAGTTTGTGACCCATCTTGTGACATAGGGGTTTATATTTAAGCTGGATAGCTTATCTATGATGCCCAAGTGGGCTATTGTGTCAAATGCCTTTGCAAGGTCCAGATAGGCTGTGTGGACTACCTTCCCTTCATCTATGGCTTTGGTGACTGTTTCAAAGAAGTCAACCAGGTTCAAAAGGCAGGATCTGCCCTTGACAAAGCCGAACTGGGTAGGATCTAGTGTCTGTAGGTCCCCAATGTCTTTGTTTATGAGCTCCATGATGATCCTCTCCATAGCCTTGCAGACTAAGCTAGTCAGGCTTATGGGGCGATAGTTTCCAGGGTCCATAGAGGCTCCACCTTTGTGGAGTGGGACCACTGTTGCTGTACGCCATTCTGTGGGCACATATCCTGTAGTGAGGCTAAGAAACATTTTTACAAGTGGGGGTATCACAGAGATTGCTACTTTCAGTATTTTGAAGAGGGTATTGTACATCTGAATGTTATTACAAGCTCACAGAACAGTTTGTCCGTATATAATTACAGGGGCCATATTTTCAGTGTGTTTGTGCATACTTTGTGGGTATGGCAGATGGATTTCAAAAACCCAATGCACTTGTGTTTGACAGTAATATTGCTGATTACTGGAGAGTGTTAGAGCAAGAGTATGACATTTTCATACAGGCTGCATTTTCTGATAAAGATGACCATGCAAAGGCATTTATTCTGCTTAATTTAGCTAGTTCAGAAGCCAAAGAAAGTGTGTATGCACCTGCTATCTATACAGGAGAGGGGCAAACCATTATATTGTAGTACCGGCTGAGTCAAAGCCAGACCCAGAGTGCTAAAAATGTAAATTTAGAGAAATGTGTAACCCCCAGAGGAATGTTACAATGGAAAGGCACTTATTTTACACAAGGGATCAAAAGCCTGGTGTAACTTTTGCAGCATATATAACTGACCTGAGAAACAAGGCTAAACATGCAGATTTGTTGATTTAAGGGATGAGTTGATAAAAGACAGACTTGTGTGTGGTATAAAAGATGATGCTGTGAGAAAGATTTTGTTTCGTGACAGTGATTCAACTTTGAATAAGGCCACTGAGAGTCATTAGATATACAAGCTCACAGAAAAGTACACAAATATACTTACAAATGATAATAGCTGTAGAAGGCACAGTGGCAAACCTCGTGTTGATAGTATGCAGCATGTGGTTAAAATAAATAGATCCAAGCACATGGCAACAACTGTATCCCCTACAGCACCCACTAGTAAACCCCAGAGCTTTCCAGCAAATTCCAGAGTTCGCACAGTCTCAGTGAAGCATAAGAGTGAGCAAACTCAAAGCATGGGCCCCAACCCAGTTTCATTGCCAACTGTCATAATTGTGGTGGAAGTCATGAATCAAAAAGGGAAAAGTATTTAGCTTTTGGTCAGCAATGCCACAAATGTAATAAATGGAATAATTTCAAAATATTTTATAAATCAAAAGGCCCATATCCTTTTATTAAAAGGAAACATTTTAAGAAATGAGTTGATCAATTAGAAAGCTGCAACCCTACTCTTTATGTTAATGGTGTGTCAGTGCTTCATGAAACAGTTAATGCAGTAGAGTATTTTGTACTGTTCAAATAAATGGCAAACCCATAGAGCTCAAAGCTGACACAGGTTCCAAGTGAAATGTTATGTCAGCAGAAACATTTGCCAGAGTGTGTCATGGTGAAAGGCTTGATTTGGCAAGTTGTGTGAAGCTTGTTGCTTATGAAGGTGAAGAAATTCAAACTGAAGGCTCATTTGTGCTTTCATGTTACTCTGCTGGAAGATATTATGACTTGCTATTTTATGTGGTCAAGAGGCACATCAAGTCATTATTAGGGCTCAGAGACAGTTTGAAAATGGGACTGCTTTCATTTAATAAGGAAGTCCACCATGTTAGCTTAAAAGACCACTACTCTAATTTTGCCCTGTACATTTTTTCCACCTATTCTGATCTTTTCGAAGACAAACTAGGCAAACATCCAGTTGTGTACTCCATGAAGTTAGACTTAGAGGTCAGTCCAGTTGTCAGACCAACAAGAAAAGTTACAATAGCCATACAGGACAGAGTCAAAGCCAAGTTAGATAAAATGGTGGGACAAGGTGTGATTTGTTCATTTGAAACTCTAACTGAATGGGTATCTTCTATGGTTTAGCTCATAAGAAAAGCTCAGATGACATCAGAGTATGTACTGACCCACAAGATTTGAACAAATCACTAAAAAGACCTCATCATCCAATGCACACAGTCGAAGAATTCACAGCCTTAATGCTAAATGCCATTGTTTTTTCTGTCTTAGATACAAACATTTCATTTTGGCAAATTCAGTTTGACACAAAATCCTCATCGCTAATTACTTTCAGCACTCCATTTGGCAGGTACAGATTTTTGAGAATGCCATTTGGGATAAATTCTGCAAGTGAAGTCTTTCAATGTCCAATGGAGCAAATTTTTCTGGGTATCCGTATGATATTATAGTAGACGATATACTAGCAGGAGGTCATGATGAAGCGGAGCATGACAGTAACCTCAGAGAAGTTCTAGAAAGGACACGTCAAATGAATCTTAAGCTAAGTACACACAAGTGCAAATTTAGGCTACAGGAAGTTACTTATGTTGGTCATTTATTTACTAGTACAGGCCTATGACCAGACCCTTTTTACAACAACCATTCCTGAGATTCTAGCTTCAGACAATGTTCAAGCCCTGCAACATTTTCTTGGCATGGTCCCCTACCTAGGCAAGTTCATTCCAGACTTGAGCCAACTTTCAGCACTGCTTAGAGAGCTGACCCATAAAGATGTATCCTGGTCTTGGTTAGAGCAACACCAAAGAGCATTCGATGTCCTGAAACAAAGAATAGCTAGTCCACCAACTTTCAGTTACTATGACACTCACAAACCAGTTACACTTTTTTGTGATGCTTCAAAATTTGGTCTTGGTGCAGTCATTCTACAAGAGGATCAACCTGTTGCTTATGGATTGAGAACTCTTACCCAAACTGAGATGCAGTATGCCAGATTGAGAAAGAGCTTTTAGCAATTGTGCTTGCATGCTCAAAGCTCCATGATTATGCTTATGGTAGATCTGTCCAAATTGAAATAGACCACCAACCTCTAGTCACTATCTTGAGAAAACCTATGCATTCAGCTCCAGCCTGACTGCAATGTATGATGCTGAGATTACAAAAGTATAATTTCAATCTTGTCCACAAGAAAGGCAAACTTTTTTCTCTTGCTGATACCTTATCCAGATCATCCAGAAACACCACAGAACAGCATGAGAATGAAAACCTTGATTTTGAAGTCATGGAAGTGAGAAATTATTCTTCCGCATGTCTTGATGAGTTGTGAGATCACACAGCCTCAGATCCAGCTTTACAAAGGCTTAACCACGTTATTAATCAAGGATGGCCGTCAAAGCAATTGAGTTTACCTAAAGAAGTGCAATCTTATTTTCCATACAGAGATGAGATTTTTGTCTGACAAAGGTGTCATTATGAAAGGTCCGAATGTAATTGTTCCAAAGTCCTTGCAACAAGAGTACATTACTATCTTGCATCGTGGTCACCCAGGAACTGATTCTACCAAAAGAAGGGTGACAGGATTAGTATTTTGTCCTTCTATGTCCCAAGACATTAAGACAGCACTTTTATCTTGTTTCATATGTAATAGTATAAAGCCACGTTAACAGAAAGAACTACTTCAGCTAAACCAGATTCCTTAACTACCATGGTTGACAGTAGCGAGTGGAATGGTCAATATTATTTGGTGTTAGTAGACTCTTGCTCCAATTAGTTTGAGATTGACCTACTTCATAACCTAGCATCCAGTACTGTCATTACTAAGATGAAGTGTCATTTTGCAGTGCATGGTAGTCTGCTACAAAGTTATTTCTGACAATGGCACACAGTTTACAAACCAACAGTTCAAAAGATTTGCCGAAGAATGGGACTTTACTCATGTAATGTGTAGCCCTGAGTAACTGCAGTCAAATGGTTTGGCAGAATGTGCAGTTCAAAGTGCAAAACAGTTACTTGAGAAGTCAAAATGAGACAATAGTGATGTTTTCCTGAATCTCTTAAATCTCAAAAATGTTCCTCGTGATAAACATCTTGGTTCACCTGCTCAGAGACTTCTGTCAAGACAAACTAGAACCACATTACCAATCAGTAGTCAATTGCTGGTTCCATGTGTCAAGAACAATAGGTCAGTGAAAACCAACCTGTTGAAGAAGCATTTAACCCAGAAGTCCTACTACGATAAAACCAGCAAACCGCTCAATCGATTACGAGAAGAAGTGGTAAGCATGCGAACGTCCAAAGGTTATGATCGGATTGGTGTCATGAAGAATATCTGCCCAGAGCTGAGATCATGCATTCTGGAATCACAAGGAGCAGTCTTTAAGCAGAATCAGAAACATTTGTGACTGGTGTCCGAGCCTGTACCACAGCACATAGCTTGAGAGAAAGACACTTATCTCAGAGTGAGTTGTCCAGTGTTCTAATTTCAGGGGAAGTTCCAAAGAACATTCCTGTTCCTGTGTTGAATCCAGAAGTTCCTGATATGAGTTGCTCACTGAAGACTGTCCCTGTTGCTAAATTTAGTGCAAACTGTTATGTTATGAGATATGGTCGTATCTCTAAACCCTGTAACAGATATGAAGCAACTTGGACATGAACATTGTGTTTTGTTTCTAATGTCTATAGTAATGCATGCCTAACTCTAATGTTGTTTTTTATAAAAGGCAATCTTTTTAAGAGGGAGGATGTAGATCAATGTGTGTGTATGTACCTTTAAGAAGCTATCCAAGGTTGCACAAGTGTATAAATACTGAGCACGTGCAAGTCTGGCTGCCATTTTGTTGTAACCTGTTGAGATGTAAGCATGTATGTATGTAAAGTCTGTCTTTTAATTAGTTTGTTCATATTTTATGATGCTGCTATCCATCCTGACGTGTTTCTATGTATTAAGGCATCTAAACGAAATACCCTGCCTGCTTGTCTTCTATGTTAGAGAGGGACTAGTGGCATTTTCTAAGTCTCAGGCAAATAGCCAGTGGGGAGGCTGAGAATGAACAGGTATAGAAAAAAGTCGATATGACTATATTTATTACTTACTAAGAGACAACCTAGTGTATTGTCTAGCCCTGCAGAACTAATGTGTTTGGCTTTGGAATGGGGCAGTGAGGACCTTATCACAGGTAATAATGGGTGGGTGACAGAAACTAAGAAATAAGGGGGAAGAACAGGGAGGAGAGAGAGAGAGAAAAAGAGGGAGGTTGGAACCAAATTTATCCACAAGTTGATGTTCCTTTGACTGAAGCAGGTGGCACCATTTGTGATCACCTCTATGAAAAACTGAGTATTACATCTGAGGTACCTAACGTAGTTAAATAAGACCGCGTGCTTATCTTTTAAAGAACTGGTGAACTCAGTTTATACTTGGATTTGCAACTTTTGATCTTATTCCTGAGTTATTTGTAGATCTTTTAGAGATCATTACTAAAAATATAGAGATTTGACTTTATCCTTTAGTACCAGAAGTTTCTTTATATTTTATTTTAGTGTTTGTTGATAGTAGTATTCCTCTACATGCATATTCTTAAATTTATCTTCATACTTGTGATGCATAGGAACATTCACTTCAGTGTAGTAGTTTAGGTAAGAGTAAAAGTCAATCATATAACTATCTGCTTTTGTTATAGGGTCACTGTGAGGGGGAGAGCTTTTAACCCACTTGATAGTTTTTTAATTCCTTTATGTTGTCAGATAGTGCTAGGGATTGGCTTTAAAGAAATCTCAGAATATTGTAAATTTGATGGAGAGTGCAATTGCATTCTTAGGGAGAATATGATGTATTGGTTATCTAAGTTAATCTCAGAGGGTGTGAAGCAGACAGCTGTTAGCTGGAACATCCAGCAGGGGTAGGACATTGCCTGTTCAATGAATTTGCATTAATAAAGTTGAGAAACCATTGTCAATATGTGTTACTGATGGTGTTTATTTACCAGCTTATGGGCATATAGTAAAGTCACCTCAAACAGTTCCACTAAGTTCAGTAGTTAAGGACTCTATTTGGTTAAGGTAAATATGGGCAGTATGAGACATGGGGGTTCTATAGTTGGCATGGATATGGTAACTGGACTTGTTTATTGACACTAGGATATCCAGGAGGTCAAGATTATAATTATGCTGATATTCCTGTAAAATATTGGGGCTGAATGAATGAATGACATGTGCTAACCCCAATAAGGAATGAGTGCTATCATTGTATTGTAACAAGTTTCATTAATTATGTGTATGTGCTCCATGGTGAAGGAGATCTCAAAAATGACCATTTTCTTGTTTAAATTTCTAGTATTTAGCAGCACAGGGTTGATATAGGCCTTGTGTGAATCTGCTGCACTAGAAGGTCAGGAAGACTGATTTTTCTTAATAAAAGCAATATAAGGTTGAAAATAGCCAATATACTGAAGCCCTGAAGAAAGATTCAAGCCATCAATGACAAAGTGAGCAGAACATCTCCCCATGTTGATGCACTCTGTATCCCCTTGGAATGACACCAGTTAGAGTTACTTGTAAAAGTTGTTTCTTTTTTCTTTCTTTGTTCTGTGGCATCATTTATGGTGGCATCAAGGTGCAGCTTAGGGTTAGCTTCTTCCAAGCCTCAGTCACATACATAGAGATCTGAACCATGCCTTTCTTCATCTCAAACTAGGCCAAAAAACAAACTGAAGAAGTACAGATTAAAACATAAATAAAAGGTCCAAGGAAACAAACTGCTGCAGATACAATACAGAGGAACTTTAATCTAGAAAGTATTTGAAATAAAAACTTGTTTAAAACTATGAGAGATAAGCACTTTTATTCACAAAAATACATGCACTTTATCAGATAAACATTGCTGGAAGTACACACACAATTTATAACTTTTGTGTTCAATCACATGACCGCCAAGCCCCCAGGAAATGAAGCATCATCTTAAAAGAGCCCCCAGAAAGAAATTCAGTGTGTAGCACTGAGTCATTCAATTGACAACATTTGCAAACAAGGAAAAATATATATAAAAAAAAAATATATATATATATATATATATATATATATATATATATATATATATATATAGATATATATATAGATATATATATATATATAAATAGTATAAAATGCATTCCCTATAAAATCAGAAAAATGAAGACAAAAGTATGTAAAAATACGTAAAATATAAACTCTGTATTTAGCAGTGGCGCCTTATGCTATTGGACTGCAGGACTGCAGCCCCCCAGCTGTAAAAAGAAAAAGAAAAACAAACTAAAAGATAATTAGTGAGTCCCAGAACTCCGTGCATGTGTGCTCGGCATTCCCATACTCCACGCATAGGAATCCAGACTGGTTAAACAGCAGTCCAGATTAGGAAATAAGGCATCAGACTACATATGCCCCAGATGTCTATGCAGTTCAACTGCATAGACTGGAAGGGAACTGGACTACAATGTCTGCAGGCTGGATAGCTATAGCTGCTCTCACAGAACCACAACATGAATTGAATTTCAACATAGCTTGTGAGGTAAGACTGACTGTTTGTATTTCAATGGAGCTTTCATGGCTGGGACGTTGAAGATGCATTATTATAGACAAAGCTGACAGACTATAAACTCAGAGAGTGTATGTGTGTGTGTGTGTGTGTGTGTGTGTGTGTGTGTGTGTGTGTGTGTGTGTGTGTGTGTGTGTGTGTGTGTGAAATGCCCCAGTTAAATATACCTGGTGGCTAGAGAGAATAACTCAGGCTCAAACCTGGAGGCTAGAGAGAAGAACTCAGGCTCAAACACTGTATCTTGGATGCAGGTAGCAAGTGCCTGAATTGCCTACCCACCACCACTTGTGAAAATTATTCAGATTTTTGCCTCATATTTTTGTTCTGTTCTGTTCCTCATAAAATCTGTGGTTTTCTGGAATTTGAATTCACTAAATAATGATAAACATTTTAATTTCAGACTTTATATTCTTCAGAAAGTACATGGTAACACAAAACATTTTATTCTAGCAATTTTCTAAGTTTATAAGATCAATGAAACAGTCCACCACTGTAACAACGAAAGACCAGACTGTAAACCTGAAATTAACGTTTTCGTTCCTTTTATTCACAAGAACTTCATCAGAAAAAGCACCCATACTGAACATTTGATTTATATATACTACAAGTAATCACATGTTGTAAAACATAGCCAATAGAATATCTGCTTCTTTTTCATCACAGAAAAAAGTGTCATTACTGTTTAAAATGATAAACTTGTAATAATAATAATAATAATAATAAACTTACATATAAACAATAAATAATAAATAATGAATAATAATTCTTTTAAAAATGTAAAATATACACATTATAAAGAATGAATTGACTTGCAAGTAACCATGATCTGTGAAATCCAGATCTAAACTCTATGCATAGCTAAAAAGCACTTGATGTTTATAACATTGTTTAAGCCTGGTGGCTCATCTGCTCTTAATTTTATTTGCCAAACAGATTCTCTGCACTCCAAAAGTGTTTTGTAATCTCCACTAAAAATGCTGTCATCCACTTTCTCTAAAACTGAGAACACAAACTTTTTAAATGAACTACAGTTTGTGGAGTGTTTGGCTAGAGCATTTGTTGTGTCCTTTTTCTTGATAGCTAAATTGTGCTCATAGATACGTTTGTTCAAATTTCTAATAGTTTTACCTATATAAAAATGATCACATGAAGCACATTGTGCAATGTAAACTATATTTTTGGTTTTGCAAGTAAAATGCCCCTTAATTTTAAATTCATTGTTTGAATGTTTTAAGAAAACACTTGATGTACCACTAATAAACCTACACTGTTTGCAGTCTTTACAAGGGTATGTGCCTGAACCACTCATAAAGTGTGTTGGAAAATTATTTCCTTTCTCCAAAATCATCTTGATGTTCGTTACTTTTTTGTACGTGAAAACAGGGCTGGTACCTAAAATTTTGGCTAAGTCATAATTGCCCAAAATAATTTTCCAATTGTCAATGACTATCTCTTTAATTAATGCCATTTCATTACTGATGGGTAATGGAAAAGACAAACCAAACCTATTAGTGCCTATGTTACTTTGATGTACAACTGTGTCAACAGTACAATCTTTTGTGAGAATAGGACTTGCTTTATTCTTTCTCAAAAGATGAACTTCTTTAATAATACAATCTAACCAACTTGTCTCGTACCCTCTATCCAAAAAGAAACTTTTTAAATCACAGGTTTCAGTACAAAACCTGTCATTTTCACTAGTCAATCTACTTAGCCTGATGAATTGGCCCTTGACTACACCTTTTTTCATGTGTCTAGGATGTAGACTTTCAAAATGCAGATATTGGTTAACGAAGGTAGGTTTCCTATAAATACTACTATTGAATCTGGACTCAGCTAAATCTATGGTCAGATACAAGTCCAGAAAGTTTATTGTTTTCCCAAAATTACCAAAGGTGAAGTTCAAAAACCATGTAGTGGTATTTAACTGTGCTAAGAAAATTCTAAAACTTTCTTCATCACCCCTCCACACAAAAATCAAGTCGTCTATGTATCTTCTATAAAAGATAATTTTTTGTTCATTGATGTGTGGAACTAAAAACTTTTCTTCCCAAGATGACATGACCAAATTTGCAAAGCTTGGTGCCACTCTGGACCCCATAGCTACACCAGATTTTTGCTTGTACACAATTTCGTCAAACTTGAAGAAATTGTTGTCAAGGACCAGTTCCATGAGACAACAACACGTGTTTATCAAAGTGTTGTCAAAACTTGTCTGTTTACTTAAATAGTCCCTCATGAAATCAATACCCTCAATTTGGTCTATACTGGTGTAAAGGGACTCTACGTCAAGGGAAGCAAAATTTAAGTTGTCATCAGCTCTGTTAAATTTGATTTCTTTTAACAATTCCAATAAGTGCCAGGAGTCTCTCAGATAGAACCTAGATTTCTGCACTATTGGGTTTAAAATGTCATCTAACCAGACTGAAATCGTTTCAGTTTTACTACCTGAAGCTGATATAATGGGTCTAAATTTCAAACTACCTTCACCTTTATGCAGTTTTGGTATTCCAAACATTTTGGCTATTTTTGGAAACTCAGTATATAAAAAGGTGTAAATGTTGTAATCAATACTACCTTCGCTAAATAAGTCAAACAAATGACCATCTAACCTACCAAAACTATCTTGTACAACTTTGTAGTCTACTTTGACATAGTTTTGAGCATCAGCCAACATAACGTTGATGCTCTTAATGTACTCACTTTGAGCCATAATTAATATTGTACCACCCTTGTCTGCCTTCATTATGCGTAATTCCTTGTTGTTAGCCATAAAATACAAAGCTGACAATTCTCCCTCAGTTAAATTAAAGTTATTGGGAGCGTTCCTACCAATGTTTCTAAATTCCTTTTCACATTGTTTATTGAACACTGCAAGGGTAGTATTGAGTAAAGGGTTGTATGTGCTTTTCACATACTTGTTTTTCTCTAACTTCTCTGCCAACTCAGTGTTATCAAATATAAATTTTAAATTCAGTTTCCTACAATACATTTTAAAATCAACAATTAATTTTGTGATGTCACAATAATTGTTGGGAATAAATGAAAAACCCTTTCTCAAAACAGAAATCATGTCATCAGATAAAGCGATGTTAGATAAGTTGACAAAATTCATTCGAAAGTCTAATACTCCTTCCTCCCTTTTGTCCTCCCTTTGTTTCTTGTTTGGACCTTGTTGGTCCACTTGGGAGTTTTCTTGACTCCAGCACTGTCCATTAAAAAAGGACCTTTGGTCTGATTTTCATTCGTGACAACATTGTTAGTTTCTTTTTGAAAAGAATTATTATTCATTATTTATTATTTATTGTTTATATGTAAGTTTATTATTATTATTATTATTATTACAAGTTTATCATTTTAAACAGTAATGACACTTTTTTCTGTGATGAAAAAGAAGCAGATATTCTATTGGCTATGTTTTACAACATGTGATTACTTGTAGTATATATAAATCAAATGTTCAGTATGGGTGCTTTTTCTGATGAAGTTCTTGTGAATAAAAGGAACGAAAACGTTAATTTCAGGTTTACAGTCTGGTCTTTCGTTGTTACAGTGGTGGACTGTTCAATTTCTTATTTTGTTTGGTTTGTGTGTTGTTCGAGTTTTATTCGAGTGCATCGCTATTCTAATGGAGGATTCACAAGACGTATTGTTAAACCTAAGCACCCATTCAGTTCCGGAGCTTGGCGCTGACTTCCAGGACCAAATGGCGGGGATTATTGCAGGAGCCGTTCGGCAGGCTCTTTCGTCCCAACTTGGTGGAGGTATTCACGCAGGAGAGGTTCGAGCCGTAGAACCAGGAAGTGGAAGGCGGGAGGTTACAACGAACACCAGTGCATCCGGAAGTACAACTAAACGTTTAATGGCTTTGGCTTTGAATGAAGACGGTGGACAAGTGCATAGGGCTCCAAGGAACTTAAACGAGATTCCGACTCCTTCAATTGGATTTATTAACAGTCTGGTGGCAGACGACAACGCAAATCCTTTTTTCGTTGATGATGGAACAAACAACCAACGTACTTTAGGTAACGCCACTGTTGAAACTGTTAACGACAATTTTGAATGTTGTAAAGAGAACATTTTTAGATTAGAAAAGCTAACTATTAAGTTGGTATCACTACAGTTAGAGGTTATGTACCTAGAAGAAAATATAAGGCTCAAATGTGTGCCGTTGGGTCTTAGAACTTTTAAATATCCCAACTGTGTTACTGATGGTGACGCTTTGTTTAGCAAACTTGTGGACTTATTCAATAATGCTGGCATACAGTATATGGGCTTGCTTGTTGAACACTATCGTGAAGAAATTGTTAAACTCAAATTTGACTTGGAAAATTTGGACAAAAGCATTAGAGATTCTGATGCTTTCAAATCTTTGACCTCAGTATACTTAAGTATTGAAGCTAAGGTCAAAAGACACAGGCTGTCCGTAATTTCCAGGAAACAAGGAAAATTACGGAGAGATCTAACAGCCTATGCAGTACAGAAAGCCTACACTTTAAAACCTGTAAAAAATAAAAGAAATGCTGTCTTTTTGGGTAACAGTAATGTAGACAGCACTTCTGGTAACAACAGCACGACAACTAGCTTTTCTAAATCTAATGTAGTGGCTTCCAAGTCCACCATTTCTTCAGTTATAGTCAATGACAACAATGTCAACAGTTTGGATTCTTTTCAAAAAGAAACTAACAATGTTGTCACGAATGAAAATCAGACCAAAGGTCCTTTTTTAATGGACAGTGCTGGAGTCAAGAAAACTCCCAAGTGGACCAACAAGGTCCAAACAAGAAACAAAGGGAGGACAAAAGGGAGGAAGAAGTATTAGACTTTCGAATGAATTTTGTCAACTTATCTAACATCGCTTTATCTGATGACATGATTTCTGTTTTGAGAAAGGGTTTTTCATTTATTCCCAACAATTATTGTGACATCACAAAATTAATTGTTGATTTTAAAATGTATTGTAGGAAACTGAATTTAAAATTTATATTTGATAACATTGAGTTGGCAGAGAAGTTAGAGAAAAACAAGTATGTGAAAAGCACATACAACCCTTTACTCAATACTACCCTTGCAGTGTTCAATAAACAATGTGAAAAGGAATTTAGAAACATTGGTAGGAACGCTCCCAATAACTTTAATTTAACTGAGGGAGAATTGTCAGCTTTGTATTTTATGGCTAACAACAAGGAATTACGTATAATGAAGGCAGACAAGGGTGGTACAACATTAATTATGGCCCAAAGTGAGTACATTAAGAGCATCAACGTTATGTTGGCTGATGCTCAAAACTATGTCAAAGTAGACTACAAAGTTGTACAAGATAGTTTTGGTAGGTTAGATGGTCATTTGTTTGACTTATTTAGCGAAGGTAGTATTGATTACAACATTTACACCTTTTTATATACTGAGTTTCCAAAAATAGCCAAAATGTTTGGAATACCAAAACTGCATAAAGGTGAAGGTAGTTTGAAATTTAGACCCATTATATCAGCTTCAGGTAGTAAAACTGAAACGATTTCAGTCTGGTTAGATGACATTTTAAACCCAATAGTGCAGAAATCTAGGTTCTATCTGAGAGACTCCTGGCACTTATTGGAATTGTTAAAAGAAATCAAATTTAACAGAGCTGATGACAACTTAAATTTTGCTTCCCTTGACGTAGAGTCCCTTTACACCAGTATAGACCAAATTGAGGGTATTGATTTCATGAGGGACTATTTAAGTAAACAGACAAGTTTTGACAACACTTTGATAAACACGTGTTGTTGTCTCATGGAACTGGTCCTTGACAACAATTTCTTCAAGTTTGTGAAATTGTGTACAAGCAAAAATCTGGTGTAGCTATGGGGTCCAGAGTGGCACCAAGCTTTGCAAATTTGGTCATGTCATCTTGGGAAGAAAAGTTTTTAGTTCCACACATCAATGAACAAAAAATTATCTTTTATAGAAGATACATAGACGACTTGATTTTTGTGTGGAGGGGTGATGAAGAAAGTTTTAGAATTTTCTTAGCACAGTTAAATACCACTACATGGTTTTTGAACTTCACCTTTGGTAATTTTGGGAAAACAATAAACTTTCTGGACTTGTATCTGACCATAGATTTAGCTGAGTCCAGATTCAATAGTAGTATTTATAGGAAACCTACCTTCGTTAACCAATATCTGCATTTTGAAAGTCTACATCCTAGACACATGAAAAAAGGTGTAGTCAAGGGCCAATTCATCAGGCTAAGTAGATTGACTAGTGAAAATGACAGGTTTTGTACTGAAACCTGTGATTTAAAAAGTTTCTTTTTGGATAGAGGGTACGAGACAAGTTGGTTAGATTGTATTATTAAAGAAGTTCATCTTTTGAGAAAGAATAAAGCAAGTCCTATTCTCACAAAAGATTGTACTGTTGACACAGTTGTACATCAAAGTAACATAGGCACTAATAGGTTTGGTTTGTCTTTTCCATTACCCATCAGTAATGAAATGGCATTAATTAAAGAGATAGTCATTGACAATTGGAAAATTATTTTGGGCAATTATGACTTAGCCAAAATTTTAGGTACCAGCCCTGTTTTCACGTACAAAAAAGTAACGAACATCAAGATGATTTTGGAGAAAGGAAATAATTTTCCAACACACTTTATGAGTGGTTCAGGCACATACCCTTGTAAAGACTGCAAACAGTGTAGGTTTATTAGTGGTACATCAAGTGTTTTCTTAAAACATTCAAACAATGAATTTAAAATTAAGGGGCATTTTACTTGCAAAACCAAAAATATAGTTTACATTGCACAATGTGCTTCATGTGATCATTTTTATATAGGTAAAACTATTAGAAATTTGAACAAACGTATCTATGAGCACAATTTAGCTATCAAGAAAAAGGACACAACAAATGCTCTAGCCAAACACTCCACAAACTGTAGTTCATTTAAAAGTTTGTGTTCTCAGTTTTAGAGAAAGTGGATGACAGCATTTTTAGTGGAGATTACAAAACACTTTTGGAGTGCAGAGAATCTGTTTGGCAAATAAAATTAAGAGCAGATGAGCCACCAGGCTTAAACGATGTTATAAACATCAAGTGCTTTTTAGCTATGCATAGAGTTTAGATCTGGATTTCACAGATCATGGTTACTTGCAAGTCAATTCATTCTTTATAATGTGTATATTTTACATTTTTAAAAGAATTATTATTCATTATTTATTATTTATTGTTTATATGTAAGTTTATTATTATTATTATTATTATTACAAGTTTATCATTTTAAACAGTAATGACACTTTTTTCTGTGATGAAAAAGAAGCAGATATTCTATTGGCTATGTTTTACAACATGTGATTACTTGTAGTATATATAAATCAAATGTTCAGTATGGGTGCTTTTTCTGATGAAGTTCTTGTGAATAAAAGGAACGAAAACGTTAATTTCAGGTTTACAGTCTGGTCTTTCGTTGTTACAGTGGTGGACTGTTTCATTCCTTATCTTGTTTGGTTTGAGTGTTGTTCGAGTTTATAAGATCAATATTTTAAATTTATCCCTATATTTGGGGCTGTATTCCCCCATTATTGGATTTGTCCAGGTTTTTGGTACTAAGAGGTTGAGAGCTATGGTGAGAACTGAATTCACTGAATATGTTTGGGGGCTGTATTCCCCCATTATTGGCTGTGTCCAGGTGTTTTTTGCTAGAGGTTGAGGGCTATAGTGAGAATTGAATTCCACTAAATGATCGCCATTTAAATTTCAGTCTTCCTGTCTTTCGAGAAACAGCTGATTTGGCATAGTGGTATGTTGCTTTGATTGTAGTGTACAGGGTTCCGGGTTCAGGACTTGGCAACTTTCCAAGATTATACAAGCAATGCTTAAAATGTGTCCCTGGTTTTTGGGCTTTTGTCCCCCCCCCCCCCAATAAATTTTGGCTTTTTTCAGATTTCTTGTGCTGCAAAATTGAGAGATACAGTTGAGTGTTGAGTGGATTTTACAAGGAGCTGAGAGCTTCAGGGGAAGAGAAGTTTAGTGCTGTTTATGCCAAGTCTGCTTGCATTGTTAATATCACAACAGGTAGTGTATTTGCTTTTGATGCAGAAGACTGTGGGTTTTACTGTCACAGTATTTAGATGCATTGCTGATACTGTACTGTGTTATACTTTTAAAGGGGTTGGATGCTGCAGTCCTGAGAATGTCCTCTTTGGCAGAGATACCTAGTAACTATGAACCTGTTATCAGTTTGCCATCCAGTCCCTATTGCAATATTGCTAGCTTATCATTTTTAATGTAACATAGGCAATTTATTCCTCAAGGGCAACAGGCACTTTATTTGTAGATGAAACAATGAAATATAAAGTTGTTTGCTAGCAGCAACCTCTTCATTAGTTACAGATCTCTTTAATGTGGAATTATTTAGATGACTTTTACTTCTGCAGAGATTGTGCATATTTACTGATACTGGTGGATTGTAGAAGTCTGAGTAGATTTTTATGATGAAAAGGTTCTTAATTGGACAGTTGTGTCACTATTGGTGCATGCATTTTGCTTCGTTGTTTACTGGAAAAATGTTCAAAACAATAAATTTAAAATGCCCTCTAACAACTGTACTATATTATACAATACAATTTAATACAATCAGGAAGGTGTATCAAAGTGTGCAAGGGGCCTATGATTTAAAAACAACCTAAAGTTAATCTTTATCTGCCACTGGCCAGATGTATTTTCTTTGAATGTGGGATTCAATGCTGTTTCAATGAATGTGAGTTTCAAGGGCAGAGAAGTTTTAATGCAAAGTCTATTTTCATTGTGAGACTGCATTGCTTTGTTTATCAGATGTCTATTAGTGTTTGTGCTATAAAATGTAAAATAAAACTTTTAAATGAAATCCAAATCATCATAGAAGTAAAGCAGTATGCACATTGCAGTGTTTATAGTAAATGGGGTGAAATAGCCAAGTAATTTATGTGACATTGGAATGGCTGCAGGGGGGAGGCCCCATTCGACCATGATTTTGTGAAGTGAGAAGGGCGGCAAACTCAAAGACAGCCCTGGCTGAACGATACCTCTCAACTGTCCAGATTTTCGCAGAATAAATAGATTTTTGCTTCTTATTATTTTTGGTTTGTTCCTCATAAAATTTGTGGTTTTCTGACAAATAATTTAGGAATGAAATCACTAAATAATGACAAACATTGAGTCTCAGACTTCATACCCTTCAGAAAAATGCATGCTAAAGCAAGACCTGTTATTCTATCAACTGTCTAAATTTATACAAGAGCAATTTTATTACTTTTTGTATGCTCCCCCAATGTATTTGGCCTTGTCCAGATTTCCTGCATTAAGAGGTTGAGAGGTACATGCAAATAAATCGCTTTATAGACTTAGGTATGGCCAAACCTCTCAATTGTCCCCGATTTTCACTCAGAATGTTGCTGTCCCACTAATAATCCCTTTGCAAAATGGCAGTTTTGGAAGAAAACGTGGAGGGTTTACAATTAATAAATAATTGTAGTGATCAGAGTTATAGATTACTTTTCTTTCAGAAATGCATGTAGGTTCTCTTATTTTGTCGGGTCTATATTAGATCAGCGAACACTTAAAAAAGCGAACGCTGATTGATCAATCTTATGTAAGCGAAAGCTTACAATCTTGAACTGTCAGATCAGTGATTTTTTTTCCTAGGGAAAAAAAATGCTGTTCCAAAACACATACACACAACACAAGCACACCAAACAAACATAAATCCACAGACATACACCTAAAATCTGACACCTAACCCTACACTAAACTATGCACACACCACTAACTATCCACTTACCTTAACCCAAACCCTAACCCTAAGGTCCGTCACTATCACACACTCACCTCACCGCTCCATAACCCTAACTCACCTAAATCCACCCTAACCCTCACATCCACACAATCGCACACTTACCTGTATCTGACCTGTAACTTTCCACCACAGCACTGAAAATATCGAAGCAACAGAAACAGACAACCAAATTCTTTCCCTAGGAAAAAATTTGAGTTTCTGTTTCTTCGATATTTGTAACTTTCGCTAAAATAAGATCGATCAATCGGCGTTCACTTGTTTAAGCGTTCGCTGATGTAATATAAACCCATTTTGTCAGCTGCTCAACTTAACAGTACTAATATTAAAAAAGTGTCCCTTTTTTGACAGGTTTCCAGCTGTACTATGTGGCTATTTTATATTTTTGCATCACATTTTTGGTCCATTTTTCATAAAGTTGTAGTTTTCTGGCAAATTAGTGGGAAATCATTAAAGACTGAAGTTAGAAAATAATGACAGACAAATCAAGTCCAAAAATAGACCCCAAATCCAGAAGCCGGCAGGGAAAACCACACACAGTAATGCAGTTAAATGCACAGTCACTAAAATGTTGCCAAGACCGGATCAATCACCATAAACACTTTTATTAAAACGTAGACACAAGCACTTTCATGTCTGTCAGTTCAGAGACTTTATCAAGATAGAGAACAGAAGAGGAGGCACACCATATATAATCCCACCCCCAATTAACACCCTTTACAAGGCTGTCAATTCAATTAACCCTACAAAAGCACTTCAAACCACCGTCGAAAACCTTTCTTAAAAACTTATTTGTCCAAAACAAGACATCATAATGTAAAAATTATATACATACATATATATATATATATATATATATACACACACACACACACACACACACACACACACACACACACACACACACACACACACACACACACACACACACACACACACCAATCAGCAACCCTAGTAAAAAATGCAGACCAGATGATATATAGTAATAAATACACAAAAAATTAATACAGTTAATACAGTGTGATGAAACCAGTTGCTTAAAAAAATCTAATAATAAAATACACTTAATAAACTTAAATATAAACCCAGAAAGGGTAATCACTTTTCTAGTGCCCTTAATTTCAAAAAGCAGGCCAGAGAAAACATATCATTCAAACCTTTCCAACTGGTTGCATTCAATCTTAGCTGCCATAATGCCTCCAACTTCTCTAGTTGCAGAGGCCATGGTCCCCCCCCCTCGGGTCCATCCCTAACACATCAATAATGACAAACTTAAATGAATGCCTTTCATAGTCAGTGCAGTACCTAGTTAGAGTATTCATTTTGTTTTTCAGTCTAATGTCCCTCACATGTTCGTAAATTCTATTCCTGAGTTTCCTCTCAGTTTTTCCTATATAAAAGCAGGGACATTGCATACAGACTGCGCAGTACACAACCCTCTTGGACTGACATGTAAACCTATCCTTAAATCTAAAAAGCTGCCCATTAATGGTACTGTTGGATCATCCATAATGAATCCACACTGATTACAAGCCCCACATTTTTTCATAATACCTTTACCCGGGTCACCCTTATGATTCTCAAGTAAATTTTTCAGACATCTGCCCTTCCTGTAAACAATGACTGGAGCACTACTAATACATTTCCTTACCTCATCACAAGACGAGAAAATGACCCAATTCTTAAACAAAATATCGGCAATCTTCTGACTGTCAGCACTAAAGGAGGTGACAAAGGCTGACCTAAAATTTCTATCAGTCCCCTCATCTAGCCTTCCACCACCAACAACACACAAAGATGCACATGGAACCTCTGTGCCTGAATCCATTAATTCTAAACAGTCATCAATTAACCCGTCCCCAACCCTGGATAAAATAGCTTTGAAATGACCCCTTTCCCTCTTATTAATAACCTCCATCATTACCTCCTGGATTAAAGTTGGAGGGTACCCTCTCCTCAAAAACATAGCCTTCAGGATATCACTCTCACTCAAAAACTATTCAAAAAGGGGCACCATACGTGCTGCTCTCACAAATTGCCCCTTGATGACTGCCTTTTTCTGTTTGAATGGATGTGAACTACTGAAGTGCATTAAAACTCCAAATGTATTTAATTTTTCATCACTATGTATAGAAGTGACTGATTGCAATTTATTGGCTAACGGCATGACTTTTGTGCCTGTCAATAATTTTAGTTTGGTCAATACTCTAGTGTATTTAAAAGAATTTGTGAAGAAACTGAACCTGAATTTTTATTTTCAGTCATTTGTGTTTGTGGGTGATCCTTTACACATATCAAGCACCTTTAACCCTCCGTTGCACCCCTCTCTGCCAACTTTTGAAAGGATTTGTGAAATAGACATGAGAAATATTCTCAGGCAGAAACCTTATTTAAATTTGAGTAAGGCTGAAGAAGAAAGCTTTGAGAAACTCAGGAGTAACCCGGATGTTAGAATTATTAAGCTGGATAAGGGTGGGGGGATGGTTGTGATGGATTTGGCTGACTATAATACAAGAATGAAGGGGATGTTAAATAGTGTGCATTACAGAAAAAATTATTTAAATGAACTAAATGGTTTATATCATAAAGTTAGAGACCAGTTGAATGATATGTTTATTGAGGGGTCACGTACGATAGACGAGTTCAATTATATGTCAGTCACCCACCCAAAACCCCCCACTATTTTTGGCTTGCCTAAAATTCATAAGAGCCTCTCAAATCCACCTATGCGACCAACTTTGGATGGACAAGGGTCCATTACATATCCAATAGCAACATTTTTGGACATCAAGCCAAAATCATTGTTAGGGGGTGAGAAGTTTATGTATAAAGACTCTTGAGACTTCCTGGACAGGATTAATAATCTCGGTTATATTGAAACCGGGTTTTTCATCACGGTTGATGTGAAGGACCTCTACATGGTGATACCCCATGACATTGGGTTAGAGTGGGTTTGTGATTATTTGCTTTCTAAAGGGGTGCCCCAGTATAGGATTAATGTTTATGAACAGCTGTTTGAACTTGTGTTAAAGAATAACTGTATCCTATTTGATAATGAGTTATTTCTTCAAACTGATGGGGTGGCTATGGGTTCACAGTGTGGGGGCATTTTTGCAAATATGGTTATGACTGAATGGGAAAAGAAGTTCTTGTTTGATTCTCAGTTCTTTCCCTTTTGCAAGGTTTACGTCCATTACCTGGATGATATTTTTATTTTTTGGGATGGCCCCTTTGACCTTGTTTCTGATTTCTTGACTTACATTAATGAGTCGACCCCTTTTCTGAGGTTCACACATATGGTAGGGAGGAATGAAATCCCCTATTTGTATGTGAGGTTAATTAATGACACTAGTTCTTGGTCCTTTATTGATGAGATATTTAGAAAAGAAACTTACTCAAATAGCTTCTTGCACTTCAGTAGTTCACATCCATTCAAACAGAAAAAGGCGGTCATCAAGGGGCAATTTGTGAGAGCAGCACGTATGGTGCCCCTTTTTGAATAGTTTTTGAGTGAGAGTGATATCCTGAAGGCTATATTTTTGAGGAGAGGGTACCCTCCAACTTTAATCCAGGAGGTAATGATGGAGGTTATTAATAAGAGGGAAAGGGGTCATTTCAAAGCTATTTTATCCAGGGTTGGGGACGGGTTAATTGATGACCATTTAGAATTAATGGATTCAGGCACAGAGGTTCCATGTGCATCTTTGTGTGTTGTTGGTGGTGGAAGGCTAGATGAGGGGACTGATAGAAATTTTAGGTCAGCCTTTGTCACCACCTTTAGTGCTGACAGTCAGAGGATTGTCAATATTTTGTTTAAGAATTGGGTCATTTTGTCCTCTTGTGATGAGGTAAGGAAATGTATTAGCAGTGCCTCAGTCATTGTTTATAGGAAGGGCAGATGTCTGAAAAATTTACTTGAGAATTGTAAGGGTGACCCGGGTAAAGGTATTATGAGAAAATGTGGGGCTTGTAATCAGTGTGGATTCATTATGAATGGTCCAACAGTGACCATTAATGGGCAGCTTTTTAGATTTAAGGATAGGTTTACATGTCAGTTCGAGAGGGTTGTGTACTGCTCTGTCTGTATGCAATGTCCCTGCTTTTATGTAGGAAAAACTGAGAAGAAACTCAGGAAAATAATTTACGAACATGTGAGGGACATTAGACTGAAAAACAAAACTAATGCTCTAGTTAGGCATTGCACTGACTATGAAGGGCATCCATTTAAGTTTGTCATTATTGATGTGTTAAGGAGGGACCCGAGGGGGGGACCATGGCCTCTGCAACTAGAGAAGTTGGAGTCATTATAACAGCTAAACTTGAATGTAACCAGTTGGCCAGGTTTGAATGATATGTTTTCTCTGGCCTGCCTTTTGAAATTAAGGGTACCCTTTCTGGGTTTTTATTTAAGTTTAAGTGTATTATATTATTAGATTTTTTTAAGCTACTGGTTTCATCAAACTGTATTAACTTTATTAATTGTTTTGTGTATTTATTACTATATATCATCTGGTCTGCATTTTTTACTAGGGTGGCTGATTGGTGTATGTATATGTGTATATGTTTACATTATGATGTCTTGTTTTGGACAAATACGTTTTTTAAGAGCAATTTTAGATGGTGGTTTGAAGTGCTTTTGTAGGGTTAATTGAATTGACAGCCTTGTAAAGGGTGTTAATTGGGGATGGGATTATATATGGTGTGCCTCCTGTTCTGTTCTCTATCTTGATAAAGTCTCTGAACTAACAGAGATGGAAGCGCTTGTGTCTACATTTTAATAAAAGTGTTTATGGTGATTGATCCGGTCTTGGCAACTTTTTAGTGGCTGTGCATTTAACTGCATTGCTGTGTGTGGTTTTTCCTGCTGGCTTCTGGATTCGGGGTATATTTTTAGAATTGGTTTGTTGTTTTCCTTGGTTTGTTCTGTGAAATAAAGACAGACATTTGAGTTTCAGATTTCATACCCTTCAGAAAATTCATACTAATGCAAGACCTACTATTCTATTATATTTTTAAGTTTCTAAGTTTATAAGAGCAATATTTAAAAATTGTCCCACTTCTATTTATGGCTTTCTCCAGATTTCTTGCTCTGAGATTGAGAGGTATGACAAATGTGTCAGGGCCATCACCGTCAGCCAGAGACATTTCAAATTGTGACATACTTGTTGCACCCCACTCCCCCATGTAGTGACTCTGGATGTGTCCAAGCAAGGCAAGGAGCAGTTATTCAGTATAAGTATGCAGAGTATCACCCCATCCAAGGTAGACACAAGTACTACAGTGGCTTTTCATCTGTCCTTGATTTTTCAAAATGTTCTGATTTTCTGTCATATTTTTATGCTGTTGATTTATGCTTCTTATTATTCAGAAAATGCATGTTGTTGCAGTGCCTGCTACTCTGTGTTTAAGTAGCAATGCTTTAATGACCATCAGGCAAGCAGCTTGTCTGTGATTGTAAGATGCAAGTAAGCTTTAATAAGCATACTGTTAAAGAATTCCCAACACTGAAAGCCTTTTTGTTGTTGCCATGCAGAGAATATTTACATAACTAGATAACATATAAGCCTTAAGTATTGAAAAACATTTGACAGTATTTGTAATAAAGGACAGGATTACAGTATTTTCAGAAGCTCATTACATTTGTTGGAGACTTGCAGTCATCTTTGCAGTTTTTATCCGTAAACTAAACAGAATGCCAATCTATCATGTATGGTCCATAACCTGTGCAGTAATCCTTTAAGCAATTTATCTTGAGCGTGTTTCTTGTTTGCTGTTCATTTTTTACTTTGATCATATTTTCCCCATGAAACAAGTAGATAGTTGTCAGGCAGCAGGTCTTTTATGGATAAGAAACATTTTTACAACTGGCGGTATCACAGGGATTGCTACTTTCAGCATGTTACTTGGTACTTTTATAAAGCTGAATATAAATTAGAATTAGAACTGCAGTGCAAGAAGAAGTGGTTTGAGTTGAGTGCTGCTTTTTTATATACTTGATTTTGACTGCCATTCCAGTAATGTATTTAAAAAGTCATTTATTTTTTCATGCCTCACAACCTTTTTGTTTCCATGTAGATATTAAATAAGCTGTCATGTAGCCAATGCATTGAAATATTTTTTCTTCTACACTTCATTTTGTCTTGATTGAACTCTCATAAGGATGGTTTGGTACCCAGGGCAGCGTATTTAATTAAAGTCCCAGTTTTTGTGGTTTTGAGCATAACTCCGCCCCTTTCTAGTTGACCACATCCCTTCCTGTTGGCTCCACCCATTCAGCTGTCTCCTGCAGCCCCCCTTTGATTTGAAGTCACCAGCTGCCATTGGTATTTAGGGCTCATCTTTCCAGTTCTTTTGCATTCAGCAATGAGAGTAATGATGTGAACATAACTTACCTGGATATATGGTTGGCCAAGGACAACACAAACAGAAGATTCACCTCCAAAATGTATAGGAAACCCACAGATTCAAACAGTTTTCTCCATTTTGACAGTTTGCACTGTATAACACAGAAAAGGACAGTGGTCAAGGGCCAGTTTCTGAGGGCAGCCCAAATGACCACAGAAGATACTGCCTTTTGGGATGAGTGCATTTTGCTGAAAAACATGTTTTTAAAATGTGGCTATCCTACAAAATTTGTGGACAACTTGATGCTAGAGGTGATCAATAAATGTGAGTCTCATCATTTTGTGCCAATTCTGGGAGGCCCTTGTGTGACCAACAACGGAAGTCAGGAAGTTCTAGATGGTGGGGATACTACATCAATGTCACCCATGGCTGAGACCACAAACACAAACACAGAGGCCTTCAGGAATTCTTTTATTACAACCTATTCTACTGAAGGTCTCTCAGTCAAATCAATTCTGGAAAATAATTGGTGTCTTCTACAAGAGAATACCATTCATGATTATGTGGGACCAGGTTCAGGAATGGTGTTCAAAAGGGGCAAGAATTTGAAAACAACATTAGAACACAGTTGGTCCAAAAACCAACATAAGCAAAATTCTGAATTTAATGGCGATAAAACTGACTGGTTGTTGTCCCTACTGCCCCAATATTCTGGTGTGCCATAAATTGTTTTGAACAACCAGGTGGTTGCTATAAAACATAGGAAAAATGGAGAGGAGACTGGGGGACAGAATATATGAACACTTGTGTGAAATCAGAATGAAAAATAGACTAACGCCCTCTACAAACACATAAAATGTTACCCACAACACGTTCAAATTTTGTATTTTGGAACAAATGCCTTCCAACAGTAATGAAAGTCCATGGACAATTATTGGAAAAACATGAATTATACTGGCAGCTGCGTTTGAATGCCAATAACTAGCCTGGACTCAATGAACACGTTTCAATAGCATGTTTGGTCAAGTTAAAAGCACTGGAAAGATCAGCCCTAAATACAGGGTTTATATTTTACATATTTTTACCTACTTTTGTCCTCATTTTTCTGATTTTATAGGGAATGTATTTGATACTATTATAAATAAATAAATAAATATATATATATATATATATATATATATATATATATATATATTATTCTTTTTTTTTAATTAAATATTTTTTCTTGTTTACAAATGTTCTCAAGTGAATTGACTCAGTGCTACACACTGTGAATTTCTTCGTGGTGGCTCCTTTAAGATGATGCATCATTTCCTGGGAGCTTGGCAGTCATTTGATTGAACACAAAAGTTACAAATTGTGTGTGCACTTCCAGCAATGTTTATCTGATGAAGTTCATGAATTTTTGTGACTGAAAGCACTTATCTCTCATAGTTTCTAGATTAAAGTTCCTCTAGATTTTATCTGCAGCAGTTTGTTTCCTTGGGCCTTCTATTTGTGTTTTAGTCTGTACTTTCTTCATCTCACCCAGAATAGAGTGTCTAAAATAATTCACCCCCATATATGCAATAACCAGTTTCATATGTGTACTTGGGTGAAAAGATCTACGACCCTAGTGGCATCGTGAATCCTAGTATCTGAAAGCCAACTAACTGTAACTCTATTCTTGCTCAGCCTGGTGAGTAGAACATCAATATATTTCATAACTGAGTTGCCTATAACTAGGACATTGCCATAAATGGCTACATGCTGTGGTAGCCTTAATGACTTGGGCTTGCAGCTCAAGTCATGCTTATTTGGACAGGAAATAGTGGGAACAGGTGTGTGTGTTGTGTGTGTGTGTGTGTGTGTGTGTGTGTGTGTGTGTGCGTGTGTGTGTGTGTGCGCGCGCGCATGTGCATGTGTATGTTTGTATGTGTGTGTGTGTGTGTGTGTGTGTGTGTGTGTGTGTGTGTGTGTGGCGGGGTACACACAATTAACTGAGGTCTGGATCTGATACTGTGTTGCCTAGGAGACTGGGGAAGAATTTGATTATGTACCACAGGATATGTGAGCTTAGTGCTACAGATGGGTTACAGTATGTTGTTTGCTAAAAACAGTGGCACATGTGAAGTTAGCCTTTACACAGAATAAGCATTTACACTCTCACAAGCTTATTCTGTTAGGCAACAGTAAGAGATTGTCACTTGTCAGTGAACATCAGGCAGTTGTGATACTACCTCAGGCTATCTTGTACTAGCAGGCTGGCAACAGATAAAGTAAGACAGATTCTGGTACCATGATAGCAGGCCATCACAATGCACAAACTAAAGTTTGGTAGTTTTACATTATAATATGCACTCCTAAAATTCTAAGAGACAACATGATTGTTATACTGTATGGAAATACATACAGAAGGGGAATTATGCATGCATACAAAATACAATGTATCAGAAGAACTAATAATGCAGGCACAGTTGCCACAGTTTAGGCAGACATGACAACAGAATGTGAGATACTATACAACCCAATGCAATCTGCCAAAATATCTCACAATGTAACTTCAGATGCCACAATTAAGGCAGGTCTAAAAGTGGTCTTAGACAACAGAATGCAAGATACTATGCAATACAATACAGTATAACACAGGGCAGCACAGTATAATGTATCAAAAACATTTCAACAATGAAGGCCCAGGTGCCACAATAAAGGCAGCTTTACAAATCAGAACTCAAGGAACTGTGCAACACAGTGCTATATATCATCAGAACAGCTCAGCAAAACAGGCATAAATGCCACTAGCAAAGCAAGCTTAGGAAGAAGAATCCATGACAAATTGTGAATACAAAATGGTTCTTCTGCAGCTACGGATCACAATGCTGACACAATAAAACAGACTTAGAAAACTGAATTTACAATACAAGTAAAAAAAAATGGTGAATGAGACAAATACAAATGCAAAAAAAGCATTCAGAGAAGTATAGCTTTGATATGGATAAAGGACACAGTGTTAGGACAGGTGTCACAGGTCAGGTATATCAACAACTGTTTGACAGTAACCACAATAAGTGCACAACTAAACAATACTAAATATGCATTGCTAAAACCAGATAGTACTAAAAGTACACAGCAGAACATGTTAGAACTGTTCTTGACCAGCTAGATAGAGAATACAATAAATGCACAGCAAGATAGCAAAAGAATTAGACAGGCAATTCAGTAACCAGTTACCACTTATCCATCAAAATGCATACCTCCATTTCCCAGTTAGTCTTTAAAAAGGATTAGCACTAGGGTTCCTTACTTGGTCTTCTGCTATTCTCAATCAATATAAACTGCCCCTTCACCTACCCCATCTCCCTTCCTTCTCTACACAAATAACATGGTACTATTTCACACAAAAAAAATTACATTCCAAACTTTCAGAAGTCCTGCAAGCAGATTTTCTAGCAGTAATCCACTGGATCTAAAAAAAAAATGCATCCCTCTCAACTCCAAAAAAAAAAATTGATAGAAGCCCTTTGCATGTCAATGACCACAAAAACACACCATAGAAAACACTACCTCTGTTAACTACATTAGCATTTGACTTAACCTCTCCATTAACTTCTCCCTCTACCTCGAATATACAAGGATAAATATTAACTCTCTTCTATTTTCGGGGCAATAAAATTTCCCCCTTTCTTAAAAAAACTTCCAGAAGAGCCATAGGCAAAGGCATTCTACTCAACCAACTTGGAAACAGACTCCCTATCACAGTCTCAGCATCAAAAATAAGCTCCACACATGTTCAAACATTAACCAATAAAATCTGTAGATTTATTCCCCAGTCCTCTAAAAATAAACACCTCTATGAAACACTGAAAAAAAAACAAAATGGCTCCCTGTTCAACAAATGGCTGACATTCTTATAGGATCCCAGCTATTCAAGCTCCTAGTTAACAGACCTTCTCTCCCACAGCAGCTAAGCTAATCATACAGTCTTCCTCATACAGCCTCAGAAGCCGTAACCACAGTGCCCCCACACTGCAACTCCCAAAACTAAATGCCATTGTACATCCAAAACCTGAGGAAAGTATTTTCCCATAAATAAAACATCTCATTTTACCTTAAATGTAGGACTCAAGTAAATGCCTACATCTTCTCATCAGTCAAATGGCATTGCCTCTCATTTAGTCATATCACCTAACATGAGCCACATCACTCTATGTTTCTCCTACTGGTAACACTCTCATTGTCCCTCATATGGCACATTCTATTGACCAATCTACATATTTCACTCATATAATCTTTTGCTTAACATAACTTCTCCTTCCAAGTACTCACAAACTGTTAGCATCCTTCACTCCACTCAACTATCTTATCATTCCCACTTAAACAACACGCAGCTCTAATTATCAGACTGACACCCCATTTTCTAAATAAGATTCCTCTTGGTTTATTGTATATAATGTATGCTACAATTGCATATCCTCTTTAATTTTTGTTGCCTAGTAATGGTATTTCACATTTATGTATTTTCATTATGCTATATCTCATTAAATGTAATTCTGACTCTGTATTCCTCCTTTGAGACTGAAATTGGTATTTTGTGATCAGTGTTCTACCATGGTAAACAAATTTAAAATACAACATTAAATGCAGTTATGTAGTGACCACAGCAAAAGCACAAACAGATAATACAACAAACTGATGTACTATATCATACCTCTCAACTGTACAGATTTTTGTCAGAATGTCCAGATTTTGGCCTCATATTTCTGGTCCGTTTTTCATAAAATTGTGGCTTTCTGGCAAATTAGTGTTAAGCCATTAAAGACTGAAGTTAGAAAGTAATGACAAACATTTGAATTTCAGATTTTCTTCCCTTCAGAAAATGCAAAACCCATTATAAGTTTGAAAGAGCAATATTTAAAAATTGTCCCTATTTTTGGGCCTTCATCCCACTTTTTTATGGCTTTGTCCAGATTTCTTGCCCTAAAACATTGACAGGTATGACTGTAACACTACACAAAGCACAGTTACTACAATAAATAACACAACTAGATAAAAAAATTGGCATAGCAAAATATGTCTAGATGCTATAATAAAAATGGTGCTTATTTTGCTGGTGTAAGAAAGCAGGAACGTTGTCCCTGAGTCGGTTCCCTTAAAATAAGAAAAAGAAGAAAAGAAACTTTTGATACAACTTTTGGTGAACCTCCCTGGAAACAGGAAAATGTAGGAAGGTGCCCACTGGCTTCTATAGTAATAACTGGTGTCACACAGCACATAGTACAGCTAGTCAGATCACAGATGTAACATGAGCTTGACTGCAGAAGTCACTCATAAATTTTTAGATTCTAGGAAGCACTCCTCCTTCCAGCTCAGTGAAATGTATTGCAAAGCTAGAAAATGCACCTCAGTTTGCACCAAACCAGTTCAAACACAAGACCTATTAGGATACAGACAAGGGAGTGGTTTACAATAAATTTACATACTGAATAATATTGGTTTGCCCTCCTAGTACCAGAGGCTTTACAGCAACTCTGGGCCCTATGAAAATTCACAAAAGCAGATCCTGGGGCCATAGAAATGGCTGAAAACTCAGTTCCAGATATAACATCGATGATTGTAGAAGTGTCTCTTCAATTTTAAGAGCTAAGGAATGCAGATCATTACAATACACCTCAATACATAGCAAACAAGTTCAAATACAAGCAAAGTAGGGTACTTGAAGGGGAGACGTCTATAGTAAACTATACCCAGAACAATGCTGATTCCCTCTCCTGTCACCATTGGTTTACATCAAAACTTGTTCAAAAAATTCACAAAATCAAAACCCAGGAGTTACAAAATCTTTTCAAAAACTCAAGTCCCAGCTGAAACATAGGCTTGACTGTAGACGTCTGTCTTGGATTTTCAGTTGCTGGGAAGTACTGATCATTGTAGCACAATGAAATGGAGTACAAGGCTGCAAAAGTCACCTAATTTGCAGTAAACAAGTTCAAATGTGATATTAATAAGGAAACACACGGGAAAGTGACCTAGAGTAAAGTAATGTCCATATCAATGTTGATTTCAGCTCCTCTCATTACTGGTTTACAATCACAACAGTTCTATTGAAAATTCACAAAAGCAGATCCCAGGGGTGAATCCCACAATCAGCCTCTCTGGGATTTCCAGGCATTAGAAAGTGCAGCTCCCACCTCAGAGAAACAGAGCTGCAGCAACAGTCTAATACTTGTTTTAACCCGTTGTGTTTGCCGTCTTAGTGTCTCTCTACAAGTTTTAACTATAATATCTGACTTGTAACTATTCAAGCATGTTTTACTCTTCGCATGGCAAGATACTGTGTTCTGCTAATTGTCTTATTCTGTGGCATGCTTTTTACTTTATACTTTTTGAGATACTGCTGTCTTTGTTCTATGAATACAGTCTTTTACACTACTTAACTTACCTCTGTTATTCTCTAATGCTTTTGTTTGCTTTTCTTAAATGTCCAATAACCTTTCACAGCTGATTAATGTGATAATTGTGTCAGACAAACTATTTTATCTAGTATTTCTAAGGAATAGGTTTTCATAATCTGTGCTTTTATTTCAGAATCAATACCTGTAGGATGACATTTCCTTGCAAAACCCTTGAGTTTTGTTTAGTAAGTGTTTTAAGTGCTGCTTCTTGTGTGACCTTTCTAAACTTAAAGACTTCATATGTTACATTTATCATACACTCTATCACCAGACCTGCAAAGAAAAAGAACCTTCGATTTTCCCTGCTAATTAATGCTGTGATGTACCCTGGGATTCAGAAACATGCTCACCATGTTGGCAGAGATCCAAACACATTTACCTTCTGGGAGTGATGTGGCTCAGAGCTCATTATCAATGAACATTGTGAAAACTCAGACCTCAAACAGCAGCTAGTTAACAATACCACCCATTGCCAGAGCAGGGCCTGCAGAGAGGGAGAGATGTCAGTGGTATTGGCTGTGTAATGTCACAAGCACAACTGCTGACTGTAGACCATGAATGTGACTCAGCACATCCACATGAAGACAAAAGTAGCAAGATGACAAAAGCAGCTACCATCCTTAAAGGGCTCATTGCATACTTTAAACCCATTTAAACCAAATGAAGGGGTGGAAATGAGAGTATGGGATAGTAGGAAAAGGGGAAAATCAAGCAGAGTAAAGGCATGGACACAGTTAAGGAATGAACAGAATGTGGGAGGGGAAGGAAGAGTATTTTTGATTATGCTGAAGGTCAGGTAGCCATTTTCTCCTTTCAAACAAGGTAAGGTGGGGAAAGATGTCAGGGAAGGTGAAGGTATTGTAAGAGAGTGAGGGTAGATACTAGGGCCAGATGCACAAACATGACAGTAGAGTTTCAGAAAACAGACAAATAAAGGGAAGGCAATGATGAGGAGGGATTGGACAACAAACAGAGGCAACCAAGGACAGAAAAAGTAGGCAAGCACCACAATGGAGGACAGTCCCCTTTACCATCCAACTATGCCATACCCAGTGGAAGGTGAGACACCACCTTGGGCTCCCTCACAACTGGGCCCTGACCCTGATGCTGCTGCTGGTAGAGGACAGGGATGTGACTGCAACTCGCAAGAGAAGTCTTTCCAGGTGATTGATGCAGGCTTCAATGCACTAGTCCTTTAGCTTGACCATCACTTCCACTAGCTGCTTGTCACACCCCACAGTTTGGGCCCCAGTAAAGCATATACTCCCAGGTATCAACTCCCAAATAATAATGATAAAACACTGGAAGATCTCCTCTGCTGGGCTTCCTCAAACATCCATCATGACATTATAATACTAGGTGGTAGTAATATAGATTGGTAAATTATACAATCTGAAAATCCAACCAATAATATACATCTGTACAATTTATAACCACTTCAACTAGATGTAACAAAGACACAGACAAACAATCAATACTTGATTGAATCTTAACATCCTCTCCGAATAAAATATCTTCCCATGGAACTCTGTCATGCAGTCTAAAAGATCACTTACCAATCTACACCATATAGCACCAAAGTAGCATCCCCAGAACACATTATTACAGCATGTTTTCTAGTTGGGCAATATGCCTTGATAGCTACATGCCAAAGGTGACATTATAGTGTATTATAGGCTTCAGAAGTAGATAGGGAAAATAACTTCCTTGAACCTTGAGGACTTTCCTTTTGCTAATAATTGTACTAAGTAGAATAATTTCCTAACAACAGTTGATATTTGATGGTCAGTTGAGAATTTGTTGTTTATGAAATGTATCTAAATCTCTAATGACAATGTCTGTTTTAAGGTTAGTATCATTTATGAGGTAGGCACAGTGGTGTTCTTGTTTCCCAAAAGGAACGCTATTGCATTTGTTTTCACTGAGCTCAAGACTATGTTTCTGGCACCAGGGGATTATGTGAGTTAGGTCTTTTTGGAGTATATGGATGTTATCTCATGAGATAATGACAGCTATGAGTTTGCAGTCACCAGCAAACGTGGGCAGCCAGAGACCTATGTAGTGGGCATCAGCAAAGATACCAAATAGGACAGGTCCTAAAACAGAACCATGTAGGATGCCACTAATCGCCTCAGTTTTTGAGGAGAGTGCAGCACCAACCCTGACTATGTGGTCTTGTCTGATAGCCTGTTTGCTATCCAATGACTTATCTAAGAATTACTATTTAATTAGATCTGTTTCTCAATAATGTTATAGTGTGGGATAGTATCAAAAACCTTGGCTAACTTTAAGTAGACAAAATGTACCAGTTTGCTGTCATGCAGTGCATCAGTGACTTTGTCAAAGAAATATTTTGGATATACTAGGCAGAATCTAGCTTTCACAAAGGCATATTGGTCAAGGCTCAGAGCTTATAAGCTGTCAATTACAGTACAGAGTTGATTATCCGAACTTACTGGGACTTAGGGTAGTTCAGATAATTGAACCGGATAAAAAACTTCTAAAATCTTGTTTTTTTTTCTGCATGCAGGGAATACACTTTTCAACCATTCAGTGATTCCAGTGGACAATAAAGTGGGCTACAAACTCAAAAAACACTCACAAGCAAATACGTATAATGTTTACATATTCAGATTTTATGATTTTTACTACCCAAGAACTTTGGAAGGCTGCGTTTGGATAATTGACGTTCAGATAATTGACTCTCTACTGTACATCATTTAAGAGCATCACAAACATATATTCCATTACTTACAGAAGATGCTGTTAAGGGGTCTGTAGTCCCCTGGATCAGAATATACAATACTACTTTTTTTTTCAGTTTTGAGACCATTGTCCTTGGATCAGTTGTTAACATTATTTTATTTTATTTCACATTTGTTAACTAGGTTAGTCCAACTGAGCACAGGCCCATTTTCAGTGGTGATCTGAGGAGAAAAGCTTCAAGAAAGATAATTACAATTTTGCAGTAATAGCTTTCACAAAGTAACAAAGACTATTTTACAATATTAATACATACAAAAGAAACATAATAATAAAAAACAAGTAATAATAACGATGTAAGCATAGTACTTTCCATACAGATTATATATAGAATAAAATTCAATTAGTTAAATAGAGCAGAGCAAGCAAACTTAGGTAGGGTCTTGGCAGGGGCATAACCAGGTATTTATGAGAAAGTTCTTCAGTTCTTTTTTAAAGTGATTAGTGTGAGTAATGCCATGTAAATTGGCAGGAAGGTTGTTCCAGAATTTTGTTATGGAAGATTTATATAAAAGATTGCCAGTGTTCATTTTGAGTCTATAAGTCTGGAGGGGGAATTTGTCAGTACTGCATAAGGGGCGGGGAGGAGACTGGAGAGAGAGAGAGAGGGGCAGGCAGTTGGTTTGTTGAGAAGGAAGTGGGTTATATGGAGTTGAGATAATTTTGGATGATGGGGAAGTTCTACCCAGTGTAGCTTATTAAGAGTAAGACAATGGTGGGTAGAATTAGGTAAGTTATCTGCAAATGTTGCGATTTTATTATAACTTTGTTCCAGTTTGGAGAGCAGGCAGGACTGAAGGTTAATAAGAACTGGGGTACCATAGAGGAAGCTAAGGGTAGGTAGACTTGTGACATTGATAATCTGGAATAGAAAGAGAGAAATGTTTTATTGTGCTATAAAAGACAAAGTTTTTGATTAGTTTCTTAATCGCTTTCTGGATTTGTAAATCAAATTTTAGTTGATCATCATTTGTCATTTCTAGTAATTTTGTGTGCTTTTCAATGCAAATAATGGTTTTATTTAGGGGGGAGATGGAGAAGGAGAGCTTAAGGTGATCATTGGCTTTGGGGAGAAAGAGGAGGAGTTTTGTTTTTTTGGATTCAGAATAAGCTGATTTTCATATAGTCACCTTTCAACTGAAAGGAAAGATTGTTGTGTATGTGTCTGAAGTTATGAGCTGGAGTATGAGGATATGATCAGAGTAGAGTCGTCTACATATTGTATGAGGGTTGAGTGGGTAGTGGGAGAATGGAGGTCATTGGTAAAGATGTTAAAAAGAAAGGGTCCCAGGATAGAGCCCTGTGGTACGCCAGTGTGTATTGGTAGAAAGATAGAGCAAGAAGACTGCCATTTGACATATTGTTGTCTCTCTGTAAGATAGCTGGTGAACCAAGAGAGAGTTGAAGTGGAGAGGTTTAAGTCAGCCAGTTTGTTTAGCAGTCTTTAATGCGATACTGTGCTTTTGAAAGGTACAAGAACAGACAGGAAACCAGTTTGTTGTTATCTCTTGCATCTTCAATAGTGTAAGTAAAGGATAGAAGGGCTGTAGAGGTACTGTGGTTTGGTCAAAAAACATGTTTGGGTAGGAGTCAGGAGGTTATTGTGGATGAGAAATTTCAGAATCTGGTTATGTATGCATTTTTCAAGAATTCTGGATAGTGGGGATAGTATATCATTGGGTCTATAACTGGAGGGATCTGTGGAGTTGCCATCTTTGTAAAGGGGAATCACGTAGAAAGACTTCCAGATGTTGGGTACAGTAGCTTCTTTAATAGATCTATTAATAAGTATTGAGACCATATAGGCAATAGTGTCAACTGCTAGTTTCAGAAAGTGGAGGAGTAGATTATCAGCAGAGGGAGAGCAAGGTTTAAGTTTTAGAAGGAGAGACTTTATGTAGGAAGTTGCGATAGGGTTGGGAGAGAAACATGTTTCATTATTAGTGGTATGAGGAATTGTTTTTGAGGAGAGGCTGTGGATGGCATTAGTTAATTTGCTAATGGTATCAATAAAATACTGGTTAAGGAGAGAGGCAGTGTCTTGGTCTGAAAGGTTGGGGTAAGGGCTGGGAGTTTGAGGTTTGCCAGGGTGAAGGACTGACTTAATATTTCTCCAAAAGTTTTTGGGGTTGGGTTGATGAGTGAATTGATTTCTTATTTCTTTGAATAATTGGCGGTGAGTGGGGGATTTGTTTTTTGCCAGATTTCTCTTCTGTGCATTGGAGTATGAGTATCTTTACTGAGCCAGGGGGCATAGTTTGATTTTATCTGTATTTTGCGAGGGGGTGCTAGTGAGTTGAGTATACCTAGAACGATGTGGTTGAATGGCCTAATGAACATAGTCTAATCCCTGCTGGCACAATTGTATGTCAGTGGAAGATAGAATAATAATCCATGTTAACAGTTGTTTGCAAGCTTAGACAACCATTAGCCAAGAATGTTGGTCTGAAGGCCTGATTAATAGACATCAAGTTGGAGACAGGCCAACACCGAGCCCTGTGGCTGTGCTTTAAGAAATGGTTTATTAAAAGCTTGAGAAATGTCAGTATACATGGCATCTGTCTCTGTGACACAGAGTGAGGGAGTCCAGACTGCAACACAGGTAATTCAGAACCAAATTATAACACCAATACCTACTGAGATCATCAAATGCTTGTTTTGTTAACGGGAATGTGAACCTACAAAACTTGTCAAAGTTACAGTTAGTTGAATGGTGCTATAGGCAAACCTATTTTGGTGAACTACAGTACTTACTGTGTGTTCACTGATTCATCACTGTCATGCAACCAAGGAGTCAGTATAAATATATATATATATATATATATATATATATATATATATATATACACATACACACATATATATATATATATATATATATATATATATATATATATATATACGTTTATAAATGTAAGAGGATATGATGGCAGAGACCCTGCATTGGGTAGTGTGGGAGCAGTGCTTGCTAGGAAAAGTGTATTTTGGTTTCTGTTTATTTTATTTACTATGTTGTTGTTTTGGAGGGTATATGTGCTTGTGGTTTTGCTGTGATGACCTCAAAAAGAAACGGTGTATTTTCTTTTGCAATCAGTTTAGTTTTGGTGATTTTTTTCTATCATTTGTGTGGCAGATGTTCTGGTATCAATGCGACAGAACATTGATTGATAATGACACATTCATATAGCTAAGCAGCTGTGTATGTCCATAGAACTATTTCAGCAAGACCTGCAAACACAGAGTAGTGAAATTAAACATCTGAGCATTGATATTGCTACCAAAACTGTCTTTCTGGCATCTTTTGTTTCCTTCTTGAAGTTTCATGCATATGAGTTAAAAGTGCAGAATATTTTTTACTTAATTCATGCCATAGCCACACCATCATAGATATGACCAGAAAAATAGAAACACTCTCTGTGTTTTTGAGCTGTGAGAGGTGGTTGCTTTTATAGACAAGGCTGTCAGTGACTATGAAATTTTATCTGAATTTGGTCTCTATGGACCGTTTTCAGACTCAACATGGGTGTGGTGTCTGGTTAAATGACTTGTTTAGTCACAAAGGAGGCTGAGAGAATCAAACCCTGGACCTCTGAACTACAGGAGATAGCTGATAAACAGCTCCTTAATCATCTATACTAACTGCCAGACTTTAAAATCATCAAAGAAATGTGGTATTGAGTAAGACTGTAGGACAATGATACCTCAGCCATCTGTTGCCACTACACCGTGCCTTGTATTTGTCAGGTTTTTATCTGAAGAAATCCGACATAATAAAATATTAAAAAAGGATCATAATTGCCCATAGCTGAGCAAGTCTTTAACAAGCGTAATATGAGTGCCCATAGGTGAGCAGCGGTTTAACAAGCTGAATATGAGTGCCCATGGGTGAGCAGCGCTTTAACAGGCTTAATATGACTGCCCACAGGTGAGCAGCGGTTTAACAGGTTTAATATAAGTGCTCAGAGTTGAGCAATACTTTAACACACTTAAAATGAGTGCCCGTAGCTGAGCAATGCTTCACCCAGCATAATATGAGTGCTCATAGCCAAATAACACGTCACCCAGCATAAGCCGTTTGTGTGGAGCTATGTACCACGCCAACCAGCTTACCGGCGGGCAACGTTGGGCAAGCTGTATCAAAGCCACCTTTACACAGACACACCTCCTAGCTGTCTAGACAGTAGTAAAATAAAAAAAGCAATGGCCAGGCTTGAACCCAGGATACCATGCACCATAGTCAAAGTACTGAACCACTAAGCCATGACAGTTGCACTGAGAAATGCAGTATTAGCATATATATATATATAGGAATGAATGTAAATAGAAGCATGATAAAGTAGTTTTTTTTAAGCTGATAAATATCCAAAATGGCCAATCATGGATAAGTGCGGGAAAACCAGCATATATAAGCCCCATAGGCGGGAATGCACAGCATAACTGATTGTGGTACCCATTTTCAGTCAGGATGGCGGGTGCAGGAGAGGGAAGTCGCTTTAGAGCACAGAGGTGGGGTGTTGAGGAGTCATAATATATGGTTTGGCTCCTAGTCCATGATCATGAAGCACAACTCATGCAGGGCCAGGTTCACTGGGGTGCATACAAGGCAGAGGCATGGAACCAGTTGGCACATTATCTCACCAGTGCCACAGGCATTCTGAGGACTGGTGAACAGGTCTGTCACTACCATGCGGACCTGAAGCGATGGAAGGAGGACCAACTGAACCGTTGGATCCAGGAGGCCCGCCAAATGCCCAAAGCCCCACTACTGAGTAAGTATCCATGTAATTAAGTATGTAAGAAATGCTATCCTAGCCTATAGTATGGAGAGGTATGTTCCAATATTACTTCATTTATATTACAGCTGCAGGTGTTCGTTCCACGAATCGACGAGCCTATGCCGATAGGCTGCTGAGGTTGAGCCACCAGGCAGGTTAATAATCATTAAGCTGGTATTGTTATAGAATATAAGTGAGACAGATTGTAAAAGAGTTCAGTGTTGTAACCCAGTAATAAAGGTCAAATAAGCCTAGAAGAAATATTCTGCTAGTATTGTAAGATTAGATAAGTGATGCAGCCTGGAAAACAGTGTAATGCAAACCAGTAATAAAGATTAAACAAGTCTCAAATAGAGTTTCCACCTGTATTGTAATATCAGATAACTGCTTCAGCCTGAAAATGAGTGTTGTAATCAATCAACAAAGGATAGACAAGTGTCAAATACATCCTTGTAAATTCTGCCATATGAAATAAGTGAGTCAGCTGGAAATGATTGTTGTAAACCAGTAATAAATGTTAATAAAGCCTAGAATTAAGTACCATTCTGAAATGTAAATATAAAATAATTGAGAGAGTGTGAGAGACAATTTGAAGCTACCAAGAAAGCTGTAATAAGTCTGGAATAAAGGTATACTGCAGTCACTACATAATGAAATGAATGAGACAGCCACAACCAAACAATAATGTGTGAAATAAAATGCAGAACATGGACTGTGTCCGTCCCACAAATTGGATATGTTGTTGTACCCTTGCATTATGGAAATAGTATGGTTGGATATGAACATATATGAATAAAAATGGAATGTATATTAATGTAGCAGTAACATCCCCATCACCAACATTCCTAACGTTACATACAGGAAACTGTACTAATACATGTAGGGGATATATATCTGCATCTACTAGGAATGTACAGTATATGTATAGGTAGTTTTAGTTGTTAATGTAATATTTCTTCACCTTACCCTATTGTCACAAATGATGCCATTCCACTCCAAACCGGGTATGTGTATTCACAATTAATTCCCATGGACATTTGTCCTGTTGGTTCATACATATCTGCATGTACGTTGATGCATGTGCCCCATTCACATATCCGAACCTGATGGCCTGTTGCCACCAATCAACCATGCATGCTGTTGGAATGTGCACTGTTGTTCTAAATATGCATGTGTTATGCTTGCTGCTCAATGTTTGGAATTCATGGGTGTTTGGTCAATGGGAATACTGATGCATGCTGTTACAACTAATTTTGAATGGTGTTGTTTGTTACTAGCCCAAAATGCCATAAAATACTGCTAAACATAGGACAACAGGGAAGGTGGGTTCCAGCGGACCCACCTCTCCCACCTCAGCTGGCGAGTGCACCTGGCACCAGTGCCCAGGCTGGGACCTCCTCCTCCGGTGGCCCTGTGCCACCTTTGGGTGGAAGCGCTGCAGGGGATGGGGCTTGTCTCCCCTCTGCAAGCGTGGCCAGAGGAGAGCCTCCACTCACCCTCCATAGGGTCCGGTCTGTGGTGCGTAGCGAGATCAGGCAGTCTGTGACTGATCCCCTATGCCAGCTTGAGGCGAGGGTGGTGCAACTCACGGGTGTGCCTGCCCGTTCTATCCAGCCCCAGCACAGCCCCGGCCTGGGCTGTGAAGGCGCAGTGGTAACTGCCTATGGGTGGGGATTTCAGTTCCACTGTTGCCATCTGTGGGCTCATGGGCTCACGATATCCAAACATCCTTCCCTGTCATTTGTGTTTACCCCCCACGTGTCATACTCCGCCCTTGTATGCGTCTTGTTTGTCTTGTCTGTTAACCTCCCCAACCTGCCTCCCCGAATATACCTACTTCCTGTACCTCACATTCCACTCTCACCTGAAAAAAAAATAAAAAAGGGCACTCTGTTCCCACAAAAAAATTACGTCCCATACATAGCTGCCCAATTCGCACACATGTCCACTGGACATGTAAACTGATAATTCTAATTGGCAGTACAACATATTTTGTTGTCCTCACCCCTCTCTCAGGGATGGAAGGTTTTAAATTTCACACATATGCACAGCTGTTGCTAATAAAGAAATGGGCAGCTATGGGCCTTCCCTACATCCTTCCTGCACATCCCAAGCTTGTTTTCCTATTGTCCTACCCTCTTTGTGCCCCCTTTTTCACCACTTTCCTATCTCCCCATTTTCTTTTCTTTAAAAGAAATTTGCGCGGGTGTTAGCAGGAGTAAGCACTTTTAAGCAGTAGTCAGCGGGTGTGAGCTTGTGTTCGCTTAGCTAAGCGAGTGTGTGCTCAGCTAAGCAAGTGTGCGCATGTGTAAGCACCGTGCAAACCAGCGCAAACCCGCTTACAACTGCTTAAAAGTGCCTTAGTCACTCTGTATGACAAGGCCTGTAGTCTGTTCATCAGCAAAATAAAATTCCCCTGTCAGTCTCGAACCCAGGACCTTGGAAACAGTAGTCTACATGAATTACCACTGAGCCATGACAGATATACAAGAGCTTGGTGCTGAAAGAAATATATCATGAAATAGAAGGACTGAATGTAAAGGGAATATAGGAAGGCCATTACACAAAGCTTGTTCCCTCTATGTTTACTGGCAATTCCTGCAGAATTGCATTACATGAGTGTGATAAGAGAAACAGCCATGCCAGGAGGTAATAATGTTAGAATAGCACCTTACAAACCCCACACAGTATCAGAGCATGATAAACACCGCCATATTTGAATAGGTATGATGCCAGACTTCCCAACTGTGACTGATTTACAGGGATGTCCCTGATTTGCAAAAAATGTTACCTGTGCCCCACTGACTCCCTGTGAAATGTACTAACAGTAGGTAGAAATGTGGGGAATCCCACATAATGGTGACTGTCAATAAGTTAAAGTAGACACTACTTGCATGTCAGAAATGGTGTAGTAATACATATGCTCAAAATACCCCACAGTCACAACTGCAGAATATCTGAAATATATCATGGGTGTATCCAACTGATATGTACCTTTCGCTGAGGCTGCTCAAATATATACCTGAGAGTATCTGAGGCCTGCAAGTGTCAGAAACACACAGGCATATTAGCCTGTCTGCTGTTACACACTCTGCGAACAGCTGTAGAATTACTTCCACAAGCATGCCCTCATGTAGGAGTACAACACAGAAATATCAAAGGATGTAGCCATCTAACAAACTAATGACAGTATAGCAGTTTACAAGCACTGCATGTGCCTGATATTCATAATTGTTAGTACAAAATACAAGGCCCTAGTACTGCTCAGCAGCAAAATAAAGTACCCTTGTACGTGTAAAACCCCAGACCTTGAGCTCACCAGACTGCATGCAGTGCCACCAAGCCACAGCAAACATATAAGAACTTACTGCTGAAAGAAATATATCATGCATTACAAGGAGTGAATGTAAATGGAAAATAGGAAAGCCATAGCAACACATTCCAGTAAAGACAAATATCAGGCCTTCAAGGAGTGAATGTAAAGGGAAAATAGTGAAGCCATAGCAACACATTGCAAGAACTGCTGTTGTATACCAGTTAATCCACAACTGCCACAGGAAAGTACATACTCCCATGTAAACAGTGTTAGCATTAGCAAGTGTGGGTTAACATACACACTGAGAAGAGTGAACTGGAAAAAACAACAGTCGGGTTTCAGTACAACATGCATTTCAGTGGCTACAACACACCTTAGATATGACAGACATACAAACCTTCTGACTGACAAAACAGTGTGCACAGCAAACCAGCATGGTCCCCACCTTGCAAAACTGAAAGGCCTACGCCTACCTAACCTAACATTTTATAGTAGTGTCCTGAAATCACAGTGAGAACTGTAATTACCACACAGCAGGCTGCATGCAATTAGTAAATGCTGGCCACCAATTGGTGCAGAGGCCATCACATGCACATGTGCAGACACCTACAAAAGCAGCCTGTACTGCCAGTCCACACATGCAATAATATCATTGCAGCAACTGGAGGGAGAGAGAGAGAGAGAGAGAGACAGAGACAGAGACCCAAAAAAAAAAAAAAAAAAAAAAGCAAGCCAGCAGGCAGGCCAGCAAGCAAGCCATCCAGGCAGCCAGCCAGCAATCCAAAACAAATCTGTCAGAGACAAAGGTAATGTAAACTACATAATCTAATAATCTACATACTGTGAACCCTCCATATGTGTTAGCAGTCTGTATCTATATGTATATGAAGATGTGCATAGGGCAAGGGACATACTGCAACTGTTAGTGAAGGCTGGACATACATATGTAGTTGAAGGTTGCTATGTGCACATATCAATGTAGGTTGTAGTGTGTGGCATTGAAAACAGCATACAGTGCAGGTATATGTCATGTGGTGGTGAACTTCTGTGGGACTGAGCCAGTGAGGCCTGCTACAGCTATATGGCTTGAGGACAGCATAATGCATTATGCACAACAGTGTGCAATATCATTACAGAATGGTATGTCTATATATCGATATACATATATATGTCTATATATCTACATATCTATATATATATATATATATATATATACATAGACAAAGAGGTCTGTATAGATACATAGAGATATATGGATAGATAGATAAAGAATATGTATATACATATAGATATAATAGACAAATACATATATAGATATAAATTTAGATACATACATGTATACAGATAGATATGAATGTCTATAGATATGTATATATATATATATATATATATATATATATATATATATATATATATATATATATATATATATATATATATATATATATATGTATATATATATATATATATATATATATATATATATATATATATATATATATATATATATATATATATATATATAGATATATATATATATATATATATATATATATATATATATATATATATATATATATATATATATATATATATATATATATATATATATATATATATATATATATATAAAGAGAGAGTGTGAGAGAGGGACATGGGGGCAGATGTACTGCAACAGGTGCCTGGTGACCAAGGCATGGACAGAACACCAGTGTTGATACTGCAGTACCATATCCCATTCCACAACATGTTACCCACTAACTACCACACAGGTGGTTGCCTGCCTACCACTGGAGGTGTCAGAAGGGAACATGGGACACAGGTGTACAATAGCCTCCCCTTTGATATCCACAGTGGCACATTAGTCTTGTAATCCTTGTACATGGTACGTGTCATCACAAAAGGTGTGTCAGCTAGGGAAATGTAAGACAGTGTACACCTGTACACCTCACAATGTCCTATGCAGTATGTACCTCCCATGAGAACTACAGCAAGTGGAAAGGCCACAGACATACCTAACAAAGACTGATAATGGCCACAAACACATTCCCTATGCAGACTGACTCACAAAACCACAGCTAGAGTGCCTTGCATACTGCCTACACAGAGGTTACCAGTGCTGGACATACAGAGTTATGTCACATGCATACCAGTTGTCCAACCGCCATGGTAACACCTCACAATCTGTCCAGCCTGCATGACCTATGGCCCTAATCCTTGTCACCGCAGTAAAGAGCACATGCTGGAGGTACAGGTTCCTATCCACAAATATGCCATACCCTGGACTAAACCACCCAGCATTAACAAACAAGGCCCCTTATTAGTAGATGTCAGACATACCCTTGATGAATGTTATGGAGATAGGTAATATGCCGTGTGAGTCACCTCTGTGTAACTGTTTGACAGGAGCAAGTACAATCACATTACATGTGTCCCAAGGGGCAGGGTAGCATAAGGCTATGCTGCTGTAGGCCCAGGGCCAATAGCATAGTACCTACCTATGACAAAATGCATACACACATGTACTCAGTGCAATACCAACTATGTGAGGTGGAATGAGTGTGACACTGACTGCGTGCAAGATCTGTAATGGTGTGATTGCTCAGTGTGACTTTGTGTCTGTCATGGTAGTTTGTGTCCTCGGTGTGAGGCCAGAGAAAGATGTGTCAGTTATTGGGATACAAACATACTAGGTTGCCATATGTTGTGTTGTAGTTCCCTGTGTACGACTGTGGTGTAGGTAGGGGTATGGCAGCAAAGACTAGGGTGGATTACCAGTGAAACTGTAAATGTGCATTGCATGCATTGCATGGGATGACAATATTCTCCATCCATTAGCTTGATACATACCCCCAGTGTGATTTTGTGCATTGTACCTCAAACAGTGTGCCAAGTGCTGGTGTATACTAGTTTGTTGTATGGAGTGTGCAGGCACTGTCACACAGTTGTGGGCTGAGCACTGATATGTGGTAATTTACATGTGTATCCCCTGATAGACAGGCAGATGCTATATATGGCAGTTCAGTGATATCACTACAGTAGAGTATTACGTGTGCCATATTACTTGCTCACATATTTTTCTTTACCTTCCAGGGCAATGGTGCATCAGCGCAACCCGTGTTATTCAGCTGCAGAGGATGAGGAGATATACCAGAGCCTGGTGCGGGATTTCTCTACACTGTTTTCCAGGACCAGCCAGAACCAGCAGGAGAGGGCTGCACTGTGGCAAGACCTTGTCCGTCGGGTAAATGACATAGGCATGCATAACCGGACATTTGAGCAGGTATGCCATCACTGCAGTGATTTAATTAGAAATGTCCGTCAGCGTGCATCTGATATCCACAGACAACAGCTTGCCACAGGTGGTGGGGTACCTATCCACCCCCCCTCAACAGAGTGGAGGAGCTCCTCCTAAGTGTTGTGGCTCCAGGCCAACAACAACAACATCCATAGACATGTGTCATGATGGAGGCTGCAGCCACCCAGCATGTGGACATGGAGTGTGCAAGTAACATGCCATATCTGTGGTTGACTGTTCTCTGCACTGGTAGTTTATGCATGTGTGAGATGTGTACTGTGTGTGTAGCTGTTATCCTGCCTATTCTTGTGCAAGATTGATATTCTGAATATCATCACTACTCCTGTGAAAGCCAACTGTTGTACTACTGTACTGTATCATACTCACAGTATCAATGGCACAGTTGTGGCCACTGACAATAACTCTCTTATTTGTGCAGGTCCCTCTGGAGTAACAGCAAGGCAGCCAATCCATGCTGGTGAGTGTGTAATAACAATACTATTAATACTAATAATAATATTAATACTAATAATACCCTCAAACAGTATTGTGTATGTGTTGGATCGCAGGTGTGTGTGTGTTTGTATCTGCTGTACTGAGGAGTGTGCATGTGCGCCCATGTGCATGTGTGCATGTGTGACCGTGTGCATGTGTGCCCATGTGCATGTGTGCCCATGTGCATGTGTGCATGTGTGCCCGTGTGCATGCGTGCCCATGTGCATGTGTCCATGTGTGCATGTGTGCCCATGTGCATGTGTGCATGTGTGCATGTGTGGTAACATTGTGTACAAATTGTAAACTGTGTTTCCTGTCTTCCTCTCACAGGTTCTGGTGTTGATCTGTTGGCGTGCTGCAGGGAACCTGAAGCCACTGCTGGGGATAGTGATAATGATGATACATGTGTAATGGCACAGGGAGGTGTGACAGGGTCTGTTGTTGGTCAGCCAATCGACAGTACACAGCAGTCAACCCCATCAATGTGCACAGCCATCCTGCCGATACATCCATTGTCACCAATGTCCTTAGCTGAGGGACAGCATACAGTGGGCATTGACCAGGGTAATGTGGTATCAGTGGCACATGCATCCCCTCACAGCAGCCATGGCCATAGTCCTGACATGGTACCACACAGGCAGATGTCCAGGGGTTCTCGTGGGAGCATCCATGGTCGTACTGCCCCTGTCAGACGTGCCCACAGAGGTCTTTCAACCTCAGCTATGTTCCGGGCTGTAATGCAGGCACAGGCACATATGGAACGGTATACCAGACAGGGTCTGAGGGAGCTGAGAGCACATCTCACTGCTATGAATGACACTATGTGTGACATTGCGGCTGCCATCCATACTGTCGGTGAGGTCATTGATAGACGTTGGGGGGACACATTAGATCTGTTCCACAACTACATTTCCATGAGCCAGGGCAATGCAGGACGGTTGAGGCGTCGACGTGGACATCTGCCAGCAACATCATCAGCTGGCAGTCATCGCAAATAACAACAAACCCGCAGCTGCTCCCATAGTGCCAGTACCAGCCTCAGCAATGCTGGGTCTGTGCTGTCATCAGACCGTCCTAGAAGACCTCGTGCACATGGCTCTGGACAGTCCCAGCAGGGACATGTGTCCAGTCAACAACCCATTGCTTCTGATGACAGTACCCAGTCTGGCTTAGTACCTGATACTGTCCGTAGCACCCCTGCCAGGCACAGGTATCGTGTCCGTGGCCAGAGACAGTGATCTGTATGACCTGGCAGGTACAGTCTGTGGCTGTCCACAATCACCCGTATATGGCAGCCATGTGGTGAAACTGTGTGCATGCATACACACAGGCATAATGCTAACACCTAGGGCTAATACATACACACACACACACCACATCAACATTGCCCCATGTTGTACTGTTGTCCCTCACTAACACACACACACACACATACATGTCATTTGGATGTGTCAATGGCAGACTCTGGCAACCAAGTACACATCCTGTGCATATGATGAAACTGTGCCACCTCCTGCAATCTGTAACATTGATGCAGGAACAGGATAGCATGGTGCTGATGCACAAGGTGACTACATAGCACTGTAGTAATATCATGTTGTTAACAGTACAGTGTAATGATATCATTGTGGGTATATCCCAGCATGCCTGATGCATTAACACCATGATTGTCATTGTAGTTTTTTATACACCAGTGTTAATTCCAAAAGTGTAATGTCTGCACATGTGCCACATGGCAGTTGTGTGTACCTGTGCCTGCATGTGTTGTGGAGTGGACAGTACATGTGTGATGTTTGCAGCACACAGTTGCAGATGTATATTTGTGAACAAGGTGGAGTTGCATTCTCTGCATGTAGATGCGTAGTGCACACATGGCAAGGGTGACATGCACCATGTGACACAGTAGTCATACATTGTAGTTCATATTGGTGGCCACTTTGTGTTGTACTACACATATGTCTCACCTGGAGTCACATGTATGTATGACATGGTTTGACAGTATGCTGTGGGTCATACGGTTTACCAATGTCAATGGTTTGCATTCTGGTGGTAAGGCTCAGAACACAAACCCACCTACATAGGTATCACAAGGGATAAGAATCTAGAAGTAATGATACTCAATGCCAGACATCTAAACCACAAGATGCATGCAGTGCAAACTCTACTCAGCATGGAGAATGTTGATATCTGTGCAGTAACAGAAACCTGTTTCAAGGCTCCCAAGAGCACCCTAGCACTACCAGGTTACACCTCATACCATGCTTTACAGCCCTAAAACATGGAACTAACTATGAAAGGAGGGTGAGTATCCATAATTGTCAAGGATACCCACACCCCCAGGTTGGTGCCACAGCATGAAGCATCACAGACTATCCACGTGCAACTAACAGTGGGTAAAACTGCCTTCCAGTTCATAGCCTGCTACAGACCACCCTCCTAAACCCAGGAACCCCACTTGGCCTACTTAAGAACACATGAATATATGAAGGTCTCTACAAAGAACATTATATTGGGTAACTTCATCTACCCACACATAGACTGGGAGCATTACTGTAGCTCCAACACCCTAGGCCAAAAGTTCCTAGAATTCATAAACTCAAATGCTATGGAACAACTTGTTACGACTCCCACAAGAGGGGAAAACATACTGCACCTGATCATCACCAACATGGGGACTCTATGCTCCAGACCAGAAGTGTATCCCTCACTGGTAACATCAGACCATAGAGTAATACCACTGGATATTCACATACCAACCCCAGCCCCTGCCCAGAAAACCACAGTGAAAAAGTTGTCTAAAGCAAATTCCACACACCTCAAAACCGAGACAGAGGTGGAATCCTTCAAAGCCCCCGGGCCTGTGGAAAATATGGCCCAGACTGCTGAATCCTTTATAAACACAGTCTATGAACACCTTCATGAATGCACAGATCATGCAATTCCAAATATAACTAAGACCCAATCCTCCAAAGACAGGCATCCTTTATGGTGGACCCCAGCCACATAAGAGAAAACAATAGAAGGAGGAAGCTACTACATGATCGAGCAATATCCCACAAAGGGAAGGCATCTGTGATCAGTATTTGGAAAAAAATACGGGCACTCATAAAATCTTCTAAGGCCAGCTTCAAGAGGAAAATTGCACAAGACACTAAGGATAATCACAAGGCTTTCTTTAGTTATGTTAGGAATCTGGGTGGGAATTCCCAGATATGCTCAGAAGTAGTCCTAAATGACAAAGAATACACCTAACCCACATACATTGCCAACATCATTGCTGACAGGTTCAGCACAAACTTCTCACCCCCCCTCCCCACCATAAGGGCAAATATATATCCCAGCAGAGTGATGTCCCCCTGACATCTCAGATGCTCAGTCGCCCTCCCCAAAGCAAAAACACAGCATCAATGGGAGCAGACAGTGCCCCAGGCTGCATCCTACATGAACTTCAAGAAGAACTAAACACAAACATAAAACTACTGTACAATCCCAGCCTTACTACAGGATATGTACCCAAGGAGTGGCGTACAGTAATAGTGGTCCCTCTCCACAAAGGTGGTGTCTCAACGGATCCTGGAAACTATCACCCCATACGCCTGACTAGCTTGGTCTGCAAAGCTATGGAAAGGATCATCATGGACCTCATAAATAAAGATATTGGGGACCTACAGACACTGGATCCTACCCAGTTCGGCTTTGTTGAGGGCACATCCTGCCTCTTAAATCTGGTTGATGTCTTTGAAACAGTCACCAAGGCCAATGACGAGGGGAAGGTGGTCAACACAGCCTACCTGGACCTCGCAAAAGACTTCGATACAATACCCCACTCGGGCATTATAGAGACGCTCACCAGCATAACTATAAACCCCTGTGTCAATAGATGGGTTGCAAACTGGCTCACGGACAGAACACACATGGTCAAAATTGCTGGAGCCATGTCACACTCCAAACCGGTTACAAGTGGCGTCCCACAGAGGTCAGTCCTGGGGCCTCTCTTTTTTGGTATATATTTCTCGGAGGTACAGGCCAACACAGAAGGACTGGAGCTGAGCAGGTTCACAGATGACTGCAACCCGGGCACCATAATCAACTCACCAGCCAACAGAAGCATCCTACAAAAGGACCTCATAGAAACAGACAACTGGTGCCAGAGCCATGGCCTCAAGCTAAACGTGTATAGTCATCCCCTTTGGCAAAAACAAAGTGCCCACAAATTAACACATAGGTGGTAAGCCATTAAGTACTGTAGACATGATTAGGGACCTGGGGACCCGAGTTGATAGTAAACTCTCATTTGACAACCACATGGTTGTAGTGGTTAGACAGACAGTTTCTATAGGCCACCTAATCATGAAGGGATTCACAGCTAGATCAGAGGAGGTCATCGTGCCTCTTTAGTCATCCCTCATCAGGCCCATAATTGAGTACAATGCCCCTTTTGTGGTGTACCTTACCAGACACCTGACATGCAGCAACTGGAAAGTCCCCAAAAGTACCTCACCAAGGGGATCAAAGGGCTCAAACAGATGCCTGACATATAAAACCATGTCCATCCTGGAATTAATGGACATGCTGCACCTCAGAAAATCCAAATTCCATGGAGCTATGCGCCCATGACACTTGGACCTCAGCACTTAAATAAATAGGACATGCTGGAGGGACAGATTCATAACCCAGAGGCTTCCTTCACTCTGGAATAAAATCACAGTCCAGGTTAGGCAGAGATTCCAAAGACAACAACAAGGCATTCTATAACTATGTCAAGAATCTAAATGGCAATGCTCAGATCTGCTCTGAGCTAAAACAGAATGGCATTAAATATACTGATCCCAAGGATATTGCCAATATCCTGGCAGATCGATTCAGTGCCAACTTCACCCCCCTCTCACCCTCTAAATGGCCCATCTCAATACTGGAAGATTGCCAAATTCCGGTAATAACGGCCACTCAGGTAAAAAACGCACTCTCCAAAGCTAAGAATACAGCATCCATGGGACCAGATGACATCCCAGGCTGTGTACTACATGAACTACAATATGAACTGGCACCTCACCTAAGTGTCATGTTTAATCATAGCCTCACCTCAGGTTTCATGCCCACTGAGTGGCGCACAGCTACAGTTATCCCACTCCACAAGGGGGGATCCACCTTGGATCCCGGAAACTACCGTCCCATCAGTCTGACAAGCCTTATCTGCAAGGCCATGGAGCGTATTATCATGGAACTTATAAACAAAGACACTGGCAACCTTCAAACACTGGACCCCACCCAGTTTGGGTTCATGAAGGGCCGATCTTGTCTCCTGAAGTTGACTGACTTCTTTGAATCAGTCTCCAGAGCCATGGACAAGGGTAAGGTGGTCCACACAGCCTATCTAGACCTTGCCAAGGCCTTTGACACCATCCCCCACTCTGGAATCATAGATAAACTTACTAAGCTGGGCATTAATCCCTATGTCACCCAATGGGTTGCTAACTGGCTTACTGATAGAACCCACACTGTAAAAGTAGCTGACTCCAAATCCAGCTCCAGACAAGTGACAAGTGGAGTACCTCAGGGTTCAGTCCTGGGACCACTCTTGTTTGGCATCTACTTCTCTGAAGTACAGGCCAACACTAAGGGACTCTGGATAACAAAGTTTACAGATGACTGCAAACTGGGAGCCATTATTGAATCCCCAAATGATGTGGATACTCTACAAAAGGGCCTTACAGAAATAGATGCTTGGTGCCAGAGCCATGGGCTCAAGCTCAATGCCAAGAAATGTATAGTTATCCCCTTTGGGAAAAAACATGTATCCGTGAATTACCATATAGGTGGCAGTACACTAAACACTGAAAGTTTGATAAGAGACTTAGGGACACAGGTGGACAGTGGTCTCACCTTCGATAACCACATCGCCAGAACAGTCAAGAAATCCTTCTATGTGGCACACCTCATCACTAAGGGCTTTTCATCCAGAAAAAAGGAAGTCATTGTCCCACTGTACTCATCCCTCATTAGACCCATTATAGAATACAATGCCCCGTTTGGTATGTACCTCTCAAGACATCTGCAACAACTGGAAAGGCCACAGAAATACCTCACTAAAAGAATCACAGGCCTAAAGTGGATGCCCTATACTGACCACCTTAAAAAACTCCAGCTATACTCTGTCGCATATCGTCTACTCAGAGGCGATTTTTGCTTAACATACAAGGCCATGTCAAACCCAGAGCTGTTGGACATGCTACACTTAAAGAAATCCCAATCCCTCAGAGCCACATGCTCCAGGGATCTAAACCTTGTCTTCACAATAAACAAAACATGCTGGAGGGATAGGTTCCTGACCCAGAGACTCCCCAGACTCTGGAATAGATTGCCCATACATGTCAAGCAGAGTGCCTCTTTGGTCCTCTTCAAAAGGAACCTTGACGATTGGATGGGAGAAAGGAAATTCACCCTGGGGATCATGTCAGTCACCCTGCTAGACAGGGGTCCAGGGAAGTAAATAGTGTGGGAAGAAATAGCCAGGGAATTGTTATGGCTAGGCTTGTATAGGCCCTAGGGCTGATAGCCTAGTACCAGCCTATGAACCTATGAACCTATGAGTCCCTTAATGACTCTCTGCAAGAGGAATGTTGCTGAGTGGATGGGAGATTGTATGTTTACCCCGGGTATCACTTCTGTGTCACTGTTACACAGAGGCAGAGTATACTAACCTGGAAAAAGGGCATAGCAAAATTCATTTAAAATGGGTGGCGAAAGCCAAACACAGTCTGGCTAGGCTTATAACTGCCCTAGGGCAGATAGCCTAGTATGAACCTATGAACCTATTACATGATATATCCTCAACTGATACACAGATGTAGGAAACCCAGTGTCAGTGATATCCCTGCAGTACTACACTATACCAGTAGCCATTCTTACTGAGCCCCACACATCCCTGGGAAGAATACTGTTTGGCATATAGCAGTCTCACGTACATGCCAACACACTAGGGATATGTTCATCCATGACAGGAAATGCATACAGTGGCCTACAATGCATTCTGCATATGACACACATGACCACCACAAGGGTATCATACAGGCAGATACCTGTTGTCCAAGCCATGCTCTATTACTGTAAGCTTTGGCCGGTTAAGACCTGCATGATATCAACTTGAACGCATAAGTGTAGCTAAGTAACTTTTATCTGCACTTTTTAAAGTCATTTGTTTGTGTTGCATTGAGCAATATCTAGCTAGAAGTTGACTGTTTTTTCAGTAGTGCATGTGGTATTTTCAGTTAAGGCTTGTTAAAAACCTGCATAGCCAGTGATAGGTGGAGGTAGTTTCCTTCATTGTTATTCAGTTTCTGTCTTATACAAGTGGTACAGTGAATTATCTTCTGTTTAAACTGTGAGCTTTGGCCAGTTAAGACCTGCATGATATCAACTTGAACGCATAAGTGTAGCTAAGTAACTTTTATCTGCACTTTTTAAAGTAATTTGTTTGTGTTGCATTGAGCAATATCTAGCTAGAAGTTGACTGTTTTTCAGTAGTGCATGTGGTATTTTCAGTTAAGGCTTGATAAAAACCTGCATAGCCAGTGATAGGTGGGGGTAGTTTCCTTCATTGTTATTCAGTTTCTGTCTTATACAAGTAGTAGAGTGAATTATCTTCTGCTTAAACTGTGAGCTTTGACCAGTTAAGACCTGCACGATATCAACTTGAATGCATAAGTGTAGCTAAGTAACTTTCATCTGCACTTTTTAAAGTAATTTGTTTGTGTTGCATTGAGCAATATCTAGCTAGAAGTTGACTGTTTTTTCAGTAGTGCATGTGGTATTTTCAGTTAAGGCTTGTTAAAAACCTGCATAGCCAGTGATAGGTGGGGGTAGTTTCCTTCATTGTTATTCAGTTTCTGTCTTATACAAGTGGTACAGTGAATTATCTTCTGTTTAAACTGTGAGCTTTGACCGGTTAAGACCTGCATGATATCAACTTGAACGCATAAGTGTAGCTAAGTAACTTTTATCTGCACTTTTTGAAGTAATTTGTTTGTGATGCATTGAGCAATATCTAGCTAGAAGTTGACTGTTTTTTTCAGTAGTGCATGTGGTATTTTCAGTTAAGGCTTGTTAAAAACCTGCATAGCCAGTGATAGGTGGGGGTAGTTTCCTTCATTGTTATTCAGTTTCTGTCTTATACAAGTGGTACAGTGAATTATCTTCTGTTTAAACTGTGAGCTTTGGCCGGTTAAGACCTGCATGTTATCAACTTGAATGCATAAGTGTAGCTAAGTAAGTTTTATCTGCACTTTTTAAAGTAATTTGTTTGTATTGCATTGAGCAATATCTATCTGGAAGTTGACTGTTTTTTTCAGTAGGTCCCCACGCACCCTCCCTGTTTTTGTCTTGGTGTTAATCTTGGTGGCTTTGAAACTGCCCTCCCCTCTTGTAAATTTGCACTTGGATACTCCTCCTGGGCCCATCTCATTTGCTCACTCAAAAAAAAAAAATTCTGCTTTTACTGTATTTGTGTTTCTTCTTACTTTATTTTGCTTTTGCATTATCTTAAAAGTACTCAATTGTATTTATTACTGCTTGGTGTAACTCACTCTAAGCTCTTTAGTTTAAGCACTTGGGCTTCAGACCAGTTGTTTTACATTAAGAAGGTTTGTGCTCTGCACTGTAGTGGCAAGACAGGTAGCTTACATCCTTCTAAGTTGGGAACTGCTGATTGAGGGCTCAGTGTCTGTTATTCTAAAAGTGTATTAGTTCTGGTTTAAGCACTTGGGCTTCAGGCCAGTTATTTTACATTAAGAAGGTTCATGGTCTGCACTCTTGTGGGAGGAGAAGCTGGCCTCTGCCCTTCTGAGCTGGGAATTTCTGGTTAGAGGCTTATAGTGCCTGCATATTTGAACTGTTTCTTACTAAATTGGTACACCTTGTTTGCTGTAGCATAGACTAGATCCAGGCCTGCTGAATCTAGCTTTGTTTGTATAACTTGAGCACTAATCCAGACATTCTTTAAAGTATCCAATTGTATTTATTACTGCTTGGTAGTAACTTGATTAAAGTGTAGCTATCATTCTAAGTCTTTTGGATTAAGCACTTGGGCTCAGACCAGTTGTTTTACATTAGGAAGGTTTGTGGCCTGCACTGTGGTGGCAGGACAGGTAGCTTACATCCTTCTAAGTTGGGAACTGCTGATTGAGGGCTCAGTGTCTAATATTCTAAAAGTGTATTAGTTCTGGTTTAAGCACTTGGGCTTCAGGCAGGTTATTTTACTTTAAGAAGGTTCGTGGTCTGCACTCTTGTGGGAGAAGAGGCTGGACTCTGCCCTTCTGAGCTGGGAATTTCTGGTTAAAGGCTTATAGTGCCTGCATATTTGAACTGTTTCTTACTGGAATTGGTACACCTTGTTTGCTGTAGCATAGACTAGATCCAGCCCTGCTGAATCTAGCTTTGTTTGTATGCTTGTTTGCTTGTTATTTCCCTGAAACGCTAATTCCACCTAAAACTTGGCTTTTCAGCACTTCTGTGGATCCCTAGTGACATCTGCATTGCTTACTGTACTTATTTCCTTGTTTCACTTGAAAGAAAGTTACTGTTTGTCATTTTTGCATTTAAGTTACCTGTAACACATTGCATTTAAGTTACCTGGCACTTGCTCACTAAAGCAATTATATAAGTCAGCACTAAAAAATTAAAAGCACTACACCCTCACAAACTCCCCTTGAGTACCTTGTTCCCCATTGGCCCTTTTCTTTTCAATTATAAAGGAATTCCCAATACTATTCTAGCATGTCCAAAGGTCAGTTGTCAATCTCCTCTCCAGTCCAGCTGGTGAATCTGGGAATCTTGAGGCAATGTTACAACTGCCTCATGTACACAGACAACCCTCTCCTCCTCCCAACAAATTCCAACACATGTGAGAGATGCAACCATATAGCCAAACGGGAGGCTAAGCTCTCTCAACTCAGTACTGGCGAAACCTGTCAGGAGGAGAAGGAAACCACACTCACTACAATTCCAGTCTCACATAGACCTACCACGACAGCAAACCAAACACATAAAAACACAAAAACATACTCGGATGCTCTAAATAAAAATCTGCCTAAGCAGCAGAGACCTCCAAAGCAGACACCCAAGCAACCACTACCCCAAAACAAAACACGTGCAACACATAGCTCACAAAGCCAGTGTGCCGAACAGTCACAGCCTTAAGGCTAAACAACACACCTGATACACTTGTAATAGGTGACTCTATCGTCAGGCACACTGACGTCCCGCTCACCAGGCTGAACAAGGAGAAGGTCATGGTGAGCTGCCTGTCGGGCGCTAGGATCCGCCACATAACACAAGCACTCAGGTCTCTCCAAGGCAAGTACAAATATGACTCAGTCATTGTCCATGCTGGTGTGAATGACCTGAGATGTACCTCTCTGGACTACATGAAAAGAGACATAGAGGAGCTCTCTGAGCATGTGGCCCAGGCCGGTATGACCCTGACCTTGAGTAGCATCTTACCCTCACCAAGAATGATGCCACAATATGAAGACAAGATGATCAATTTCAACAATTGGCTTAAGTATTGGTGTCATTCAAAGGGGATCCAATGCCTGTCAGCCTGGGATGACATGCTCGACAGGCCACGATGCTTCGCTAGGGACGGCTTGCACCTGTCACCCCTAGGCTTTCGGATATTGGCAAAGGCTCTTGCTACCCCCATAGTGCCTTTTTAAGGCAAGGCTCAAAAGACAAACCCACCTCCATAGGTATCACAAGGGATAAGAAACTAAGAGTAATGCTACTCAACGCCAGAAGTCTAAACCTCAAGATGCATGCACTCGAAACTCCTTAGCATGGAGAACATTGATATCTGTGCAGTAACAGAAACCTGGTTCAAGGCTCCCGAGAGCACCCCAGCACTACCAGGTTATACATCATACCATGCTTTTCGGCCCCAAAATGTGGACCGAACCAGAAAAGGAGGGGGAGTATCAATATTCGTCAAAGATACCCACACCTCCAGGTTGGTGGCACAGCACAAAGCATCAGAGACTATCCATGTGCAACTAACAGTGGGTAAAACTGCCTTCCAGTTTATAGCCTGCTACAGACCACCCTCCCAAACCCAGGAACCCCACTCGGCCTTCCTGAGAACACTGGAAAATATGAAGGTCTCTCCAAACACCATTATATTTGGTGACTTCAACTTCCCAAACATAGACTGGGAGCATTACTCTAGCTCCAACACCCTAGCTCAAAGGTTCCTAGAATTTATAAACTCAAATGCTATGGAACAACTTGTTACCACTCCCACAAGAGGGGAAAACATACTGGACCTGATCATCACCAACATGGGGACTGAATGCTCCAGACCAGAAGTGTATCCCTCACTGGTATGATCAGACCATAAACTAATCTCACTGGATATTCACATCCCGACCCCACTCCCTGCCCAGAAAACCACAGTGAAAAACTTCTCTAAAGCAAATTTCACACTCCTCAAAACCGAGGTGGAATCCTTCAAAGCTCCCGGGCCTGTGGAAAATACGGCCCAGACCACAGAATCCTTTATAAACGCATTCTATGAACACCTTCAGGAATGCATGGATCATGCAATCCCAAATAAAACCAAGACCCAATCCTCCAAAGTCAGACGTCCTGTCTGGTGGACCCCAGCCATAAACAAACTATACAATAGAAGGAGGAAGCTACTACATGATAGAGCAAAATCCCAAAAAGGGAAGGCATCTCTGATCAGTGTTACCAAAACACTACGGGCACTCATAAAATCGTCTAAGGCCAGCTTCGAGAGAAAAATTGCACAGGACACTAAGGATAATCACAAGGCTTTCTTTAGTTATGATAGGAACCTGGGTAGGAATTCCCAGATATGCTCAGAATTAGTCCAAAATGACAAAAAATTCACAGAACCCACAGACATTGCCAACATCCTAGCTGACAGGTTCAGCGCAAACTTCTCCCCCCCCTCCCCACCAAAAGGGCAAATATCTATCCCAGCAGAGTGCTGCCCCCATGACATCTCAGATGCACAGGTAAGAGCAGCCCTCTCCAAAGCAAAAAAACACAGCATCAATGGGACCAGACAGTGTCCTGGGGTGAGTCCTACATGAACTCCAAGAAGAGCTAAACCCAAACATAAAACTACTGTTCAATCTCAGCCTTACCACAGGATATGTACCCAAAGAGTGGCATATAGCAACAGTGGTCCCTCTCCACAAAGGTGGTGCCTCAACGGATCCTGGAAACTATCGCCCCATAAGCCTGACTAGCTTGGTCTGCAAAGCTATGGAAAGGATCATCATGGACCTCGTAAAAAAGATATCGGGGACCTACAGACACTGTATCCTACCCAGTTAGGCTTTGTTAAGGGAAGATCCTGCCTCTTAAACCTGGTCAATTTCTTTGAAACAGTCACCAAGGCCATTGACGAGGGGAAGGTGGTCCACACAGCCTACCTGGACCTCACAAAAGCCTTTGATACAATACCCCACTCGGGCATTATAGATAAGCTCACTAGCTTAAATATAAACCCCTAGGTCACTAGATGGGTTGCAAACTGGCTCAAGGACAGAACCCACATGGTTAGAATTGCTGGAGCCATGTCAGACTCCAAACCAGTTACAAGTGGCATCCCACAAGGCTCAGTTCTGGGACCTCTCCTGTTCGGTATATATTTCTCGGAGGTACAGGCCAACACGGAAGGACTGTGGCTGACCAAGTTCGCAGATGACTGCAAACTGGGTGCTATAATCGACTCTCCAGCTGACACAAGCATCCTCTAAAAGGGCCTCATAGAAACAGACAATTGGTGCCAGAGCCATGGCCTCAAGCTAAATGCCAAAAAGTGTATAGTCATCCCCTTTGGCAAAAACAAAGTGCCCACAAATTAACACATAGGTGGTAATCCATTAAGTACGGAAGAAGTAATTTGGGACCTGGGGACCCAAGTTGATAGCAATCTCTCATTTGACAACCACGTGGCCAAAGTGGTTAGAAAAACATTTTATATAGCCCACCTAATCATGAAGGGATTCACATCTAGATCAGGGGAGGTCATCGTGCCTCTTTACTCATCCCTCATCAGGCCCATAATTGAGTACAATGCCCCTTTTGGGATGTACCTTACCAGACACCTGCAGCAACTGGAAAGACCCCAAAAGTACCTCACCAAGAGGATCAAAGGGCTCAAACAGATGCCATATGCTGCCCGGTTAAAGAAACTCCAGCTCTACTCAGTGGCATACCGCCTGCTCAGAGGCGATCTGTGCCTGACGTATAAAGCCATGTCCAACCCAGAATTAATGGACATGCTGCACCTCAGAAAATCCAAATCCCATCAAGCTACACGCTCGAGAGACTTGAACCTCAGCACTGAAATAAATGGGACATGCTGGAGGGACAGATTCATAACCCAGAGGCTCCCTTCACTCTGGAATAAAATCCCAGTCCAGGTTAGGCAGAGTCCCTGATTGACTCTCTTCAAGAGGAATCTTGATGAGTGGATGGGGGATCATAGGTTTACCCCGGGTATTACTTCTGTGTCACTGTTAGACAGAGGCACAGTATACTAACCTCGAAAAAGGGCATAGCAAAATTAATTTAAAATGGGTGGTGAAAGCCAAACACACTCTGGCTAGGCTTATAAATGCCCTAGGGCAGATAGCCTAGTATGAACCTATGAACCTATGAACTGTAACTTTGTCATCAGCATGTACTTAACATAGTATTCCAACCATACCATGTAGGTGGCAGCACCCATCATGTAGAACGGGTAATGGTGTGTACATATGGACAAGTTTTTTCTTGTCTATCCTGTGATATTCACATTTCCAAAGGTATTGTGCAGTCCCTTGGTGTATCGCCTAAGCAAGAAGGTGTCTTTATGCATATCAGCAACAGTTGCCATACACCTACACTGGATGTCCATTACTCACAGACTTTGCTGTGTTATAACTTGTGTGACATATACTCCAGACATGAACCCTCACCCACATTAATATATCACAGTTTTCATGAGTGTGTGTCACCCAGTTGGCCTAGGACACAGATCACTGCAGTAGCCTGCATTGTCAACAACATACATGTATGGCGTATGGTCTGGGAATCTGCAGCACATGCTGGCAAAGGTAACAACTGTATTCATATGAGGCAGGCTTCACACATAGGAACTATTGAAGGTCACAGGTACATATCTGTATGTGGCACACACATACCTGATGTGTGCAGTGAAATTACTGTTATAATTATATGTCATACAATAATAAAAGCAAAACCCACCACACATCGACAAACACACACATGGCATTTGTAGGATTCAAACCCCTACCTAACTATTTTTATGACACTTGAGAGAGACACATTAGCACAGCACACTATTTGCATTACTGGGTGGCTTCCCTTCTCCTGCTGTATTTATAGGGTACTGACATCATCAGTCTTTACAAAGAGGAATGAACATCATGTAGTGTGTTATTCCAGTTGTCAAAAGGGCCACTTCCTTCAAAGAGAATTCCACACACACTGAGCATTTGCAGGATTCAAACTCCTACCTAACTATGTTATGACACTTGAGAAAGACACATTAGCGCAGTGTGCTATTCACATTACTGGGTGGTTTCTCTTCTCTGCTGTATTTATAGGGTGCTGACATCAGTTTTTACAAAGAGGTATGTACATCTATTCCTATCCCTCAGTATGGAGGATAACAATATATATGCATTAACAGATGCCTAGTTCAGGGTCACATATGCACATTGGCAATGCCAGGTTATGTTTTATACCATGCTTCATGACCACAGGACTTGTAACACACAACACAACTAGGGGGTGTATCCATATACATCACAGATACACACACCTCTGGGTTGTTACCACTGCACTAAGCATGACAGGCCATACATATACAACTACCATTGTGCAAAAGTGCCTTTTGGTTTGGTGTGTAGTTCAGACCACCCCCCCCATATCCAGGAATCACACTTGGCTTCCCTGGGAACAGTGTAGGATATGAAGGTGTTCACATACGCCATTACAGTGGTTAACTTCAGGTACAGGAATATTGACTGGGGGAACTAATCAGGCCTCAACAACATCACCCTACAGCCACTACAATTTGTGAATCCATGTGCTATGGCAGAAACAGTCACCACAGCCACAAGGGGGAATACATATTGGACCTGATCATCAACAACATGGGGACTCTATGTTCCACACCAGAGGTAGACTACCATTGTTAAGATCTGACCATAACCAACTTTCCCTGGACGTCCATATCCCATCCCCACCCCCAGGCAAGGAAATCACTGCAAACAATGTATTTCTCAAAAACAGACTTTGCACTTGTGAAGACTGGGGTGGAATACTTCAAAGGCCCCATGCTGGGGGATTATACAGCCCAATCTGCAGGATCATTTACAAATGCATTTTATGAGCACCTGCAGGTTTGCATTGATCATGCTATCCCAAATAAAACCAAGATTCCTCCACAACAGGAGACTTGTCTGGTTGACACCAGCCATCTATAAGCTGTACAACAGAAGGAGGGAGCTAATACATAACAGAGCAATATCCCACAGAGGGAGGACATCTCTGAACAGTATTGGCAAGACACTTCAATCCCTCAAAATCATCACTTGCAAGTTTTGACAGTGAAATTGCCCAGACACAACAGATAAGTCTCCCCTCAGTCTGGAATTCAATCCCAATTAATGTTAGACATAGCCCCTCTCCAACCCTCTTCCAGCAAACTCCAGCCACATGGATGTGACATTGCAAATTCAACCCCTGGGATCTCCACTATGTCCTTGCTTGATGAAGGCACAGCAAACTAGCCTTAAATGGTGCCTTCTGTTAGATTTTATGAATATTAGTCTGAAATTAATTATGTTGTAAATATGCTGAAAGAAAAGGCTTGCTTAAATGCATAAACAAAGTTTAGTAATATGTGATCAGCAGTCATACTAAATGACCATGGCTTGGAAAAGGAATCTGCTGAATGGACATTCTTCCCCTACAGACTCAAACAGGATGTATGCAAGAGCAAAAATACAAAATCTGCTTTTAAAGAATGGGCATTTTTCCCTTACAGACTCAAACAGGATGTATGCAAGAACAAAAATGCAAAATCTGCTTTTAAAGAACACTGACATGTTATTCTGCATATAAAAAATGGACACAATATGTTTCCTAAAACAACAGGATATGTTTTTGACACTGTGACAATGTGTTTTCTCAAAAATATGTTTTTCTGCATGAAAAACAGGATATGGCACAAGAACAGATGTTTTTTTATACAAAGATCCAAATAAAATACAGGATGTTCACACTGTCAGAAAAACTGATCTCTGACAATGTGTTTTCTCAAAAATATGTTTTTCTACATGGACATCAGGACACTGTTACAGGATATTCACACTGTCAGAAAAGCTGGTCTCTTAACAAGGAAGCTTAGTATTGTTTCTACAGGATAAGCAATTCTCCAAAATAGAATACAGAACAATGTGTTGTCTCAAAAATATGTTTATGCATGACTAAAAAGTGTATATAAAGAGCTGTATAAATCCAGCTATGTTAGAGGTATGGTAGGGACACAAGTCCTAAGGTAAATGTTATATCTCTCACATCATCTGTACTATATGAGAAGTAAAGTTGGAACAGTACTTTTAAGCTGTAACGTTTGTCCAGTTTGGTTTATTATAAAAGTTAGTGGTTACTGCTCTTAAAGACAAGTGCTGCAAAGTATATTCTCTCATCAGTGTATATTCTGCAAGTTTCTGTATGCAACAGACTGTGAATGCAAATATAACCAGACTTTGAATTTTAGCAGAATCCAGCCAGCAAGACTGAGTGTCTTAAGAAGATTGCAAATCCATCACACCAAGCAGTAAGCAAGTAAAGCTCAAAATATTTTTTCAATGGCGAGGCAGCTGAGTGACTAGCTCCATATAATTTTTTCAATGGCAAGCTAGCCTGCATTTGAACCTACAATCTGCATTCAAACACAGGAGGAGTGATGGTAAGCCCTGCAGAGGGTCACTTCAGTCAAATTGCAGTAACTAACATTTGTACGTATGTGTAAATTCTAAACAGAAGTATTCCAGTTTATGCAGCTTGCAGTAGTAAAGTTTTTTAGACGTCTACAATCTGGAGTGAGACTAGTTCAAGAAATTCGCAGTGCCATAAATTCTTCAAGAAAAGGGGGATATCCACTAGCACAGTAGTCCGCTGCCTGTTGTGCTTCACCAGTTTCTCAAGTGACTCTGAAAAATTTCTAGCCATCTGCAGTAGCAGCCTGATCACCTGTTTTCTTGCTAACTGGTAAGACTTTTTTCTGTGTCACATATTTAGTGTGGATGATGTTAAACAGAGTTTGTATATTCTTACATAGTTTGTATATTCTTAGACAGTTTTTTTATTAATATGAATATTATTTATAATTCATGCAGGAGTAAACCAAACTTTAGTAAATTGCTATGTTGGTATACACAGCACATTAGTAAATGTAAAACCTTATTAGGGCAGGTTGATAGTAAGGCATTATGCAAATGTATTACAATATTTGACTGGTATCTCAAAGAAAACCATGTGAAATATGACAAATGTTTATTGTGTGCTTCAACAAAAACTGCATTTTGTGTATTATGCCATAAAATAATATTGCATCATATTGCGAAAAAAATAGACTGTAAAGACAGATCTGAAGAATTAACTAAGGGTAAAGTGTTTCCATTACATTCTGATGTTGAACAGTTATGTCCTGTCACCACATGTGAGTCAAATCAGTTACTGATAGAACCCCTAGTACATTTTGTTACAAAGGAATGTAGTAAACTTCTAAAAGACAGACACAATGAGTTCAGGAAGCTTAGACAAGTTATACACACATCTTTTCAAAAGTGCTTAGGAGTTTCAGATTCAGCAGAACAGGCTCCTGAGACATATCAAGCAGACTATAAGGAAATTCTTCAACAGCAGTTGCAGAATAAAGGAAATAAATTAGCTGAACTGACAAAGACTGGGAACTTCCTGCATACACAGCTAATCTGTGCAAAAGAAATATATTTTATAATATGTTTATGTTTTGAAAATGGTTAAATATACATGGTAGAGACAAATCATTTTTAAATGTTTTACTTTCATTCAGTTAAAGCAAGACATCTATCAGTACTACAGTAAAGTAAAGCATATGAATGCCATTCATTAGCATAGTCAAAAGGTAAACAAAACTGTTCTAGTGTATACAAAATTAAATGAAAATAGTTAATAAGAATAAAGATTTAAAGTCACAAGACTGACATGCTTGTATAAAGATATACAGATACAAGACAGACATGCATGTATGTTCTTTTTATATAGAGTACATCTGTTACAATACACAAGAATAACAGTCAGACAACAGCAAATATAAATAATATAAATATAAATGTGTTGGTTAAACTAATATCTATTTTGTTTTTTACAATTTTTTTATAATTGTATAGTAACACCAAACAGTTAAAGTTCTGAATTTTAAAAATAAATAAAATCACAGATGATATTAGTCAAACAATTTTTGTAAAATTAATGGCAGGACAGTTAAATAGTTAAATAAATAAAAAAAAAATACTGAAATCCATGTAAGGTAATTGTAAAACGATGTCTATTTATGTTGTATAAATGCATAGTTATGCAAATCACAATCACATTAAAGGAAAAATGCCAAAAGAATTAACTATAGTTTATAGAGTATAAAATGTGAGCTCAGACCTTCCTAGACTGAATGGTTACAGGAAATGCTGGAAAGATAAGATAAACGACAAGACTGATTGCCAGACAAGTAGCTTGAGTTTTTCTAAAGCATCATTGTTATTAAAACATAATTGTTAAAATATTTACAGGCAACACTATTTGGTAATTGTAATAAAATGCCACAATTGTGCATAGATGTCACTTATAATCTGTTTGCAAGTAAATGTTAAAAGGAAAAAAAAAAAAAAAAACCTTAGTTGCATCAAGTACAGCCAGCACATGGGCTATAGTATATATACAGTTCAAATCAATTGTGCAGGAGGGTGTAAATACCTACTAGAGGTAATATACAGTGAAAGCTTTATTTAGTAACCTAATAAAATAAATGTATAACCAAAGTGTTGGGCTGACATACATTCTATTTTCACAGCATAGGGCAGGTAAACAGTGCTGAAGTACTACAGGGGGAGGGGCACTTTCTCAGTTTTACACTGACTGTAAAAGCAGTACTGCACAAGGGTCTAAAATAAAGCTACAGAAAAAATAAACAAGGGTCTGAAATAAAGCTACTGAAAAAAATAAACAACAAGGGTCTGAAATAAAGCTACAGAAAAAATAAACAAGGGTCTAAAATAAAGCTACAGGAAAAAATATCTCATTCCTTCTTGACAATACTCTTTTAGGGAGAGGAAAAAACAAGTATTAGTGTATTAGAAATACTGGTAAACTGGATTAAACCTGACAGGATAAAATATTTTACAAGTTGTTAATAGCTATCATAATGGTTATTATTGTATTGTTTAGAATTAAATTGTATTTACAACCTGTTAAACTGTAAAGCTATACAAGAGATGGTTAAAAAAACAAGAGATGATTTAAAATTGCTTTATTAAAGCTATAAAGAGAGAATAAAGATATGCAAAATGAATAAATGTTTCTAATAGCAAGAATGGTCACTATTTTTATATGTATTTGGCAAAACAATGTTGGTATAAAAAAGCATCAATGTTTCCAATTGCTGAGTATGTAGTTTAAAATAACAGGACATATGGATTTGGTATCAATTCCACTAGATATTTCTAAAGAGACAAACATTTTCCAAGATTTTGCTTAATATTAATGTTATTAAATTTGTAAGATTAGACTAAATGTACTTTATAGTCTTTGTATGTACAAATGTAGAAAATTTCAGTACAAATGATAGTCTATGTATGTACAAATGCAGAAAAATTCAGTACAAATGAAATTAATGTCTAGTAATGAATATGTGTGAAAAAAACATATTTAAAGAAAACAATGGGTCCAGGATACCTACTAGATTGAAATGCATAAATAGCAAACAGTCTGTAAATACATACTGATCAGGATACATTGTAATAAGTTCAAAACTAATTTGTCAGTTTGTAATATCACTGGTTTTACCCCAGTAAAATAATTGCTTTCAAATATTTATTATCTAAGCCCAGTTCAGTACTTTACCAAGATGTTAATGGGCAGTTCAAAGACATGACCAAAATGTTATGGTTAAAATGACATTGAAATTGTGTGTTTTCAGTAGTGTATAAATGCTTGCAGTAGCACATGGTTATTGTCTCTTATAGTTAATTCAACAGTTGCAAAGAGTTAATGAAACAATTCTAAGTCATAAACTAAATTCTGTGATTGCAAAAGAATAAATTGATCAAGTTAAATTAAAGCAGACACAGCTCATAACTGATAAAAAATATTTTCACAGAATGGTCTGCAAAAGAAAAAGTTGTTAAATACATTCAGTTTTGGTAGTAATACTTTAATATCATTGTATTAACTATGTAAAATTGCATTTTGATTTGTTGTATCAAACTAAAGGTTTGTTTCTTAATGTATTTTCTATATAAAATGTTTTGAGTATGTTTAAAAACAGAGGGAATTGTTAGATTTTATGAATATTAGTCTGAAATTAATTATGTTGTAAATATGCTGAAAGAAAAGGCTTGCTTAAATGCAGAAACAAAGTTTAGTAATATGTGATCAGCAGTCATACTAAATGACCATGGCTTGGAAAAGGAATCTGCTGAATGGACATTCTTCCCTTACAGACTCAAACAGGATGTATGCAAGAGCAAAAATACAAAATCTGCTTTTAAAGAATGGACATTTTTCCCTTACAGACTCAAACAGGATGTATGCAAGAACAAAAATGCAAAATCTGCTTTTAAAGAACACTGACATGTTATTCTGCATATAAAAATGGACACAATATGTTTCCTAAAACAACAGGATATGTTTATGACACTGTGACAATGTGTTTTCTCAAAAATATGTTTTTCTGCATGAAAAACAGGATATGGCACAAGAACAGATGTTTTTATACAAAGATCCAAATAAAATACAGGATGTTCACACTGTCAGAAAAGCTGATCTCTGACAATGTGTTTTCTCAAAAATATGTTTTTCTACGTGGACATCAGAACACTGTTACAGGATATTCACACTGTCAGAAAAGCTGGTCTCTTAACAAGGAAGCTTAGTATTGTTTCTACAGGATAAGCAATTCTCAAAAATAGAATACAGAACAATGTGTTTCCTCAAAAATATGTTTATGCATGACTAAAAAGTGTATACAAAGAGCTGTATAAATCCAGCTATGTTAGAGGTATGGTAGGGACACAAGTCCTAAGGTAAATGTTATATCTCTCACATCATCTGTACTATATGAGAAGTAAAGTTGGAACAGTACTTTTAAGCTGTAACGTTTGTCCAGTTTGGTTTATTATAAAAGTTAGTGGTTACTGCTCTTAAAGACAAGTGCTGCAAAGTATATTCTCTCATCAGTGTATATTCTGCAAGTTTCTGTATGCAACAGACTGTGAATGCAAATATAACCAGACTTTGAATTTTAGCAGAATCCAGCCAGCAAGACTGAGTGTCTTAAGAAGATTGCAAATCCATCACACCAAGCAGTAAGCAGAGAGAGCTCAAAATATTTTTTCACCTTCTGTGACATACTTTACAGAGGCACAGTAGGCTACTGTACTGGGGAGGCAGGCACCAAATACACTCTAGCTAGGCTTATGTATTCCCTAGGGCAAACAGCCTAGTATCGACCTCTGCACCCATATGTTTATGTTTGGGATGCACAATATTTGTTGCTGATAACTGTTTGCAGGTCTTTATTGCCATAGCTTTCCCTGTTTCTATGAACAACTTGTGTATCTGTGGACGATGTTTGATCATGACAGGGTTCCAGTATATTACTTATGTCTCTGTTGTCATTTAACTGTGTGCACTGGGCAGATTGCTGTATTGTGGGAGGTTCCTGGCTTAAAACATACAAATGCCAGATATGTGTGACTGACTGCTATACTGAGACATGGCCTAAGTGTGTGAGCATGCCCAGTTCAGGCTTTCCATGGTTTGTTGCATGACATATGTCTCATTTATCAAAGTGTGTGAGCATGCCCAGTGTGACCTTTCCATATGCTGAGATCTGAGGTCCACTACATTTGTGGCTGTGTGTGAACTTGAACAATATTAGACATTTATAGTGTGTGTATTGGAAGTCATGTTGTGTTCTTACTGCCCAACTGCTTTGTGTCTGAACCCAACAGGGATTATGCTGTGCCTGCAGGGTTTCCATGGGATAGTTTGCATACACTTGTCAACATTCTTTCATACTGACCAAACACTGTAATATTGTTATAGTGTAGTGGTTCAGTCCTTTCACTTTGGTGCACAGTATCCTGGGTTTGAGTCCCATCACTGCTTTAAATATTCATACTGAGCACACCAGACTGGTTAAGGGCCAGTTGGGCAAATATGACCATGTTGTATTTTGTTCAGCTATGGCCTACTTAAACCAGGCTTGTCCAACATTACTATTGTATTCCGCAACTTGGGTGGACATTGACAAACACTAGGCTATGTGCCCTAGGGCATTTCTAATCCTAGTCAGAGTGTGTTTGTCCTTCAACACACATTTTATCTGGAGTTTGCCATGACATTTTTCAAGGTTAGTATACTGTGCCTCTGTCTAACTGTGACATAAAAGTGATACCCAGGGTAAACATACAATCTCCCATCCACTCATCAAGATTCCTCTTGAAGAGAGTCAATGAGGGACTCTCTGGCTAACCTGGACTGGGAGTTTACTCAAGAGTGGAGGGAGCTTCTGGGTTATGGATCTATCACTCCAGCATGTCCTATTTATTTCATTGCTGAGGTTCAGGTCTCTCATGTGCATAGCTCAATGGGATTCATATTTTACAAGGTGCAGCATGTGCATTGATTCCAGGTTGGACATGGCTTTATACATCAGACACAGATCGCCTCTGGGCAGGCAGTATGCCACTGTGTGGAGCTGCAGTTTGTTTAATCAGGCAGCACATGGCATCTGTTAGAGCCCTTTGATCCTCCTGGTGAGGTACTTTTGGGGTCTTTCCGGTTGCTGGAGGTGTCTGCTAAGGTACATCCCACAAGGAGCATTGTACTCAATTGTGAGCCTGATGAAGGGTGACTGAAGAGGCACATTGACCTCCCCTGATCTAGATGTGAATACCTTAATGATTAGGTGGGTATATGAAATGTTTTTCTGACCACTATGGCCATGTGGTTGTCAAATGCAAGACTTCTATCAACTTGTGTCCCCTGGTCTCTTATTACTTCTTCTGTACTTAATGGGTTACCACCTATGTGGTAATTGGTGGGCACTTACGTTTTGCCAAAGGGGGTGACTATACACTTTTTTGCATTTAGCTTGATGACATGGCTCTGGCACCAGTTGTCTGTTTCTATGAGGCCCTTTTGTAGGATGCTTGTGTCAGCTGGTGGGTCAGATATGGGGCCCAGTTTGTAGTCATCTGCAAACTTGTTCAGACACAGTCCTTCCATGTTGGCCTGTACCTCCGAGAAATATATACCAAACAAGGGAGGTCCCAGGACCGAGCCTTGTGGGATGCCAGTTGTAGCTGGTTTGGAGTCTGACATGGCTCCAGCATTTCTGAACATGTTGGTTCTGTCCTTGAGCCGGTTTGCAACCCATCTAGTGACATAGGGGTTTATATTTACGCTGGTGAGCTTATCTATAATGACCAAGTGGGGTATTGTATGGAAGGCTTTTGCAAGGTCCAGGTAGGCTGTGTGGACCACCTTCCCCTCATTAATGGCCTTGGTGACTGTTTCAAATGACTCAACCAGGTTTAAGGGGCAGGATCTGCCCTTAAGAAAGCCACACTGGGTAGGGTCCAGTGTCTGTAGGTCCCCAATATCTTTATTTCTGAGGTCCATGATGATTCTTTCCATAGCTTTGCAGACCAAGCTAATCAGGAGGATTCTGGGGTGATAGTTTGCAGTATCCATTCAGGCACCACCTTTGTGGAGAGGGACCACTGTTGCTGTACACTACTCTTTGGGTACATATCCTGTGGTAAGGCTGAGATTGAGCAGTAGTTTTATTTGGTGTTCAATTCTTCTTGGAGTTCATGTTGGACACAGCCCGGGACACCATCTGGTCCCATTGATGCTATGCTATGTGTTTTGCTTTGGAGACGCTGGCTGTTACCTGAGCATCTGCAATGTCAGGGGGCCAGCACTCTGCTGGGATAGATATTTGGCCTTTTGGTGGGGGGGGGGGGAGTTTGCACTGAACCTGTCAGCTAGGATGTTGGCAATGTCTGTGGGTTTGGTGTATTGTTTGTCATTTTGGAATAATTCTGAGCATATCTGGGAATTCCCACCCAGGTTCCTACCATCAGTAAAGAAAGCCTTGTGATTATCCTTAGTGTCCTGTACAATTTTTATCTCGTAGCTGGCCTTAGAGGATTTTATGTGTGGCCATAGTTTTTTGCCATAATACTGATCAGAGATGCCTTCCCTTTTTGGGTTTTGCTCTATCATGTAGTAGCTTCCTCCTTCTCTTGCATAGTTTGTTAATGGCTGGGGTCCACCAGACAGGATGCCTGCCTTTGGAGGATTGGGTCTTGGTTTTATTTGGGATTGCATAATCCATGCATTCCTGAAGGTGTTCATAGAATGCATTTATAAAGGGTTCTGAGGTCTGGGCCATATTTTCCACAGGCACAAGGGCTTTAATGGATTCCACCTCAGTTTGGAAGAGTGCAAAATTTGCTTTACACATGTTTTTCACTGTGGTTTTCTGGCCAGGGACTGGGGTCGGGATGTGAATATCCAGTGAGATTACTCTATGGTCTGATCTTACCAGTGAGGGATACACTTCTGGTCTTGGGCATAGAGTCCCCATGTTGGTGATTATCAGGTCAAGTATGTTTACCCCTCTTGTGGGAGTGGTAACAAGTTGTTCCATAGCATTTCGGTTTATGAATTCTAGAAACCTTTGGCCTAGGGTGTTGGAGCTAGAGTAATGCTCCCAGTCTATGTTTGGGTAGTTGCAGTCACCCAATATAATGTTGTTAGGAGAGACCTTCATATTTTCCAGTGTTCTCAAGTAGGCCAAGTGGGGTTCCTGGGTTTAGGAGGGTGGTCTGTAGCAGGCTACGAACTGGGAGGCAGTTTTAGCCACTTTTACTTGCACGTGGATAGTCTGTGCTGTTTCATGCTGTGGCACCAACCTGGGGGTGTGGGTATCTTTGACAATTATTGATACTCACCCTCCTTTCGTAGTTAGTTCCATGTTTTGGGGCTGTAAAGCATGGTATGAGGTGTAACCTGGTAGTGCTAGGGTGCTCTTGGGAGCCTTGAACCAGGTTTCTGTCACTGCACAGATATCAACATTCTCCATGCTGAGGAGAGTTTGGACTGCATGCATCTTGTAGTTTAGACTTCTGGCATTGGGTAGCATTACTTCTAGTTTCTTATCCCTTGTGATACCTATGGAGGTGGGTTTGTGTTTTGAGCCTTACCTATTCAAGGCACTATGGGGGTGACAACAGCCTTTGCCAGTATCCAAAAGACCAGGGGTGATAGGTGCAAGCCATCCCTAGCAGAGCATTGTGTCTTGTTGAGCATGTCATCCCAGGCTGACAGGCATTGGATCCCCTTTGACTAACAACAATACTTAAGCCAATTGTTGTAATTGATCATCTTGTCTTCATATTGTGGCATCATGCTTGGTGAGGGTAGGATGTTACTCAGGGTCATCAAGTTTGCATATACTACATGGTGTTACATTGCTTAACACATGGCAATCATGCCTCAGGTGGTGGTGCAGGGCTGCCTATGTTGGATGCACATACTACACTCCCTGTACATGTTTGGAAGCAGGTTGTGTCAACTTAGGCATCCCTTTTACTATATGTGTGAGTCAGAGAGAGGTATCATTTCCAGGGTTCCTACTGAGCCAGTGTATGTGCTATGTGTTGCCTCTTTGCCAAGGTCAAGGCATACTGGGCACGCCTCCTTCTACCTACTGGGATAGGCTCAGGTTGTTCCTCCTCCGAGTCACGCTCTGCCTGTGATGGTCTTGGCACTGGTGGGGGGCTGTTTGGCCCAGGCCTATGCTGGTCCTGCTGCTGCTGTTTTTACAGGATCATATTATGTAGCATAGCACATACCATGAAAATTTGGGTACATGTAGTTGGTGAGTATTGCAAGGCTCCACCAGATGTGTCTAGGCACCGGAACCGTGACTTGAGCAACCCAAACACACGCTCGATTACATTTCGTGTTTGTGCGTGTGCCTCATTATGGCATTCTTGTTCAGGTGTGTGTGCATTTCTGATGGGTGTCATCAGCCATGGCTCCAGTGCGTAGCCAGCATCCCCCACTAAGTGACCATGCGGGATGTCCCCATTGGCAAATGTCTGGAACAGCTGCATCAGATGCCAGATATGGGAATCATGGTAGCTTCCAGGGCAGCCAGCACACACATTCATTATTATGCCCTGGGCATCATACACGATCTGGCAGTTGATGGAGGGGAAGCCCTTGTGGTTAATGTAGGCCCTACCCCGCTCACCGGCTGGTGCTTTGATGCGTATATGCGTGCAGTCTATTGCACCCACTACTTCAGGGTATTCTGCTATTTGCTCGAAGAGATGCATATTGCTGGCCAATACCTCACAGGAATTGAGGAAATATACATGATCACCGACATGTGCTGACATGGCATCCAGGAACTGGTGCAGTACCCTGGATGCTGATGCCTGTGATATCCTCATCATATCACCAGTTGGTCTCTGAAAGGTACCTGTTGCTAGTATTCTTAGGCCAACACATACCTTGGTTTCCACTGGGATGGGTTCCTCTCTGTTGGTTCTGTGTGTGAGGCGTGGCCTGCACAGCTCAATAATTTGCTGCAGGAGGTCTCTGTCCACTCTATAGCGCTCCACTATCTCCAGCTCATGTAACCCCTGGTAGGTGACCCTGGGCCTGTACACTCTTCTCTGTCTCCTCACTGTGGGTTGTCCGGCAGCATTTGCATTGTCACCACCCTCAGCATGTTGCATATGTCACCTTATAACAGCAATGGCAGCCCCTAGCATTTTTTGTCTGAGTGAAGCTTTTTCAGTTTTCACTTCTAGTAGCTTACTCCAGTGTTGCAGTGTCTCTTGAGAGAAACAAACTGCACTGTTGTTTACAGAGTTTTAAGTGCTGGGCTGGGCTAGTGTTCTGCCTGTGTAATTGCCTGATTTTGGTTGTTTTCACCTGCTAGCTCTACTTGTATTACCTGGTAGCTTCCTGCATGTGTTCTGCTTCCTTTTTCCTTCTGTTTCCTCAGGTGGAGCAACACGCATACAAGCGCAAACACGCTCACAGCAGCTCACACGCGTGCACACATGCTTAGACAGACTAAAACTTATTCGGGTTAAAACGCGCGTACACTGGCACAAACTGGCTTACAGGTCTTTACACAGTCTTATACATGCTTACTCCGGCTTAAACGTGTGCACTCACGCTTCCACGCATGCACTTTGTCTAACTCGGGTTTACACGCGCACAGAAGCGCGCATGCCCGCTCAGCAAAGAAACTTTGGTGTTATCCACAGTATACACCTTCCATTTCTTGGATTTCCCTGGCCTACCTGTTGACACACCTCTTTCCATGATGTCTAACTGACACCTAACACATGCCACTGTCCTCCAATGAGCTTCATTACTTTCATACATACCCCCCTGGTGATGTCACCTATCTCCTACTCTGTTCCTCCCCATATCCTACTCCTACTCTCCACTGACAGTGCTCATTTGCTATGTAAAAGTGTGATTCACTATCCTAACACTCATTTACATAGGATTGCCTAGTAATGCTTCGTTACATGTCTTAGACTGGGCTTCTCCCCTTAGCAACCCTTACTCAGTGGCCATGTTGTCTTCAGCCTGCTATTCCCTTACACTGTAATTTGACAATTGTCATAAATTCCCTGTTTGTGGCTCTTATTGCCTTATTTTATGAATTTTTTTAGCGCATCTCGTTTGCACGATGCTGCGCCATGCTTAAACATGGGAAATCGGCGGGAAAAAAATTGTTTTTATTTTAATTTTGCATCAAGGAAACTTTCCAATGGCCATATATTTGGCCATTGGCATGCTTCCTGAAACATATGCAACCTTTATTTGGAACTGACAAGGCTCCATTGTGCTATTTGCAGAACGGTACTCAGTTGTCAACTGAGTACATTTCTGCAGCTAACACGTCTCCTACTCAGACAGGTTTCTGCTTCCTGGATCGCAAATTTACCTAATTTGCATGCCTTTCGGCTGCAAGTGAGGTAATTTGCATATCACAGCCCTCTCCGTGTAGGAGACGTGTTAGGTGCTCTCTTACACTCCCCTACAGGCTGTTCGTGGATCGCTCGTCGGACATGATGGCTGCATGAAGTCTTACTCTACTCGTAGATTCCATGCAAGCCATCGTGAATCCGGCCCAATGTTTCAACAGTTAAACATTTAAATAGAAGGAGCCAAAACTTTATATCCTGCTTGAAAATGCCCCTTCCTGAAGGTGCAAGCAATTGAGCCACATGACTAACCATCTACAGAAAGGTAGCCTTATGTTTGAGAAGGGCAGAGCACACTAGGAAACTAAAAGAAAAAGAGAAAAAGAGAAGGGAGGTAGACATTGACATGTGAATGATGTATTTTCCTCCGAACTAAAGCAGATCAGGACTAAGTTTTCAGACGAAGCAGACCACATACCTCTTTTGAGGAGCTAACCTGCCTGATATTAGTAGTTGTGGATATTTTGTATTATGCTTTATTCTCTTATAGACAGAGAGTGAAAACATTTTTCATTGTTCCCAGCCCAATATTTTACTGCTTTTTGTGGACTTCATTCTGAGATAGAGAAGGAAGAAGACATGAATATACATATACACTTTGTCCATTGCTTCCTGATGTTTGTTTTTCAAAATGTTGGCACTAAATGACACCATGGTATTTGTTAGGTAACCCCCTACACTGTGGTTATTCTCCTACTCTTCTTATGCATGTGTGTGTTTCAGTCACCCTATATGTTTTTAGGGTGAGGGGTAGATTGATTTGTGCATGTTTCAAACAGGATGTACAACTACTGGCTGTGGAGCTTTCCTGATTTTATTAATATCCATAACTTATGGTGCTTTAGTATTCCTTTGCCTTGCAGCTCTGGTATGCATTAGACTTGTTTTAGTAGCAGTCCCAGAGGCATTCAGGCCTCTTTAGGGATTGTTCAGAGGCAGACATATTATGTTGATGTGGCAGGTATGATTGCCTACAGATCAAGGTATGATGACATGCTTCTGTATACGCTAATTTAGACAGGAGGTACTTTAGCATTATGAACATAGCTGTGCTCATTGAATTTCAGATTCTGAAAGATTGCATAATTCTAGTCCTTAAGAGTAGCTACTTTTATTTCAGGTCCAGTCTATTTTGTCTACAGCCAACTTATCAAGTCCAAGCTGATTGAGTTAAAACTGTCAACAGGTTTGACCCACTGACAACCAGCTTGTGAGCTATAAATTTTTACAGTCAATGAGTAGGACATTTGAGGAGGCAAACTTGAAGGCAAAGCTCTATATGAATTGTTTTTGATAAAAAGAATTACAACCATTATTTTACAGTGCACTAATTTGAAGTTTTAATGCCCTCTTGATACATTTCTTTGGTTGTTGGTTACATTGTTGCTTTACTGCATGTAGACAGAATGTAATATTAAGTGCTGACATACTTAGTTGTAGAGCAAATACACCACCAGTGGATGATTTTGAGTGTTGCATTTGTCACATTCTTACACTGAGTTTAATAAATATATTCTAATGAGTCTATTTACCAATTTTATTCACCATATAAATATACTGACCTTAAAAGTAGATCCACAGGTAGTGAGCAGGATAATCAAATGGCTGAAAGATGGAACCCACATACTAAAGGTTGCAGATGCCTTCTGAGAAAGTATGAAGGTAACTAATTAAGTGCCACAGGGTTCAGTAGTGGGAGCAATCCTTTTCTGCATCTACATCTTTGATCTCCAGACAATGAATCAGGATCTTTGGTTTACTAAGTTTGCAAATACCTGCAAGTTGGGTATTATTGTCAAAACTCCTTCTGATACCCATTCATTATACCACAATACAGCCTTGGTAAGATTTGTCCCTCAATGTATAATCAATTCCCATTCCAAAATAATAATGTAGTCCAGTATCTTTAACTGGATTGATAATTCCCTCTCCTCTGACCAGCAGTAACAGTTAGAATATCCTTCTAGTTAGCATAATTAATATCTGAAGGCATATTATCCAGGTAAAAAAAATACTATCCCCTTTTACACAGCTCTAATTGGATGAGTTATTGACTACAATAACTAATGCCCCCTTCAGGGTGTACCTTTCTAGACATATATGGAAACTAGAAAGGCCTCAGATGTTCCTAATCAAGAATATTGTTGGTCTAAAGTCTCTGTGCTACCAGGAAAGGCTTGAAGTGCTGTCCCTTTATTCACGTTCTACATACAAGGCACAGATTAATATACAAGAGCTATGTCTTGCATTATGCACCATTAGGAACCCTGTGCAGCTTGATCTCCAGTATCTTCAGATATTAAATAGCTCCTCTAATACCACAGCTAGGGACTTAAATCTGCATTTGAGAGGCAACTGTATTACTCAGCACCTACCATACCTCTTGAACAAACTTACCCTGCAAGTTGAACAAGGTGACACCCTAATTTCCCTCAGATTAAACCTGGATGACTGGATGGATACTCATAAATTTACTACAAGACAGACCTGTTTAGCCTTCTTGAGATGGGGAATACAGCATATGTGTGGGCACTGGTACGGTGTAAATGCTCTTGTGACTCAATTGTCTTGCATTTCCTATGATCCTATGATCATATGACGTGTTTTATTCCCTGTTATAAATTTTTGTTTCAGCAGTGAGGGTGGTGCTATTCAGTAAACAAAAATATGATAAATATTTAAGAGTTCTCCCTCCCTTGTGCTAGTGCTATGTTTTGTAACACAGTGTAGGACTGTGAATGCTGGTGTTAAGCCTTTAATCATTTCCATTATAAAATGTACTGGCTTTGTTGCATTTTATTGCATCAAAGAGAATTACAGCTGCATGTTATACTTATAATATTCAACAAATGAGTGTTTACCAAAACACAGTGTATATGTCAAAACGTATTTATGCACCAGTTTTGGATGTTTGACTCCTCTGTCCAAGACTGACTTCAGGATAACAAATCTATATTCAGATTGATACTGGCACAGAAACTAACAATTCTGCCATTGCGTATTAAAGCATGGCATATCAGTCTAATGGCCATATTATGTGATATTAAATCAGCATGTAGTTTAGGTTAGTCAGTTTATAGTGCAAACAATAATTGGATTCCTCCAGCTCTTTGCCATTAATGCTGATAGACTAACAGTATTTTAACTTTAATGGAACACGCTTTGAGTTCTCTTAATCATCATGGCCTGCAAAAAAAGGAAATATTTTATTAGTAAGTCATGCAGTTTTTCTACATTATTTTAATGTGTTTTGTCTGAATGTCTGCTTTCCTACAGCATTTTGTCATTAGTCCCAGCAAACTACTAGTATCTTTTAAAATTAATGGATTAAGATTCTGGCTTACTTTGCTCAGCATGGAGGGAAATTAAAGCTGATTACTGATTCAGTCACCCTTGGTTTTAAGCTAACGTTTACAGATTATAATGTATATCTTTATTCATACTGACCATAAAGTCAGCCATGATTATCATTGCATCTCAGTCCACCTACACAAATTCTAATTGCACATAAAGATGTTTTAGAAGACAAAAGCACACCAATACTAAATTAAAATAAAGTTAAAACATATTGAGAGTTTAATGGGCAGGCTGCAAGCTTATTTTAACAAAGGTTATTCTGTCAATCATATGTTCTGGAGGTACTAAGAAACTATGAATGAAAGAAAAGTGATGGTGAACACAGAAAATATTATCCGTCTTCCATCATTATTTCAACATTTTAATAAGGTCATACATTTCTATTTACATTAAAACATACACAAAGCAATCTCAAACATGCACTACATCCTCTGCACTACCATTGATTAACCATAAGGGTTATATATTATTCTGACAGCTACTAAGTAGGGCAGGACCAGCTCGAATGTCACACTGATGGGGGAAGGGATGTGAATTTAACATGTGTACCAATAACACTTTGTTTTACAGCACAATAAACCACTCCCATGCCTGATAAAAAGTATATATATATATATATATATATATATATATATATATATATATATATATATATATATATATGTATATATATATATATATATATATATATATATATATATATATATATATTTAGAAAGCTTGTTGTGAGGAAATTATTACTCTATTTTTGTTTTACTTGGATCGCTTGTCTGTGTACTTAATAAGGGATTTTCGACTGGAAACAGACTGCCTGCCTTGCTTGGATTACTTTTGAATACTTAGTAACGCTGTACAATTATATATTTTCTGTTATTACTTTTTGTTTTGTTTTGTTTTGACTTGACGAGTTTACGTTCGCTACTTCTACTACTATTGTCTGATCTGATTTATATACAGTGATTAATTAGAAATATATGGACTGAAAATCTTCCACACAGAGAAGTTTCTTACACTGTTTTGTTTTTGGACCCACTACACTTTAGTGGGTTGTTTTGAGACTTCGGGGATACCATGGGGATTACTTGTAATATTAGCTGTAATACCACCATCATAATTGCACATTATACTACCTTATCTTACAAAAAAAATATGAAAGCTGTCCATAGGCTGCTTTTCAAAATGTGGCTGACATACACATTTATGTATAACCACAATACTTTTCTAGCTTGACAAACCTGATTCTCTATTTATATATTTCTAAGTGACTTGCTGGTGTTTTCTGCTCAAGCCAAATCATTAACAGAATGTGGCATATGATGAGGCACTGAAAAGAAAACATTCTCATTTTCAGAAACATGGAAAATAAAATCCCCACAATGATTACACTTGATAATACATTTTAGTAACCGTACAAGCTAGGGCCACAGTGGATAAAGACACAAGTTTGAAAATGAAATTGTATAGTAAGAGAAATATTGGTAGCCTTTCTTATTCAAGAAATCTCATTGGCACTAGAAAATGAAAAATGATCCAAGGTGAGGAAGAATTTAGCCATTTTCTCCATGAATGCAGCCCATGACATTATCAGTAAACGGTATTTTGTACATAACAATAGTAAAGGAAAGAGGCTGATGAGCAAGACTTGCAATAAAAGCAGCAGAAATACCCTGAGATATTATTGTTCTACTGCACTCTTACTATCAGACTTAGAATAACTATACACAGCAACTTAAAAACAGTAAAGCAAAATATCAAATGTTATTTACTGCATGACTTTTTAATTATGCAATTTGCAAGATCAGACTCCATGTGGCATTTATCTTACTTAGACAGGCTAAAACAAATGCAGGCTAGGACTCCCAGTAAACAAAATTACACATAGGAGAGGACTGGCTGCCTGGCATTGAGGGATATAGTCCTAACAATGGCTCGGATGAATGAGGATCAAGTAGCACCCAGGCACTGTGGGAGGCAGCCAAGGCAGATGGGATTTAGTGGCTGATGCCTTTCTTGAGGAGAGGGAATGGTCTTAATCAGAGCTCAAATGGTACTCAGGAGGCTGAGTGCACTGCAGAACACTGGGACCATGGCATGCAGTTTGTGGGCCAAACAGTACATTGTGCCACTGCAGAGCACTGGGACCATGACATGTACTTTATGTATCAAACAGCATGCTGTTTTGCTGCAGAGCACTGGGACCATGACATGCACTTTGTATGCCAAGCAGTTTGTTGTGCCACTACAGAGCACTGGGACCATGGCATGTAGTTTGGGTGCCAAGCAGTATGTTGTACCACTGCAGATCACTAGGACCATGGCATGCACTTTGTACATCAAGTAGCATGCTGTGCCACTGCAGAGCATTGGGACCGTGGCATGCAGTTTGTGTGCCAAGCAGTATTTTGTGCCTCTGCAGAGCACTGAGGCCATGACATGCACTTTGTGATTCAAACAACATACTATGTTGTAGCTATTTATATTTGGCACATGTATGGAAGCATGCATACACCCCTGGATCAGTGTTGCAGACCACATCATGGTGTCATCATATCAGACCATAAGGATTGGGTGTTAAACAGCATCAAAAATATTTGCAAAGAGGCAAAGATTGTGCAGCACTCAGACCTAATCCACCTTCCCTGTCTCCATCTTTAAAACAGCAGTCTCTTTTCTTGGATTGTCCTCCTACCATGACTAGCACTGGCTGAGGAAGGTAAACTAAATACTCTGGCCAGGTGAAGATGTGACAGATGGTCTAAGTACTGCATGGGAAGTTAGTTAGTTAGTTAGTTAGTTAGTTAGTTAGTTAGTTAGTTAGTTAGTTAGTTAGTTAGTTAGTTAGTTAGTTTATAATAGATAATGTTTTTTTCTCTGACTTTCAATAGTATCTATCTTTCCTCTATTAAAAATTCTTTCCAGGATAAGTACAGATGTGAAAGCCAGAAGAGTACAACAGAGAAAATATGTAAAGTCAAAATTTGAACAGATCTGTAGCAAACCATCAAATTTGTGAACAGTGTCCACTTATTTTGGAAAATACAGAAATATCGATAGGTGACCCGCCGCAGAGAATTTACTTGCAGGGGGGAACTGTCAAACCAAGGGTTTGGTTTATCTAAGTGTTTGGCAGGGGTGTAATATGTTTTACATAGGCAAAACTGAAAGACCCCCTGAGAAAAAGGATTTACGAACACTTGTATGCTATGGAAACTCATAACCACAACAACACTTTGCACAGACATGCACTGAAATGTGAAAACTTTACAGGATACAAGTTTGGCATTTTAGAAGTGGTCAGATACAATGAGAGGGGAGGAGATTGGTGTAATGAATTAGCGAGAAGGGAATTGTTGTGGCAGTTGTCACTAAATGCCACTCAACCACCAGGTATCAATGACCACTTATCTTTGGTGCCAGTACTGAAACAAAGGCACTTAAGTTATAAAGGTATTTTGTAAGGTTTGAAAAGCAATTTATCTAGAAAGTAAAGAATATACATAAAAAACACACATTTCTTTATAAATACACCAGCAAGTGTAATTCTCACGTCCCAGTTTTAACCTGTTTCTTTAAAATGTTAATTGATTTTAAATGTTAATTGAATTTGATTAAGCTACTATTTATACCACGATGCAATGCTTTTTTATGGTTTTGAAAAAGTCTGTAACTAGAGCAGATGAAAGCGCTTACCTTAACTTCTGCATTGACTTTAATTTCTGCATTGGATATTTATGCAACGGATGGTTTTGCTTCACTGATTTTATGCACCACTACAACAACTGTTTGGTGGAATTTTAAGACTTTGCTGCACCCGTTTTTCATTAAATTGCTGAGTGATCTTTTGGTCTGGTTTGTGCTTCTGGGTGTTTGAGTCAGTTACAGGAGTGTTTTTGTGAAACCATCAAATTTCACAGCAGCTATTATCTCCTGGATTAAAGAATGTTTTCAAAACCAAGATTCCAAAATCATAAAAATGTACGGTGGAAATTTTCATGCAACATGAGTTAAAAGATGTTAAAATCCATCCTCAGTTAAACAAGAAAATGTTGCCTAGGTTCTAGCACAAGCATTAAACATTTGGAGAAGAGATGGATTGTGGGATACATGTGTTATCTGCCTTATCATACATTCAAGTTTATGGCGCTGTTTGGAATATGTAGTGGAGGCTTTTTAATATGCGGCCAAGGATATCTCACAAAGTGTCTAAATCAGGGACTACTACCATTGGAGACATTCTCAAAAGATATGGATATTATCTGTCCTCTCCTGCCCACACCTCCAGCATGTGCTGTCACTTTCATTCCCATTTTGAATTGCCTATGTTGAGTGAAATACCATCTAAGCATAATTTGCAGTTGCATATCCTGATACCTTGGCCACTTTCACAACTTTTTCACAGCTCCCCAAGCTTGTTCCCATTGTTGATCAGTTAAGACAGCACTCACATACTCAGCAATCACTTCAAATACTCCATCCCCACACATCAAAAGCACTTCTAGAGTACCTCAAACCTGCTACTTGTTATCTGCAATTATTTGCCCCAAGGCAACCCTTTTGGCATTCTTTCCACATTGAAAATCTTTTTTACATGCTCTATCTGTTAATTAAAAAAAAAATCACTCTGCTCAACCTGGCATAATGAGCTCAAGGAAGAATGGAAACATAATAAGGAAGAAGGGTTCTCCTCATTTAAGATCTGCCTCCATTCCATGACCCCCTTATCCATCCACTGGAGTTTCGCTGTCAGATCAGGTCCATTGGTCCTTTCCTCCTTCTTCTCCAAAAAATTCCCCACACTCATTATACAGATGAAACACCCATACTTAGGAAAGGCTGAGGCTGCAGAAATCATTCTCATTTAAGATGCCATCATTAAAGGCTCATTCCAGACTAGATCTTACCATACAAAGGAAAAAGCTTATCTGGGATACATGCATGTATGTTGCCAAGTAAGGAATGCCACCCTCCCCCCCCAACCTCACCATGTAAAATGTAGGCATATGTGCAACTGAACTGGATAGTCTTCATGTTTCACAAGTATCACTGACTTTATTAGTGTCTGTATCCTACTTATGCTAGGATGATGCACCGATAAGGGTATGTTTCTAATCATATATGTGTGTAACAAACATAGTCTGAATTGTTCAAGCTTTCTCAAGTAAATACTGGAATTATCCTATCTTAGAGAACAGTTGGGTAAGTTCCTTCATCATTGCTACTAGATTAGCTGTGATTGCATCATTGAGGGTTTATATCACCATCAGCCCCAAGTATTTACTTTTTATATTTGGTCAGAATGTTGTCATAGCAAACTGGAAGCTTTCTTTCCCCACACCTAATAATAGCTGATTTACCAAGATTACACTGCAGTAGATGATTAGTCAAGGAGATGAAAAGCTTCCAGTACTCTATTCAGCACTTATGGTAAAATGGAGCTCAACATGTGAAGTCATCTGTAAACATCAGGGATGCCTGATAGGAATTTTCAGTGATGAATTGTAACTCAAGTATCTGCCTCACTTTGTAGGCTAACTCCTCCATCACCAGTAGAAAGAGACTGGGTGATAGAGGACACCCTTGCCTCATATGTCTACCATTTTGCACCAGGCTACACAATCCTCCATTCACCAAAATTCAGAATGTAGGATCACAGTAAAGAAAACATAACCACTTAATAAATTTGTGACCCACATTCCTGTACTTTAGGAACTGGAACAAAAAGTCCAGTCAACTGCATCAAAAGCCTTCCTTATATCAAAGACAATTTCCACATTTTTCTGAGAACAGACGAACTTATATAGGAAAGTCACCAATCTCAGCTAGTTATCAACATCTTGCCCTTCCATTAACAAAGCCTGATTGACCTTGTAGTATTAACCCTTGCAACAAGAAATCTAGCCTCCTAGATAACACTTTAGCTAATATCTTATGATCTTGATTTATCTAGGATATAGGGCAAAAGTTGCCCAGCCAGGCATCCAAAGAGCTGGTTTTGGAGATCAATGTAATTACTGTCTGATTCTGATGATGTGGAAATTTGGTTTTAACTTACGAGTTAAATATCTCCACTAGAGTCCCTAGCAAGTCACTTCCTACCCATCTGTATACTTCTGTTGTGAAGTCATCAATACCTGGGGCTTTGTTACAGTTAAGTTCAAAAATAGCTCTTCTCATCTCTGAAGCCAAACTATTTTTCTCCAAGTCTTGGGCTTCACTGCTGTTAAGGGGTCTTACATGAGAGGCGGCAAAGTCTCACACCAAGACATCATCTCCCAACCCCGGTTTATATAAAGTACAATAAAAATCCTTAAAAGTATTCCTTAGATCATTTTCAGCTGTGATATACTGTCCTGACTCACCTGTAGCAGCAGACTGCATATAAGCTCTTGACACTGTTTTTGTAAAGAGCCAAGTAATGCATCTTGGATCTCCTTCTCCTCTTCTCCCCTTCTCTCTTAAGCCACCAAAATTGCGCTCTTCTGAGAGTTTCATCCTCTGGCTTGGATAATCCCATCAAATTTATTTTAGCTCACAGATCTGCTTCCTTGTCTTTAAGGATAGCTTGAACACTTTCCTTTACTAACCTAAATAGGTCCACAATATCTCCTCTAATAGCGACTTTGTACCCTTCCCACCACTTAAAACCACACAAAGAATTCTGGATACCCTTCCTTTGTATTACATCCTTAATAATTTCCTTTTTAATTTCTCTTTGACCCTAAGAAAATTCTGCCTGAAGTGAGCCCACCTCTAACTTGTGAATCTTTCCTCCCTCAAATCCTGTTTAACTAACAGAGTATGAAGAGCATGATCTGAAAGACTTATTTGAAAAATCAGGCATTACTTTATGTCTGCAATTCTGTGGAACAGGCATAAAATCAATCCTACTACCCTGTAGTGTCAGATCCCTTGAAAAAGAGGAAACAATGTCCATGGGGTGATTCCCACTCCAGATATCTACCCAAACATTACTACACATTCAAAATTTAAGAGTTTCCTGACATTGTTTGTAGTATTCTTGCTTACCAAAAAATTGCCCAAATTCTCATCTAGCACTAGACTAAAATCCCCCATCAAAATATTAAGAGAAACTGCTCTAGTTTCCTCTTGCTAAACATTTAGAAACTCTGCAAAGAAGAATACTTCATCTTAATTTTGGGGTGATAAGGTTACCAGTTAACCAGCCTTCTTTATTGATTGTATTTTCCCAAATCAGTCATCTACCTTTACAACATTTCAACACCTTAGATGTCTTAATATATAATGAATTTTGCAAAATCAAAAGTACATCCCACATTCTTCCCCTGGAGTATGGTAAGTGAAAACAGTATTATATCTTCTTGAGGATAACTGATGGGTTTCCCTTATCTCAAGCTTGGTTTCTTGCAAGCACACAACTTGTGCATGTTCCCTCTGAATGCAGGGTAATATTCTCACCCTTTGTTTATGGTTAGAACCCCCCCCCACTAAACTGACTTTCTTTCAACTCTCCCCTCCCCAACCCAGCTCGCTTAAAGTCACTTTCAGAGACACTCCTCCGGATTCACGAATCCTCCGTGTAAGACTTAATAAGTCTTACTCGGAGGCTGCAGTTGAACAGTATGACATCAGCATGCCATGAATATGCATGAGGGCATGCTGACTCAACCGTAAGTCTTACACGGACCGTGTAAGAAAGCAGGGGGCGTGTCCGACTGCTGAGCAGTCCAAATGTCCACACCCCTGCAAGTGTTTAAAAAGAAAGTAAATAAACAAGAGTGAGTATGCTCAAATGTCCCTGCACCCAACACCTCACTGCCTGATAATGTAAACCCCCATCACACATCTAAAATGCATAACCATAATTTTTTTTTTTAATTCCCAAAATAGCTGCCCGTATTTGCGCATGTGTGCATGTGTGTGCCCATTGCTTAGCTACAGTCAGCAATCCTCACATGGAAGAGCATAAGAAAGAATGGTTATGCAAATCATACCAAACAGCAATAGTGTAATGGTAGAGCATTTGCACAAAGAAGAGGCATTCACGGTTCGAGTCCTACCACTCGTTGTCGTATTAATTTTTTAAATCAGTATATGGAATAATACCCAACATATATATATATGTTTAAACATAACTAAAAAGCAGTGAAATTGCCAATGTATCAGAGAACAAAATAAATATATTACAGGATCCCAATATAAAATTGCCCGCAGTTAAGCAGCGCTTCACCCAGCGCAATGTAGTTGCCCCTAGCTAACTCGTGCTTTACCCAGCACAATGTAGTTGCCCCTAGCTAACTCGCGCTTTACCCAGCGCAATGTAGTTGCCCAAAGCTAAATAGCGCTTTACCCAGCGCAATCGGTTTGTGTGGTGGTGCACGCCGCACCAACCAGTGCCCCGTCGGGCAACGTGGAGCAACATAGAGGAAAGTTGCTTACACACAGCCACGCCCCCTAACTTGTCTGGACAGCAGTAAAATAAAATACAATGATAAGGTTTGAACCCAGGACACTGTGCACCATAATCAAAGTACTGAACCACTAAGCCACAACAGCTTAGGAAAAACCTCCACTGTTAACTTATATATAGTAAGCAATGTTTGCTTAACCATTGCTAAGCATGTCTGCAGTCAGCCGAGAATATTCAAAAATGGCCACTCACAGAAAAGTGTGGGAAATGCGGCATATTTAAGCTGCATAGGCGGGAATACTCACCATAACTGATTGTAGCTCCCATCTGCAGTTAGAATGTCTGGTGTTGGAGAGGGTACACGCTTTCAAGCACAACACTGGGGCACCAAGGAGTCAAGGTATATGGTTTGGCTCCTAGTCCATCAGCATGAGACTCGACTCCTGCAGGGCCAGTTCCAAGGAACAGAGTACAAGGCGGAGGCTTGGATCCGGTTGGCTCATGAACTCACCAGTGCCACAGGCGTCCCTCGGACTGGTGAGCAGGTCCGTCACCACCATGCAGACCTGAAGAGGGAGAAGCAGGACCTTCTGAACCAGTGGATCCAGGAGGCCCGTCAAATGCAGGATGCCCCACTACTAAGTAGGTAGCCATGGAATGCAGTATGTAAGATAAGCTAAGATAGTCTAAATAATGGATTGGTATGTCTCAATATCCCTTTATTTACTCCGCAGCTGCAGGTGCACGTGCTATGAATCAGCAAGCCTATGCAGATAGGCTGCTAAGGCTGCGCCACCAGGCAGGTTAGTAAATATTCTGCATGTATTGTTACAGGATATATGTGAGTGAGCATGAGAAAAGTGTTAAAGCTCAATAATACAGCAATACAATGTCCTGATTAAACCTCTGTATGTACTGTTATATAACAAATGTCAGTGAGCCAGAAATTGAGTGTACTAACCCACCAATCAAGCTAAAATAAATCTGGAATACTATCCCTGCATGTATTGACATAACATATAAGTGAGCAGGCCTGAAAAAGAGTGTTGTAACCCATCAAGAAAGGTAGAATATGTCCTGAATATGTCTCCCGTATGCACTGTAATAACAAGTAAAGGAGAGAGCCTGTAGAAAAGAGTTTTCAATGTAATTAATAAAGGTATAAAATTTGGAGTGTGTCCGTGTCACTTACTTTGAAATGTTGTTGTACCCTTGCAATAATAAATAGTACTGTTGTATTAGGTGCTGTCAACCCACAGTTGTGCAGTCCCATAGGAAGTGGATGAAGGAACTGGCAGTAGCTGTGAAGTATAAAACATTCATTCCCTGAATAAATCATCTGCATGTACTGTTACATATCATAAGTCAGATAGGCAGGAATAGAGTGTAGTAACCCATGAATAAAGCAGAAACATGTCTGGAATACAATCTCTGCATGCACTGTCATAGATAAAACGTGAATGAGCCTGTAAAACAGTCCTGTAACCTATCAATAAAGGTATAACATTTGCTCAATATGTCTACTGTATGCAGTGTAATGTAAAATACAGGAGAGAGCCTGTAGAAAAGAGTTTCAATGTAAATAAGAAAGGTATACTAATTGCAGTGTGTATGTGCCAGTTACACAGAAATGTTGTAGAACCCCTGCAGTGAAGGAATGTTACTCAGTTGTAGTAAGTGCTGACAACCCCCAGTAGTGCAGTCCCATATAAAGTGGAGGAAGGAAGTGCCAGTAGCTGTGAAGTATGCAACAGTCCTAAACAGTTGTGAAATGGCCGACATGCATAGGTAAATCTGGCACACAAGTTGCCTGTCAAGGTGTTCCCCAGAAACTCAAGTGTTACCTGAAAAGTAGGTTTGTGTAGAAAACAAGTGAAAAAGCCATGTGAACACATCCAGATGTGCACATACATAAACAAGTCAATTTAATGCAAGTATGTAGCAGTAACATCTGCATCCTGGACAGTTACCATGTCAGATATAGGCCAGGTATATCATGAAGTAGCAAAGCCCATAACACAAACAAATGCATGTTGCTCAGTGTAAGAATACATGTAGGGGATATACACCTGCAGTCAATAGGAATGTAGTGTACAGTTAAAGTACTAAAAAGATGTTAATGGAAGTTTCTTTTTACACCTGACTCCATGTGCATAAACAATGCAATTCCACACCTCAATAGGTATGTGTAATCTCATAACATTTGTTGGGACATATGCCCTATTGTTATTTAAATCTGCACCTACTTTGATGCATGTCCCCTGTTAAAACACCACAATCCTGGTGGCCTGTTGACACCAATCATCCCTGCATGCTGTTGGAATGTCCACTGTCATTCAATACATGCATGTGTTATGCTTGCTGTTCAGCTGTTGTAACCCTGGTGTGTTGGGTTAATGGGAATATTACTGCATGCTGTTACAACTAACTTGGAATGCTGTTGTCTATGTTGTAATTAAAAACACCTAATCACAGAACGTATGGGAAGGCCGGTCCCAGCAGACCCACCTGTCCCACCTCAGCTGGCAGTTGCACCTGGCACCAGCAGGTCTGGTGCCCAGCCCGGGCCACCCTCGTCCGTAAGTCCTGTGCCACCTTTGGGTGGAAGCGCTGCAGGAGATGGTGCTCACCCCCCTGCAAACGTGGGTGGAGAAGGGCCTCCTGTCACCCTCCGAAGGTTCCGGGTTGTGGTGTGTAGGGAGACCCAGCATTTAGTTGCTGATCTCCTATGCCAGCTCGAAGCGAGAGTGGCGAGACTCATGGGTGAGCCTGCCCCACCTACGCAGCCCCCAGTACAGTGACCCTCGGGTCTGTGAAGGTCCAGTGGTGACTGCCCATGGGTGGAGATATCAGTCCCACTGTTACCATCTGTGGGCTCATGGGCTTGCGATTTCCAAACATCCGTCCCCGTCAATTGTGTTTACCCACCCCATGTGTCATACTCTGCCCCTGTATGCGTCTTGTTTGTCTTGTCTGTTTACCTACCCAACCTACCTCCCCAAATATACCTACTTCCTCTACCTCACTTACCACTCTCCCCTAAAAAAAAAAAAAAAGGGCAATCTGTACCCGAAAAAAAATTACGCCCCATACATAGCTTCCCATTTCGCACACATGTCCATTGGACATGTACACTGATAATTCTAATTGGCAGTGCAACAAACTATGTTGTCCTCACCCCTCTCTCAGGGGTGGAAGGTTTCAAATCTCACTCCAAATTGTCAACATATGCACAGCTGTTGCTGTTAAAGAAATGGGCAGCTATGGGCCTTCCCTACACCCTTCCTGCACATCCCGAGCTTGTTTTCTTACTGACTTTCCCTCTCTGTGCCCCCTTTTTCACCACTTTCCTATCTCCCCATTTTCTTTTCTTTAAAAGAAATTAGCACGGGGGTTAGTGGGAGTAAGCACTTTTAAGCAGTAGTAAGCGGGATTAAGCAAGTGTGCACATGTGTGCGCTTAGCTAAGTGGAGCTAAGTGTCGCGCAAACCCGCGCAAACCCGCTTACAACTGCTTAAAAGTGCCTTAGTCACTCTATGGCAGGGCCCTTGTTCTGCTGAGCAGCAAAATAAAAAACCTCTGCCAGTCTCGAACCCCAGACCATTGACACAATAGTCTACACTAAGCCACAGCAGATATACAAATAACTTGGTTCTGAAATACATATATCATGCTAATGCTAATGCAATTACAATGAGGGAATGTAAATGGAAATTAGGAATGGTATAACACAAACCCTTTTCTGTGGGTCTTTACCAGCAGTGGTTGTGGAATTGCATGACATGACTGTGTAAGGGGAACCAGCCATCCCAGCAGGGAATAATGTTACAGTAGCACCTTACAAACACCACACAGTATCAGACCAGGATAAACACTGGCCACAGGAATACAGTGCAATAACCGCATTTGTATGGTGGTTAATTGTGTAAGTGTGGAAAATGTACATACTCCCATGTATGAGTACAACATGTACATAACTGGCTACAACCCTAGCATCAGATAAGAGATAAATACCAACCTTCAGACTGACACAACGGTGTCCAGAGCAAACAAGAATGGGCCACACCTTTGAAATCTGAAAGGGCTATGTCTACCTAACCTAGCATTTTATAGCAGTGGGCTGCAATCACAGTGAGTAATGCAATCACCAAACAGCAGGTTGCATGCAATTACTGAATGGTGGCCAGCAATTGGTGCAGAGGCTGTCACATGCACAAGTGCAGATACCTAGAAAAGCAGGCTGTACCTGCAGTCCACACATGCAATTGTATCATTGCAGGTGTTGTGAGACAGAGAGTGAGAGAGAGAGAGAGAGAGAGAGAGAGAGACAGAAAGAGAGACTGAAGCTGAAATAGACGGCAAAGACCCAAAGCAAACCAGCCAAAAATAAAAAGAATAAGATGAAACAGAGGGCAAATACCCACATCAAACCAGCTGAAACAATAAAATAATATACAAAACCATATCACATGGAGCAGTTAAATACAAAGGTAAGGTATGTAACCCAAATGTATGTGTTGGCATGTTGTAGATGTTCCCGAAGAGTACTCCACGCACTGCAAATCATCCATGTGTGGCAGCAGTATGTATCTATCTGTATCTGCACATGTGCATAGGGCAAGGGACATACTGCAACTGTTAGTGAACGGTGGACAGCTGTCTGTCAGTGAATGTTGATATGTGCATATATCCATGTAGGTTGTAGTGTGTGGCCTAGAAGACAGCATGCAGTGCGATGGAGTGGCCTTAGGTCAACTGGTGCCCTAGGCAAAAGGGCCCCACGGTGCCCCCCACCACACTTCCTGGTGACCCCATCCTTGTGTCCACATAAATAGTTGAAAAGCACCCCTGCTACAGCGGCATCCTAGGTGGCTGCCCAGTAGGCCTCTGCCTAAGGCCAGCTATGGAAGAGTTGATATATGTCATGTGGAGGTTAAATGCTGTGGGACAGATATGTCAGATCTGATGTGTTACAGACAGTGAGGCCTGCTAATGCTATAAGGGCTGAGGACACGCATATGCATTCTGCACAACATTGTGCAATGTAATCACATACCTGTACATCCCACAACTGCTGCATAAGTGAGATCCCCACCATGAAAGGTGGACTGTACATGTGCCTATATGTACATCCATGTGTATAGCAATGGATGTGTACATGTATGTGTATAGATAGGCATATACATGATATATAGGTATATATAGCTATATATATATATATATATATATATATAGATAGATAGATATAAAGATAAATATATATATATATATATATATATATATATATATATATATATATATATATATATATATATATACACATCTAGAGTGAGAGAGAGAGATGCAGAGACACAGGGTCATATGTACTGCAACAGGCGTGTGGTGAACAAGGCATCGACTGTAGACAAGTGTTGATACTGCAGTGCCATTCCACCTTCACAAAATAGTGTAACCATTAACTAACACATAGGCAGAGAGATACCTAACAGTGAAGGTGTGATAAGGGAACATGGGACACAGGTGGACAGTAGCCTCCACTGTGATGAAGACAGTGCCACACTACACCTGTAATCTGTCTGTGGGTATGTGCCATGACAACAGGTGTGTCATCTATGGAAGTATAGTGTAGGGTTCTTCTCTACTCATCACAATGCCCTGTGTGGTATGTACATCACATGACAACCACACCAGGTGAACAGGCCACAGACAGACCTCCCAAAGGGTAATACTGTCCGCAAACAGATTCCCTATGCAGACTGACTCACAAAACCACAACTACACTGTATTGCATACTGGCCACACAGAGGTGACCTCTGCCGGACATACAAAGGTATGTCACACCCATAGCTGGGTGACAACCACCATGGCAACATATCACAACCCCTCGGGGTTACACGCTCTAGGGCCCTAAACCTTGTCAGCTCACTGAACAGCACATGCTGGAGGGATAGGTTCCCATCTCAGACATATGCCACACACCGGAATAGACCACATAGCAATAGCAAACAAGGCTCCTCCTTAGCAGTTGTTATTAACACCCCTGATGATTGTGTGGGAGATTGTTAATACACCCCAGGAAACACCTCTGTGGTTCAGGTTGGCAGGGGCAAGTGTAATCAAGGTACATGTGTGTCAAAGGCCAGGGTAGCATATGTCCAGTTCACCGTAGGCCCCAGGGCCAATAGCATATCACCTACCTATGACACTATGCACTCACACATGTACTTAATGCAATAGCTGCTATGTGAGGTTGAATGAGTGTAACGCTGAATGTGTGCAAGGTGTGTAAATGTGTGATAGCTTAGTGTGATGTTGTATCTGACATGGTAGTGCGTAACCTAGCTGTGAGGACAGCAACTGATGTGTAATGTACTGTTAGGCAGACATAGTAGTATGGTATATGATGTGACGTAGTTCTCTGTTGATGAATGTGGTGTCTCATTGTAGGCTAAAGCAATACATGTATGCTTAGTGAGTGTTACTGCAGGTGAATCCATCACCAATATGAACTGTAGTACTACCTGACGCTATAGGGCTAAACAGCACAGTATGGTGTGCGTTCACATTGCTTGGAAACACTGTCATGTGTGTTTCCTGTAGTCTGCACAGAGGACAGACTGCAGGCATAAGGGTGTGTAAGTAGTGGTACACAGCACCGTATGGTACACAGGTAATGCTCATCTGTGTTGGCATACAGTGGTGCATTGTATTTTTGCCTGATGTGTGTGTGTGATTATGCCTATACAATGGCTGCAAATGTATGTGTGTTACAGGGTTGACGTGTGTATCCAGCAACATCTATAGTCTGTTACAGCAGTATGCCACCTATAGTAACAACTGGACACATCTGTTAGGCAGGGCTATGGCATCAATGACTAGGGTGTCTGATTGGTACTACTGTACATGTACTTTACATCCATTGCAATGGATGACATCTCTGTTCGTGCATTGGTGTGATATACACCCCTGTCTTGACGTAGTGCAATGTGTCACAAACAGTGTGTTGGGTACTGTTGTATAGAGGTGTGATATATAGAGTCTGCCAGGCAGTGTTAGTTAGTTGTGGCCTGAGAACCAACAAGTGTTTGTGAACGTGTGTAACCAATGACAGACAATAGGATGGTATATAAGTCAGTAAAGTGATATCTGTCGGTAAAGGTGTAAAGTGTGCCACAGGACACTCTCACACAAATCATTCATATCTTTTTCAGCCAGATGGCCCACCAACATAATCTGGCTTACACTGCACAAGAGGAAGAGGAGATAATCAACAGCCTTTTGCAGCAGTACACCATGCTGTTCTCCAGAACCAGCCAGCACCAGCAGGAGTGGACTGCACTGTGGCAGGAGCTTGTTAGTTGGGTAAATGACATAGGCATGCATAACCGGACATATGAGCAGGTACGCCATCACTGCAGTGATTTGATTAGACAAGTCCAGCAGCGTGCATCTGATATCCAAAGACAGCAGCATGCCACAGGTGGTGGGGTGGCCATACATCCCACACTCACCAGAGCGGAGGAGCTGCTCCTAAGTGTGATGGCTCCTGGACAACAGCAACAGCAAACTACGACATGTGTTGTAATGGAGGCCGGAGCCACCCAGCACATCCACCTGGAGCAAGCAGGTAATATACCCTCTCTGTAGACAACAGTTAACTGTAATGTTAGATTATGTGTACGTGACATGTGTACTGTGTGTTTAGCAGTTCCGCTGCCTACTGTTGTGCAATACGGATAGTTTGTGTAATATCCCTACACCTGTGACTGCTGACTGTTGTTGTACTGAAGTTTAGCATACCCACTGTAGCAATGCCACAGTTGTGGCCATTGATGAACCCTATCATATTCTTATAGGTCCCTCTGGTGTGACAGCAGGGCAGCTGATCCATGCTGGTGAGTGTGTTATACCTGCAATGTTGGTAATGAAATATGCATGTCATAGCTGAGGTGTAGGCCATGTACATGTAACACACCTATGCATAATGCATGCCGTGCATGTTTGCTGTGAGACGTTGCACAGCTCAGTAATGTCAGTAGCTCCCTCAATCACATGCAATACACATAGCATGACACACAGTTGTGGCAACCCTGTACTGCACATTGGATAGGCATAGTTGCAACACCTGTACACAACATAAGACATGTATCACATGCAGTACACAATGTCATGCTACATATGGCATAACTACACACCCACTGTAAGGTCACATGTCAGTATCCCACATGTCATCCACACAAACATGATGTACCTCAGGGGTAGAGGCCTATCATAGGGCTGTGCAACAGTCTTCAACACATAACAGTCATGTTAGGCAATGCTCCCTACTGGGCACCTCATACAACCATGTACAAAGTGGCTGTGTAATAGTGAATGTATGCACGGCACTGCAGTTCAGGTACAGCATGCTAGGCGGTGGTCTGTCACACAGTAGTAGCCATGAGTGACCACAAGATGCATGATGATGATGATGGCACATGATACTACACCCCATCCAGTTACAGTGACCACAGTACTACACATAGCAGTCTTTGCTGTGCACATCATTGTTCTGTGTGTGAAAACATATGCACCTATAGACACCATGCATAGCATGTTGTGTGTGTGCTTACAAATGCTAGTATACACATTCTGGACAACAGCCGCCATCTGTACAGAGTGTCACATATATGTCCTGGAATGCTATTGGGTGTATAGGTCACATGACACACATTTGTTATCTGTGGTGTTTAATGTTGCAGTCGTGTAGCATGCCATGTCATGGCTGGCAACAACATACCTGCAATATGTCCCACACGCACCATAACCACTGTGCAATGTCCATGTCGTGCATTGGGATTCCTTCACATCGACATGCACCACTCATCCCATGTCTGTACATTGCATGAAATTGCTACACCTGTGCCCACTATTATGTGATATGGACACAGACACTGTCATCACACATGTCAATCTATGTGTCACACAGATGACACATGCAGCCATGGTATGTATACCATTGAGTGATGGTGCACATGACATTGCAGAGCAGATAATACTTGCACAGCAGTGTAGTGTCCATGTACACATTGTGTTCCAGGGTGTAGCCAATCACTGCACAGCTATACACATGCATCAAAGCCATGTATACTGTCATTAGAAAGGGCTGTCTACACTTGCACTGCATGGTGTTGAGCAACACATGGTCTGCCTGCTGACACGTGTGTGGTGACTATTTGCCTTGAGATACTGTCATCCACCATCACCCACTATTGTGTATGTGTTGGATTGCTGGTGTGTGTGTGTATGTGCTGTGGTGAGCAGTGTATTTCTGTGCATGTGTGCATGTGTTCATGTGTGCATGTGTGCATGTGTGCATGTGTCCATATGTGCATGTGTGCATGTGTGCATGTGTTCATGTGTTCATGTGTTCATGTGTGCATGTGTGCATGTGTGCATGTGTGCATGTGTGCTAACATCATGTACAGATTGTAAAGTGCGTTTCCTGTCTTCCATCCACAGGTGCTGTGTTAGGTGTGGCTGAGTGTAGCAGGGAACCTGATGTCACCGCCACTAATAGTGGAGATGATGAGCCATGTATTGTGGCACAGGAAGGTCTTACAGAGTCTGTCTTTGCTCCACCAATCGACAGTACACAGCTGTCAACCTCATCTATGCGCACACTCATACTGCCAATACATCCCTTGTCCCCAATGGCCGTAGCTGAGGGACAGCATACAGTTGGCATTGACCAGGAGAGTGAGGTACCTATGGCATGTGCATTTCCTCACAGCAGCCATAGCCGGATTACCAGAATGGTACCACATAGGCAGATGTCCAGGGGTTCTTGGGGGAGCACCACTGGTCATACTGCCCCTGGCAGATGTGCCCCCGGAGGTATTACAACCTCCAGTATGTTCTGGGCTGTAATGCAGGCACGTATGGAACGGTACACCCGACAGAGACTGAGGGCACAGAGGGCCCATTACACTGCTATCAATGACAGCATCTGTGACCTTGCCGGTGCCATCCGGAATTACACCGAGGTCATTGATAGCCATTGGAGGGAGACATTAGATGTCCATGCGGGAAGAATGAGAGGCCGACATGGACACATGCCAGCAACAGCATCAGCTGGCATTCGTCGCAGATGGACCACAGATCACAACCGCTCATGTAGTGTCAGTACCAGCCCCAGTAATGCTGGGGCTGGCCTGTCCATTGACCATCCTACTAGACCACGTGCACGTGGCATTGGCCAGTCCCAGCAGGGACATGGGTCCAGTCATCACACCTCTGCCTCTGATGATAGCACCCAGTCAGGGTTGTTACCCGATACTGCCCATAGCAACCCTGCTAGGCACAGGTACGGTGTCCGTGGCCAGAGACAGTGATCTGTATGGCCTAGCAGGTACAGTCTGTGGCTGTCCCACAACTACCTGTATATGACAGCCACATGGTGGAGTTGTGTGCATGCAGACACACACACATTTAACATACAACTAGGGCTCACACATACACACACACATTACATCAACATTGCCCCATGCAGTACTGTTGTCCCTCACTCACAAACACACACACACACATACACACACACACACACACACACACACACACACACACACAGACATGCCAGTTGGATAGGCCAATGTCGGGCTCTGGTAAACCTACAACACACCCTGTGCATATGATGACACCTGTGCCACCTCCTGTCATCTGTCACATTGATGCAGGAATAGGCTAACATGGTTCTGATGCACAGGGTGACATAATAGCAGTGTAGCAATAGTAGCAAGTTGCCAACAGGAAGGTGTACTGGTATCCTTGTAGGTATATCTGAGCAGGCATTATGCATCACAGCTGTGATAGTCATTGTAGCATTGTTTACACCAGTGGTAGGTCTGAGTATGTATTGTCCACCCATGTGCCACTTGGATGAAGTGTACAGTGTTGACAGCATGTGTTAGTGAGTGGACAGTACGTGTGTGATGTGTGCATTACAGATTAGCAGGTGTACATCTGTGAACATGTTGTGTGTGCACTGTCTGCATGTACGTGCATAGTGGACACGTGGGATGTGCGACATACCCTGTTCTACATATTGTGAACATCTCATGGTATCTTTTGATGGCCAGTATGCATTCTACTATATGGGTACACATGTGTGTATGACATGGGTTGGCACTATGCTGTGGGTGATACCATTGATATCTGTCACTGATCTGCAGTCTGGCAGTATACACCACCTCAACAGCATGACTATAACCAATCATTAGATGATGTCCTGACCAATGACTCACAGTTGTAGGGAACTCAGTAACAGTTGGATCCTTCCAGTACTATACTATGACAGTAACCAGTGGTATTGACCGCCACACATTCCTGGGACCACACCTGTGTGGCATAAAGCCCTCTTCGGTACATGCAAACATACTAGGGATATGTCCATCCACATCTGGTAATGCATGCATTGGCCTACACTGCATTCCCCGGCTCGGATGCAAATCCTACACAAGGGTATCATACAGACAGACACCTGTTGTCCAACACATGCTGTATATTAGTACGTCATCTATGGCATGGTCATCCACATTTACTATACATACTATCCCGACAATACCACATAGGTGGTAGCCCTGAATACGTATGTTGGGTACCAATGTGTACAGACAGACATGTGTTATATCATCTGTCCCTTGGTATCCACATATCCATTGGTATTGTGGTGTCCCTCGGTGTTTCACATAACACATTAGGGGCCTGCATGCATATCCACAGGGCTGGTGCACACCTATCATGACTGTCCATTATTGACAGTCGTTGTTGTGTATGGACATGTCTGGCATATACCCCAGCAATTACCCTCACTCACAGTACTCTACAGTACGTGTCATGGATGTGTGTGGCAGGGATGTCCTTGGCCACGGGTCACTACATTGGCCGGTCATGACGCAGACATACATATGTGGCCTATGATCTGAGAAGCAGCGGCACAATCTGTCAAAGGTTACAAATGTATTCATGTAGTATGCAGGCTTCACACCTATGTACTGCTTGAGGTCACAATGTACACAAATCTATATGACCCGCAGATACCCGATGTGTGCAATGCACATACTGTTTGAAACGTGTCATACCATAGTAAAAGCAAAACACACACTGCATTGACCATCTGTGGCACACGCACACTCAGCATTTGCAGCATTCAAACTCTTACCTATCTATGTTATGCTACTGGTGAGATACACATGAATATGGCACGCTATATGCATTACTGGGTGTTTTTTGTGCTCCTTGAATATTTGTAGGATGCTGACATCATCAGACATACCAAAGAGGGATGTACCTCATTTCAAATGTGTTTCCACAGTCTCCAAAAAGGCCACTCCTCACAAAAGAAATCACACACAAACTTGGCATTTGCAGGACTCAAACCCCTATCTACCTATGTTATGACACTAGTGAGACATGCATTAACATGATTCACTATTTGCTTTACTGGGAACGTTTATTTCATAAGCTCTATTTGTAGGATGCTGACATCATCACACTTGGCAAAGAGGGATTCACCACTCCTAATGTGTTTCCACAGTCTCCAAAAAGGCCAATCCTCTCAAAGGCAGTCTCACACACACACATTCACACTCAGCATTTGCAGGATTCAAACCCCTATCTAACTATGTTATGTTACTGTAGAGACACACATTAACACGGCATGCTATATGCATTAGTGGGTGTTATCAGTTCTCCTTGCATATTTGTAGGATGCTGACATCATCAGACCTACCAAAGAGGGATGCACCTCATTTCAAATGTGTTTCCACAGTCTCCAAAAAGGCCACTCCTCACAAAGAGAATCACACACATACACCCACACTTGGTGTTTGCAGGACTCAAACCCCTACCTGACAATGTTATGATACTAGTGAGATACGCATTAACACGACGTGCTATTTGCTTTATTGGGTGCATTAATTTCATAAGCTCTATTTGTAGGATGCTGACATCATCACACTTGGCAAAGAGGGATTCACCACTCCTAATGTGTTTCCACAGTCTCCAAAAAGGCTACTCCTCTCAAAGGCAGTCTCACACACACATTCACAGGATTCAAACCTCTATCTAACTATGTTATGCTACTGGAGAGATACGCATTAACACGCCACGCTATATGCATTACTGAATGTTCTCTGTTCTCCTTGCATATTTGTAGGATGCTGACATCATCAGACCTACCAAAGAGGGATGTACCTCATTTCAAATGTGTTTCCACAGTCTCCAAAAAGGCCACTCCTCACAAAGGGAATCACTCACATACACTCCCCCACACACACACACTTGGTGTTTGCAGGACTCAAATCCCTAACTAACTATGTTATGACACTAGTGAGATTCGCATTAACAAGACGTGCTATTGGCTTTACTGGGTGCATTCCTTTCAAAAGCTCTATTTGTAGGATGCTGACATCATCACACTTGGTAAAGAGGGATTCACCACTCCTAATGTGTTTCCACAGTCTCCAAACAGGCTACTCCTCTCAAAGAAAGTCACACACATACACACACTCAGCAATTGCAGGATTCAAACCTCTCCCTAACTATGTTTTGATACTAATGAGATACGTATTAACACGACACGCTACATGCCTTACTGTGTGGTCTTTATTCACATGCTATGTGTGTAGGTTGCTGACGTCAGACTGGACATGGTTATGTGTGTGCACGTAGTGTTATGCAATCACACAAATGAACCTTGTGTGTCAGCAGGTGTGAACATCTTGAACAGGAATACACAATTCATACCTGCTGTGATCTATCTGTGGACATATTACCATTCATTCATATGGCAATACCTATTCATGCACGGATTGTAGGTTTTGTGGATACCACATGTGTCTGTGATGCTGGTAAAGGGCTATTCAAGGTCTACGTGGGACCTGTGTTGCTCCTGTCAGTGATGTTTGTCCTGGGTGGCTGCCTTGCAAGATATCTAGCAGGTTTGGGGAACATGATGTGCTCATTAACATACCACAGACGTTTGTGTTGTGTGTTTGTCGGTTTACAATATCTGTGTTCCTGACTGCAATCATGATGGACTCCATGGACTAGCATTTTGGACTTTGTAGGCTTATAGGAATTTAGTTTCCATGGTGTGTTGGGCACCAACACATGTGGGGTGTGCCACATGTTGCTGTAACCCATTCAACGGTGTAAGATCCTGTAGAGAGTGTGAGGCTCAACCGACTGTTCGGGTGCAGTGTCTGTTTGTCCTGTCGTTCACTAATGACACATATGGGGAAACATTGTTATCCACATGATGGGATTCATTTGGCATTGTGGGGACCAGTTTACACATTCTACATGTGATATCTCCTGGTATGATGTTATGGCCTTTTGTCACTGGGAGGTGGGTATGTATGTATGGGCCTGTCTGACAGGATGTTGACATTGTCAGTCAGAAACAGTTGACCCTGACTGAAGACATATATGACTGTACATCGATATTTCTCACCTAGCTGAAGGAGGTGTAATGTTTCTGTCTGTACTCCTTTGCAGATTACCTTTCCACAGCAACAACAAACCTGAACACTAAAACCCTGTTATACACTTTTACACACTTGACACACTACTGAGCCTTTGTGATCAGTCGACAGTGTATGTCATCATCATATCCTGGCATGTCCAAAGGTCGGTTTTGTGTGTACTCTCCAGTACAGCTGGTACATATTGGAGTTCTGATGCATTGTTACAACTGCCTTTTGTACACAGGTAACACTGTCCTCCTACCAACAAACTCAGATATCTGTGAGAGGTGCAACTGTATAGACAGACAGGAGGCTGAGCTCTCACAAGCCATGACTGGCACAGTCTATTGGGTGGTGAAGGTAACCACACACACCGCAAATACAGTCACACATGCATCTATGACAACAGCAAACCGTATACATTGACACACAATGACATACTTGTAGCATCTAATTGTACACTGCCTAGGCAGCTGAGACATCCAAAGCAGACACACAAACGACTGCTAACACACAATCATGCACGCATATCATCACATAGTTCACTAAGTCATTGTGCCACACAGTCACTGTCCGTAGGCCTACACAACACACCTCATACAACTGTATTAGGTGAGTGTAATTGTCGGTCACACTGACATCCCACTCACCAGGCTGAACAAGGTGAAGGTCACTCTGTGCTGTGCGTCAGGTGCCAGGATATGCCACATGACACATGCACTGTTGTCAGTCCACTGCAAGTACAACTATGGCTCCATCATTGAGCATTCCGGTGTGTAGACCCTCAGACGTTTCTCCCTGAACTACATGACAAGAGACATAGAGTGGCTCTCTGATCATGTAGGCCAGGACAGTATGACCCTGACCTTGTGTAGCATCTTACCCTCACCAAGTACTATGTCACAGCATACAGATTCCATGAACATTTTTAACAGTTACCTAACATATTGTTGTCATTCACAGGGGATCCAGTGTCTGTCAGTCTGGGATTACATGCTAAACATACCATGTACATTCGCTATGGATGCCATGCAGCTATCACCCCTAGGCTTTCACAGACTGCCTTAGGCTCTTGACACACACATAGTGGCTGTTTGAAGCATGGGTCAGATGACATAACCACAGCCATAGACGTTACAGGGTACAGGAAACGAACAGTGATGGTGCTCAACAACTGCTGTCTAACCCTCAGAATGCATGCACTCAGGACTCACATCAGTATGGCATCTGTCGATATATGTGCAGTAACAAACACCTGGTTCAGGCTCACCAAAGCACAGCAGCACTAACATGTTTTACATCATACCATGGTTTTCAGACCCAGGAATCGGTCTGGGCAACAACAATAGGGGGGGATTCCGTATACATCATTCATACACACACCTCCAGGTTGGTAGCAGTACACAAAGCATTGTGGGACGTACATGTGCAACTGAGAGTGGTCAAAACTGCACTTCAGTTGCTAGACTGTTACAGACCCCACTCCCAAACATGGGCACAACTGTCGTTATTCCTGGGAACACTGGGGAATGTGAAGGTCTCAACAAACGCCATTATATTGTGTGACTTCAAATACACAAACATTGACTGGGTATACTACTCATGCAGTGACACCCTCGCACAACAGTTGCTAAGATTGTTACACTCAAATGCTAGGGCAGACCTGGTTACCACACCCACAGGGGGTTATACAGGTGGTACCTGATCATCACACAGATGGGGCCTCTATGTTCCACAACAGAGGTATACCTGTAATTGTTAAGGTTGGAACATACATTCATCTCACTAGACGTACATATCCCATACACACACACATCCTATGTGATCTCAGTGACATACTTCTCATGAGCAAACATCACACTTGTACAAACTGAGGTGGTATCCCTCAATGACCCTGGGACAGTGTTAATTACGGCTCAGACAAGTACATACTTTACAAGCACATTCTATGGACAACTACTGGAATTCATGGATCATGCTATCCCAGATGACTACAAGGCTCACTCCTCCAAAGGCAGGGGACCTGTCTACTGGACCACGGACATTACTGAGCTGTACATGGACAGGGGTAGGCCACTACATTATGGAGCACAATCACAATCTGGAAGGCATCTCTGATCAGTACAATGGTATAGCTACGATCAGTTGTTGATTAATCTAAGGCACACTTCTAACAGACACTTAAAACAGACACTGTGGACAATTACAAGGCCTTATTTAGTTATGTCAGGGACCTGTGTGGGAACTCACAGATATGCTGTGATTTACTGCATAATTACATATGATACAGTGAAGCCACTGACATTGCAAACATCCTGGACAACAGGTTCAGTGGGAATGTTTCCCCACCATCCCCCCTGCAGTGCACATGTCCATCACAACAGGGTGTAGCCTCCCTGACATCACAGATGAACATGTGTGTAATGCCCTCTCCATAGCAGACAACACAGCATCAGTGGGACCAGATAGTGTCCCAGACTGTGTCATACACGAGATTCATGACAAACTTCACACTCACATTATGTCACTGTTCAATATCACAGTTACTACAGGATGTGTACCCATGGAATGGCATACAGCTACGGTGTACCCACTACACAGTGCTGGTGCCACAAGGGACCCTGGACATTATCACCATATATGCCTAACTATCCTGGTCTGCTATGCTATGGAGTGTATCATCATGGAACACATACACATACACATTGTGAACCTACAGACACTGGTTCCTACACGATTTGTTCTTGTTGTGGGCATATCTTGCCTCTTGCAGATGTTTGATGTCTTTAAACAGTTAACAGGTCCATAGACGTGCACAGGGTTGTCCACACAGCCTACCTGGAGCTCGCACATCGCTTCTACACAATACCCGACTTGGCCTTTACACATTAGATCACCAGATTCAATATCTACACATATGTCACAATCTGGATTGCTAACTGGATCATGGATAGCACACACATGGTCAGTATTGCAGGTGCCATGTTTGACTATACACCAGTTATACATGGCATCCCACAGGGCTCAGTCCTGAGACCTCTCTTGTTCTGTATATACTTCTGATACATACTGGCTAACACAGGGGGAATATGGATGACCATATTTGCAGATGGCTGCAAACTGTGTGCCATATTCGACTCCACAGCTGGCACAGGCCTCTGCAGAAAGGGTCTCACAGAGATGGCTGACTGGTACCAGAGCCATGGCCTACCGCTACCTTACTTTAGATGCATAGTCATCACCTTTGGTAGTAACATCGTGCACACACATTAACACATAGGTGATGATACATCACATACAGTGTGTACGGTTTGTGATTTGTGGACATGAATACTTAGTGCTCTTGACTTTGGCATTCACGTTGCCAATGTTGTTGGACACACCTTCTATTTAGGCAACCTTATCCCATACAGTTTTACATCCAGATCAGGTGGGGTCATTGTGACCCTGTAGTTATGTGGCACATGCTTGGATACAATGGCCCATTTTGGATGTACCTTACCCAACACCTGCAGCAACTGGAATGTACACTGATTTACATACCAAGTGGATCTGGGGACTCACACAGATGGTATGCACAGTTTGGCTATGGTTACCCCAGCTGTCCTCAGTTGCTTACTGCCTACTTGGATGCAGTCTGTGCCTTTTCTTTGATGCCATGTCCATCACAGCATTGATGGACAGGCTCCACGTGAGGATATCAAAGTCCCTTACAGCTGCATGCTCCAGGGACAGGTACATGAGCAATGATGTTAATAGGACATGCTGGAGGGGCATATTATCATCACAGAGGCTCCACTCACTCGGGAATGTGATCACAGTACCACATATGCACAGACCCACGCTGAACACCTACAAGTGACATCTTCACAGGTGGACGGGTGATCGTATGTTTAGCCCTGGGATATGTTATGGGTCCTTGCTAGACAGAGGCAGAATTACATGAACATATGTGGGATATCTTCGTGACCTACTATTGACATGCACAGTCTACTGATTTAGCGTGATTGCAGACTACAAACACACTGTGGCTAGGCTTCTACATACCCTAGGGCAGACAGCCTAGTATCAACCTCTGAACCTATGCTAATGTTCAGGATGCACATTGTTCAGTGATGGTACTGATTACAGGTTTTGTTTCTTCTTTGCTTTACCACTTCCTATGAACAACCTAGGTTTCTGCATTACATATGTGATTGTGACGGTATTTCACTATTTAATATTGTGTCTGTTGTCATATGACTGTGTGCACATGGTGGATTGGTGAATAGTGCAAGATTCCTGGGTTGACACTTGCAACTGTGGGATATGTGTGGCCCACTGCTGTACTCAAACTTTATCTAAGTGTGTGAGCATCCCCAGTTCAGACTTTCAGTGTTTTGTTGTCTGACATTTGTCTTATAGTTTCAAGTGTGTGAGCATGCCCAGTGTGACCTTGCAGTATGTTGCTGTCTGAGGTCCACTATGTTTGTTGATGTGTGTGAACATTACCAATATTAACATTTATGCTATGTGTGTTGAATATCAGGTTCTATTATTACTGCAGGCCTCACCTTTGTGTCTTGACTCGACAGGGATTATGCTATGCATGCAAGGTTTCCATTAGATAATTAGCATTGACTTATCAACATTTTGTCATGCAAGCTGACCATTGACATACTGTCATGGTTTAGTGGTTCTGTTCTCTGACTATAATGGACTATATCCTGGGTTCGAGGACTGTCACTGCTTCATATTTTCATACATGGAAGAACAGACTGCTTCAAGAATAGTGAAGTGAATATGAACTTGTTAACCTACTTTTGATGAACTATACCCACATTTGATCAGACTTGCACAACATATTGCTGGACAGTGCACAATATTGCTGAACATTGCCTGTAGCTGTGCTACTTAGTGTGTGCAATTATGTTCACCTATACTAAATAGTGGTGGGAGCTGTTTAGCAGTGCTTTATATTGCTTAACACATAGCAATCATGCCTCAGGTGGTGCTGCAGGGCTGCCTATGTCAACACATTTTACACTCCCTATACATGTTTGTTAACAGGTAGTGTCAAGTTTGGCATCGCTTTTACTATATGTGTGAGTTGGAGAGAGGTATCATTTCCAGGGTTCCTACTGAGCCAGTGTATATGCTATGCATTGCCTCTTTGCCAAGGCCAAAGCATACTGGGCACGCCTCCTTCTGCCTACTGGGGCAGGCTCAGGTTGTTCCTCCTCCGAGTCACGCTCTGCCTGTGATGGCCTTGGCGATGGTGGGGGGCTGTTGTGCCCGGCCCTATGCTGCTCCTGCTGCAGCTGTTTTCGCAGGATCATATTGTGTAGCATAGCACATACCATGACTATCTGGGTACATGTAGTTGGTGAGTACTTCAAGGCTCCACCAGATGTGTCCAGGCACTGGAACCATGACTTGAGCAGCCTAAACACATGCTTGATTACATTTTGTGTTTGTGCGTGTGCCTCATTATGGCGTTCCTGTTCAGGTGTGTGTGCATTTCTGATGGGTGTCATCAGCCACGGCTCAAGTGCATATCCAGCATCCCCCACTAGGAGACCATGAGGGATGTCCCCATTGGCAAATGTCTGGTACAGCTATGTCAGATGCCAGATATGGGAGTCATGGTAGCTTCCAGGGTGGCCAGCACACACATTCATTATTATGCCCTGGGCATCACACACGACCTGGCAGTTGAGGGAGGGGTAACACTTGCGGTTATAGTAGACCCTACCCCACTCACCGGCTGGTGCTTTGATGCGAATGTGCGTGCAGTCTATTGCACCCACTACCTCAGGGTATTCCGCTATTTGCTGGAAGAGATGCATATTGCTGGCCAATACCTCACGGGAATTAGGGAAATATACATGATCACCGACATGTGCTGCCATGGCATTCAGGAACTGGTGCAGTACCCTGGATGCTGATGCCTGTGAAATCCCCATCATATTGCCAGTTGGTCTCTGGATGGTACCTGTTGCTAATATTCTTAGGCCAACACATACCTTGGTTTCCACTGGGATGGGTTCCCCTCTGTTGGTTCTGTGTGTGAGGTGTGGCCTGCACAGCTCAACAATTTGCTGCATGAGGTCTCTGTCCACTCTATAGCGCTCCTCTATCTCCAGCTTATGTAGCCCCTGGTAGGTTACCCTGGGCCTGTACACTCTTCTCCGTCTCCTCACTGTGGGCTGCTCAGCAGCATTTGCATTGTCACCACCATCAGCATGTTGCATATGTCGCCTTATGACAGCAATGGCAGCCCCTAACATTTCTTTGTCTCAGTAAAGCTTTTTCAGTTTTCACTTCTGTTAGCTTACTGCAGTGTTGCAGTGTGTCTGGGAAAACATACTGGAATGTTTTTTGCTGAGTTTTAAGTGCTGGGCTGGGCTGGGCTAGTGTAATGCCTGTGTAATTGGCTGACTCTGATTGTTTTCACCTGCTAGCTTTGCTAGTACTCCCTGGTTAACTTCCTACTATTTGTTGTGCTTCCTTTTCCCTTTCTGTTTCCTCAGGGGGCAGCGCCGCGCAAACAAGCGCAAACACACGCACACCAGCTCACACGCGCGCACACATGCTTACACGGACTAAAACTTGCTTATTCTTGTTAAAACGCGCGCACACTGGCACAAACGCACTTACAACTGTTTACACAGCCTTACATATGCTTACTCAAGCCAACACGCGCGCACACATGCTTACACATGCGCACACTGTCTTACTCGGGTTTACTGGCACGCACAGTCGCGCATGCACGCTCAGCAAGAAACTTTGGTGTTATCCACAGCATACACCTTTGATTTCTTTACTTTACCTGGCCTACCTGTTTACATGCCTCTTTCACTATTATGTAAATGTAAGCTGACACATGTCACTATGCTCCAATGAGCTGCACTCCTTTCATACATACCCCCCCTCATGATGTCACCTATCTTCTACTCTGTTACTCCCCTTATCCTACTCTTACACTCCACTGACTGTGCTCATTTGCAATCTGAACTTGCGATTCACTATCATAGCTCTCATTTGCATAGGATTGCCTACTAATGCTTAGTTACATCTCTTAGACTGAGCTTCCCCCCTTAGCAACCTCTACTTGGTGGCCATGTTGTCTTCAGCCTCCCATTCCCTTGCATTGTAAATTCATTTTAGCTATGAAATCCACATTTGTGGATCTTAATTATTCATTTTCTGCTTTTTAGGGCACAGCACGTTTGCGCTGCGTGGTGCTACAGTTAAACCCCAGACATCGGCATAAAAAAAAATATATTTTTTATTTTTATTTTGCATCACTTCCCATTGGCAATGGCCATTTTTGTTGGACATTGGCATGCTTCTTCCTGTGAATGCATGCTTTTTTTACTGCTGACAAGGCTCCATTTTGCTGTTTGCAGAACCGTACTCAGTTATCAACTGAGTACATTTCTGCAGGTAACACTACTCCTACTTGGACAGGTTTGGGTTTCCTGGATCACAAATTTACCTCATTTGCATGGCTTTCACCAGCAATTGAGGTAATTTGCATATCCCAGCCCTGTCCGTGTAGGACTAGTTTAGAGAGCTCAGTTGCATGCCCCCTGACGGCTGTTCCTGGATCGCTCAGCGGACATGTTGGCTTGCTGGAGTCTTACTCTACTCTTAGACTCCATGCAAGCCTTCTTGAATCTGGCCCACTTTGTTTTGCAATTAAATTGATTTTCCATTATACTCCTTATGTTAAAGTTGTGAGTATTTTTGAAAAATATGGAAATTATAGTGCACTATTATATTTTTGATTGTTTACATAATTTTTATCTATAACCACACCCACAAAATGATGTCATGTAGGTATTGGGTGATAATTTACATGCAACTACAAAGTATTATAGGTAGGAAAATATCTTGCCTTTTTATAGGAGCATCTTTTTACTTACAGTGTGTATTCACTACTGTGTAATTAACTGTGTTAATATTTAATGTGGGGTGTTCCACCTGCAAGAGCTAGTTGATAAATTATCTTTCCAGAAGGTAAAAAACTCTTGCTGATGCAGTTAGCATGGAAATATTGCAGCTTGTGTATTAACTTAGGTAATAAGGTATTGTGGGGTCTGTCTTCCATGATGTCACGATAGGGATTTTCAGCTTCAAGAAAAAATGAATGGGGTCATCCACAAAATAAAATAAAAAGCAAAAAAACACACATTCTTGGCATCAAAAACTCCATAATTTGGTGTTGTACATGTTATATCCAGCTTCAAGAATGTGTTACTTGCACTTGCTTCAGAGCATGACCAATACACTTTGAGCCATTGCTCCCTCCCTAAAACTAAAGAAAGTGCAAACAAGGATGTTTAATGCAACCTATAATCCAATAATCCAGATTTAAAAAAAGAAAATCCCATCACCAGTACATAAGTAAGGAAGATAAAGAAGGGGAAAATGTATATAACATTCTCACCCATAGCATATAGGGGCATCTTAGAATACAGCTAGAAATATAAAAATGAAAAAAGCTGAATTCTTATCACCATCCTTTTTTTAACATTCACCAGAATGAGAGTGAGATAAGAGTGAGATGTCAAGCATTTGCATACTTTAATCTAGGGAAAAGTTAATAATTTATCCCTGCAAAATAAGTGCTACTAGTCTACTCTAAAAATGTATCAAGAAGTAGAACAGCTTCAATCCAGAACACTAGCATGCTTAACAATTCTGGTCAGATAAAAAACTAATAGCTTTGCTAAATGTACTGTTTTTCTACTTCATAAACACACACATCAGTGTAGAGATATATGTCTATAAATTAGTCCCAGTCTATGAGGTATAGCATTCAGCCATCTGCTGTACTCTTATCAAGTCTCACAAGACATCTGGTAGTCCAACTCCTCTTTGTCTGCTGAGTCTGAAGATCCTGAATATATTTCTGACCATGTTTTACCACTGGACAGACTTGATTTCCTTGGCGTGGTGAGAAACTTTGAAGATTTTCTTGAGTTTCTCAGGCCTTGTTTTGACCACTGTGATCTCTGCTCTCTATGCCTTACCCAGTTACTCAGATGGATTAAAGTCTGATTCAGCTCCAGATCATTTTGATGATACCTGTTGACTTATCTGAAAAGATATAGCAGTAGAAGCTGAAGGAACAGTGTTGCCCAAAGCCATTTTTTCTGGGGTTTTTGAATGCTTCACAGTATTAACTTTTGGAGACCTGATGGGAGAAAATGACCTCTGTCATTTCCTGCCTATTAGCTTGTATTCCATCCCTCTATCAGGTCACTGACTGTCCCCTTCATCCTCATCAGAGGTGCCCAGTTGGTATTTCTCAACACCCAAAAAGTCTTGAGTCTCTTGAATGGACCACAGGAATATCCTTTACCCCCCTCTCTTTACCACTAGAAGAGCTGGATACATCAGTGAAGTATGGTACCCTAACTCCAGCAGTTCTTTTAAAGGAGAGCATTGACTGGTGCATTTTAAACAGATGTTGTGAATAGTCAGCCAAAAAATGTAAACAAACTTTACCCCAATCTATCCCTTAGTTCTGCTGCACTAAATAAGCCAGTCACTCATATTCGCTGATTGCATGTCCATAAAGACGTGCCTGCAGAGGAGGGGTGAGATTTGCGTATTGGTCGTAC
>NC_056731.1:1102602532-1102687532 GCF_019279795.1 Protopterus annectens
TCGCTGGTGAGGCATCTTCGGACAGCCCCCCCAAGGAGGTGCCTCACAAGCGGAAGTTCAAGAGGAGGCACTTGGACTCACCTGAGTCCCTCACGGAAGACACGGACCTGGAGGAAGGGGAAGGCTCCCCAAGATCACCCCCCCCCGAAGACGTCTCCTTTGGAGACATCATGGAAATGTTACGCATTAGGGGAGGGTGGTCCACCCAAAAGCCTTCCTCGGACGAGTCCGTGTTTCTGGAGGCATCTGACGCAGGCCCATCTACCTCTTGGGTGTCCCCCCCGCCGACGCCCTAGTAGATCTTATTACTACCAGGGCATGGAAGGAGCCGATCCCCAAACATCCCGACAAAATACTGAGCCCCCCCTCAGACAAGGCTTGTTGGAGTAAGGGTGTCCCTGTGGATGCTATGGTGGTGGCGGTGGCCACCAAGAAGGAACAAGCGCAGGAGAGTTCCTCGGTGCATCCTCCAGATAAAGATTCTCGGATGATGGACCGTTTGGGAAAGTGGATGATCTCTTCAGCGACCTTCTTGGTAAGGTCTCTGAATTACATGGCACATGTTATTCAACTCCAGCGGGAAATGATTAAGGAGTACGCTGGATCACCCCCAGAGTCCATGTCAGCCGAGGACAAGCGTACGTTCTTGTCCCGAATGGCCACTCTCAAGTTGATCACAAACACATCCATGCGGCTCCTCTCTCATGCCAAGGAAGGAGCAGCTAGGGCTAGCGGAACGGGCATCGTCTTACAAAGACAGGCCTGGCTCCGTCTTTGCGACTTTGCGGAACCCTTTAAGGCATCCTTCGCAAACGCCCCTTATGATGGTTCAACGCTGTTTGGCAAGACCATCCACGACATGCTTCTCCAGAGTGAGAAAGATGGGAAGACGTTGTCTGCCATCAGGATCAGCTTCTCAGCTCCCCAGAGGTCTTATTCCAGGAACCAAAAGGGACAGAAGAAGATGTGGTTCTGGAAGACTCAACAACCCCATTTCGCTCTGGAGACCTCGTCCTTCAGAGGCAGAGGAGGACAAGGTGGATTCCGGTCCAGAGGCAGAGGGGGCCTGAAGAACTTTGGGTCGGGAAAACCTTTCTCAGACCGACCCACGCAGCAGCCCTGAGGGGTTGCCTGACTGCCCTTCTCTGGAGGCAGCCGGGGTACTTCTCAGTACACCTAGCCAAATGGGAGTCCATCACCACAGATCGCTAGGTGCTCCAAATTGTATCCAGAGGATATTCAATCCCCTTCTTAACCTCCCCTCCTCGATCATGAGGAATCCCTGATGTCCCACCCAGTCAGAGGGATGCAGCAGCTATAGAAATTCAAAAGCTGCAAAGAAAAAGAGCAATCCAGCCCGTCCCCCCAGGGCAGTCTGGATTAGGGTTCTACTCCAGGTTCTTTTTGGTGCCAAAAAAGACAGGGGACCTAAGACCCATACTCGACCTATCAATACTGAACCTGTCAGTACCCAAAGAGAAATTCCAGATGGTCACTATTCAATCTATCCTCCCACTGTTACAGGAGAATAACTGGATGTGCTCAATAGACCTCCAAGACGCATACTACCACATTCTTATGGACAGATGATCCAGGAGGTTTCTCCACTTTCGGCTAGGAACCAGTCACTACCAATTCAGGGTCCTACCCTTTGGTCTCACCACAGCCCCCAGGGTGTTTACCAAGGTCATGGCAGTAGTAGTGGCCCACCTGAGACTTCAGGGCATACAGGTCTTCCCGCACCTCGACAACTGGCTCCTTACTGCCCCCACCAGGCATCAACTCTGCTCAAACAGAGATTACCTGTTACAAGTACTCAACAACTAGGGATCTCGATCAACCTCAGGAAATCATCCCTGCAACCCACTCAAATTTTGGATTTCATAGGGGCCAGGATAGACACAACACAATCCAGAATTTTCTTGACCACTGACAGGCTACACAATCTTTACCTCCAAATCTTGGACCTCTTACAGTCCCCTAGACCACCCGCCGTATTGGTCCTGAGGGCCCTGGGATCCAGGGCGGCTGCCATTACTCTATCTCTGTTCGCCCGTCTAAAGATGAGTATACTTCAGTGGACTCTTCAAGTGCAATGGTCTATTCTTTTTCAACCCCTATCTACCCCTATTCCTCTCAGCAGGGTGTGCAAGGAGTCGCTCCTCTGATGGCTTCATTCCACAGACCTTCGGGAAGGACGCCCTTTTGTCCTACCTCCCCCACAAGTCACGGTGACCATGGACGCATCTCTCCTCGGGTGGGGGGGCATTACAGGGGCAGAGCTGTCCAAGGCACGTGGACTCCCACAGAGACCTCACTGCATATCAATGTACTGGAGATGAGGGAGGTGGTTTTGGCGTTGCAGGCTCTCTATCACCTTCTTCCTCTGGGTACAATTGCAATTCAATCAGACAACATGTCTGTAGTCTGGTACATAAACAAACAGGGGGGAACCAGATCCTATCCTCTTTGCAGGGAGGCCATGAGAGTGTGGGAATGGGCGATTTCCACCAACCGCTTTCTCATAGCAATGCACATTCCGGGTCGGTCAAACATCTTGGCAGACAGGCTGAGTCGAACGATTCTCTCATCTTACGAGTGGTCTTCTGAACCCAACAGTAGCGAACCAGATATTCCTCGCCTGGGGTCAACCTTGCTGCAATCTCTTTGCTTCGCCTTCAAATGCAAAATGCAGCGAGTTCTTCACTCTGATTCCCCCACCAGGGGAAGCCCCCAGAGATGCTATAGTTCATGCTTGGCCATCCGGTCTTCTCTATGCTTATCCTCCTCTTCCCTTGATAACAAGGTTCCTACAGAAAGCTCGTCGGTTGGGGAGCAGAGTTATCCTCATAGCCCCATTCTGGCCTCGCCTGACCTGGTTCCCTTACTTACAGTCTCATCTAGTACATCCTCCCTGGATCCTAGAAACTAGTCTGGATCTGATTTCCCATCCACTGGGGCTCAAGACCCCTGACCTGGATCATCTCAAGCTCTCAGCTTGGTTGATCCAGTTCCCCTAATGGCTAGGACTCCTGGATTATACTCCTCTGTTAAGGCCATCCTGTTGGCCGCACACAAACCATCCACCAGAAAGATCTACAAGAGTAAATGGAAGCGTTTTTTCCATCTGGGCAGAGATGATTAATCTAGATCCTTTCACAGCCCCCATACCAGCAGTTCTAGACTTTCTTTTGCATACCTTTCAGCAGGGAGCTAGTGCATCCACTATTGAAGTCCAGCTGGCAGCTATCTCCCATTACCACATAGGTAACAATTCAGGGCCTCTGGCTTCGTCCAAGATCTGTAAATCATTCATGAAAGGAGCCTTCTTGTTACAACCCCCGATTAGAGATACAGTACCTCCATGGGATCTTACCATAGTTCTTCAAGCTCTAACTGGGCCCCCATTTGAACTGGCGGCCACAGTGGAATTAAAGTTTGTATCTTGGAAGACAATCTTCTTGATTGCCATTACTTCCACCAGGAGAATTTCTGAACTTCACGCTCTGTGCTGTAAACCTCCTTACATCATTTTTCATAAGGAAAGGGTTTCAATCAGGACCAATCCCTCCTTCCTGCCAAAGTATCCTCAGAGGCCAATATCAATCAGTCTATCAATCTACCGGTCTTCTTTCCAAATTTTCAGAATAAAGGAGAGTACAGACTCCATTGTTTGGATGTTCACAGACAACTACGTTTCTACCTGAACAGAACTGCAGATATCAGAAAATCTGACCAACTTTTTGTGTCCTTTGCAAAATCACATTTGGGAAAGCCAGTCACTAAAGTTACATTAGTGAGGTGGATCTCCCAATGTATTCTCCTCGCCTACAAAAGTTCTGGTCGTCCTGAGCCCCTAAAAGTGCGAGCCCACTGTACACGATCTATGGCTACCTCTGCTGCCTTTTGGTCAAGGGTCTCTTTAGATGACATTTCCACAGCAGCAACTTGGGCTTCTTCACATACCTTCATTTCACACTATAAATTGGATCTCATATCCAGAGGACGCGCTTCTTTTGGCTCTGCAGTGCTCTGGAATATCCTTCCATAATGGCCTCCCAAGTTCTGGGTAGCTGTGGACTCTGTCCCACAGGTTGTAGACCAAATGAAGTTAACTACTTCAGATAAAGAAGTTATGTACTCACCATAACGTTCCATCTGAGTAGGTAACTTCATTTGTCTGCAACCGACCCTCCCTCCTTCCCCCGGACTTATGGTTTGCTAGTTACGAGCCTGTGTATATCTTGTTCAGTCATCACCCTTGCAAAATGATAAGGGTTAATAGGTTATAGAAACTGTCTATTGCCTTCTCTGGCAAACTCGATCTGAGAGTTACAAGGAGGTAGCAAGGTATTATGGGTAAGGGGGAGGATCTTGGAGCTCGGATCTGTAAGCTTGGAAAGCTGCCGGCTCGGATCCGAATCAGATCCGATACCCCACAGGTTGCAGACAAATGAAGTTACCTACTCAGATGGAACATTATGGTGAGTACATAACTTCTTTTTCATTTTTATTTATCCATTCTTGGCCATGTTAGTCCCAATAGGTTAGTAGCCTCTTTTCAGGGGGGAACCATGGTGATATTTATACTAATAGGAAAAATTTGGCCAGGGAATTGGGGAACTTCCCCTAAGCAAAGTGTATGGGGATGCTGTTGTTGGTGGTATGTCCAACTTCCTGTTTCCATGCTGGACACAAAGGCAGCTCAGAGAAACAGGCGAAAGTATGGTGGGTGTTTGTGAGTAGATGATAGTGCTGGAGAAGGAGATTGCGAAGATGGAGATAGTGGAGCCTTTACAAGAAAGGCAGTTAAGTGAAGATGAAGAAGGAGAAGGGTCATTCATATCAGAGGAGAAAGGAGGAAGGAAGGAGGTGAAGGAGTGGAATGTTGTTGAAGCTGTACCAGATTCTGGGTGTCTGTTCCAGGAAAGGTTGCTTGAGGGAGATGGCAGGAGCTAGCAGGGATGTATTATTGCAACCAGGTTGCAGGATGTTTATTTAAAGGAAATGATTAACCAGAGTGAACCAGAGAGTGAAGTGGCAGCTTCATGGGGTGAAATTATGGAGAAGATACAGGAAGAGGAGGTTGCAGAGAACATGATGAAAAACAAATCGTATGCCCAGACAATGAAAAAGGAGAAAGAATAGCCAAAGAAGTAAAGGAAATAAAAAAAGAAATTCATTATAACAGTAAGCAGTAAGAAAGAGAAAGGACTTGAAAGCTATGAAGTATGGGATACTAATTGCACCACTGGGTGTTTCATCCAAGGAGGTAAGAGCCTTTATTCTTATTAATAAAGAAATGTACTGTGATACATTCTTTGAAACAGGACAATATATGGAGCTTTTTTTAGAACGGTATGAACAAAAAAAGAATTGTAATCCTTGGAATATGTGGTGCAGGCATTTATAGAGAAACCAAAAAAAGAGTTTTGATACGATTTAGAATAGAAGTTGAAAAAGAGGAATTGAAAGAATATTTAAAGACTAGATGAAAAGATGTTATGGACACGACAAAAATATATGATGACTGAGGTTTATGGACTGGGGCTTGGGCATGTAGGATTATTGTGAAAATGGAAAGTGATAATGTTATACATGTCCCAGTTGTCATTACTGTGAATGGTAACAGAATATTTGTTAAATACAGAGAGCAGCCAAAAACATGTTTTTTTTCCTGTGGAAAAAGTGATCATTTGATTACTGAATATGATAAAAAAATTATTTGTGGTAAACTAGGACATGAAGCAAGAAAATGTGATATGAAATGTAAAAAATGTAGAAAAAAATGGGCAGATTGTGAAGAAAATGTAGAAGTTACAGAAAAAGAATGTACACATGATCCAGTATATGATATAGATACAAATATAGAAAAGGAACTAGAAATACAGGCTAGTACACAGGAAAGAAATAAACATTTAATAGGTTAGGGAAAATATGGGGAAATGGAAGGGGAAGAAGAGGTGTTTGTTACAAGCAAGGAGGACTATGCAAACTGGCAAGTAGTAAGAGGAAGGAAAAAAATCTATAAGAAAAATGGTGAAAGAGAGGAAAAGAAAGTTAAAAGTATAATTGTGAAAGAGAACAAAAAAGGTAAAGAATGAGGGAGAAATCTTAACTTAATTTAAAGGCTGAAGATCTTAGCTTTAAATGTTAATAGTATGAAGAATATTAAAAGAAGATTAAGGATTTTAGAATGGTGTGCTGCAGTTGATATGCACATAACTATATTAGAAAATACTAGAATCTTCACAGATAAAGAAAGGTTACAAACTAAAGTATTATGGGGTGGAAACATTAACTGGAATATGGGAAAAGATACATGTTCAGGAATAGACATATGTGAAGAAAACATTAAAATCTTAGATTTTACAATAGTAGAATTAGGAAGAATAACGGTAATAGATTTAAGATGGAAAACAAATATTTATAGAATTATTGCAATATATGCATATGTTAGAAGGAAAGAGCGATAATGTTTAAAAAAAATTCTAAATTCTAAATTATGTAGGTGTTGATATGGATATAATATTAATGAGGGATTTTAATTCCAAAAAATATAGTAATGTTAGAACTATATGAGATAATCAAAAGTAGAAAGCTATACATATGGGAAACTGAACTTACAGAAGAGTTGAAATTAAAACCAAAATTGATTATTTTTAGTGTCTGACAGTTTAAAAATTCTGCAGAAAGGAATAAAAAGGACAGGCTTTTCAGATCATGTAGCTATGTGGATAGAAGTACATGAGAAAGAAGGATATATACAAATAGATAACGGTGTCAAGAGGTTGAATAAAAAAGACTTAAATAAAGAAGAAAGGAAAGAGATTACTAAGCTATGGAAGGATCATATAGGCATGAGAATATTTTATGAAAATTTAATAAGTTTTAAGGAAAAATACAAAAAGTGATTTTTGGAGAATCAAGATAAAAGAGAAGGATAGAGAAAATAAAATATAGGCAGTTGGGTAAAGAAATGTTTAAGGAAGTATTGAAGGATAAGACAGTTTGTTATGAGAAAGAAAAATAAATATATTCTATACATCATGAAAAGATTAGGAAATTATTATATAAACAAAGATATTGTTTACAAGGAAGAAAAGGAGAGGTGGCACATAAATTAATAAAAGAGAATAGAGGAATAATAAGGGAATGAAAGAATAATGAAGGGGATAAATAATAACACCAAAAGGAATATTTGAAGTGATTAAAAAGTATATAGAACATACTTTTGTAAAGAAAGAGGCAAAACTGAGACAGAAATGGATAGTTAAAAAACTAAGCAAAGAAGATAATGAGAATTTGGAGAAAAATAAAAATGTGAAAGAGACAAATTAAATATTGAAATATCTCAATCCGGATACAGCTACAGAAATGGATGGTACTGAATATCATATGTACAATGATATGAAAATTGGCAAAAGTCTTTTTTGTGGAGTTATTAAATGAATGGCTAAAGGTAGGTATGACAGATAAAGAGATATGTATGGGAATCATTAAGTTCATATGGAAAAAAAGAGATAAAAAAGATATAAAATATCAGAGACCTGTAGTATTGAATAATACAGATTATAAGATATTTATGAGAATAGTAACTAAAAGACTAACAAATAAAGTAGAGAAGCTGATTTATCATACAATTTTTGTAGAAAGGGGAGAGAAAGTCAGAATTTATTATGGCTAAGAAAATAAGTAATAGATGACATTATAAATAAAAAGGTGGAGCTAAAATCATGGTAGGAGATTTAAATAAGGCATTTGATAAAATACAGTATGAAGCTTTATGGGATATATTAGGGCCTTATAACATAAGTGAAAGGATATTAAATGTAATTGAATCTGTATATGGGAAAAAATAATGTAAGAATAATATTAAATGGATGGTTAAGTGAGGAAATTAAAATAGAATATGGAATAAGGTAAGGATATCCAGTGAGCAGTATTATATTTGTTATAGTTACGAATGTGATTGCCAATAAAATGAATAGAATACTAAATATAGCAGAGGAAATATAATTAACAATAATATATACCTATGCAGATGATATAGTGCTTATTATTAAGAACAAAGAATGAATGGAAGAGACAATCAGAAAGTTAATTCAATTATTAGTGATACTTCGTTTACATATAAATAAAGATGAAAGTAAAGGTTTTGGATCAAATGATCTTAAGAAAAACAATGGGAATTAAGATATATATGCACATTTTGGAAGTCATATAAATTGTTATACAAGAAAAAAAGAGTATTTGATAAATTTTATTATTTTAGTCAAGTTAGCATAGGTAGCAGATATTTATATGATCCAACTATGAAAAAGAAATAATGTGCATTATATTTTTTGTTCATATGGGGTCTAGATTAAATCCAATTAAAAGGGGGATTTTATATGTAAGGGAAGAAGAAGGGGTTTGGGTTAATTAACCCAGTTGTGCACGCAGCTTCATTGAATTTGTATATGGCCTTTGTAAGTTATAAAAAAAGAGAATAGGAATTTGACAGAATATATTTTGTATGCTAAATATATGTGTTTTGGGGACAACGGGGGTAGGGAAAGATGGAAAAGTAATATGAATGAAGATATAAAGGAATATCAACATAAAATCTTCTTATGGAAATTGAATGTGAACATTGCTGAAAAAATAGGAAAGAATGGTATTTGATTATTATGAAAGCACATTATTCCATTTTTTTCTTGGTAACATTTAGAGACAGGGAAAATGCTATTAAAATGAGACTTAGGTGGTGTAAGAAAATATATGAATGTAAAGATTTTTTCAGAAGATTATCAATAGGTAAATTACCTGTTAAAGCTAACATCCCTTATAAAAGAAAGCAAGAAAGAATGTGCATTTTATTGTGGAGAACTTGAAACAACAGAATATGTGTTTTTGAAATGTTCCAGAATAAAGAAGTTATGAGAAGAAATATGTAAAAACAAAATGAAAGGTTTTGAAAAGGTTGAATACTTAAACATGGACATGTTTGAATATAGGCATTATGGTAACAAAAAAAAGAAATAGAAAAAAATTGATAAATAATATTTTTAGTCTATGGACATTATGGACTGATAGACTTAATGAAGTAAAGTTTAGTGGGAAAGGGATATTATCAGAAATCTTAAAAAATACAGTTGTAGCTTTGGAAAAATTGGTGGGGGAGGGTTTAACATTATAAATTGTTTTGTATGGTACAAAGGTGTAAATAATGGCAAATAAAGTAAATAATATCTAGTATGTAAATAATGCATATAAGTGGTGATTATCAATAAAGAACCCCTACTCTTTGGAGTTGCTAGATGGCACCAGAGGACTCCTACAGCAGCAAAGAAGAGGCCTAAGGGATGCAGCAGCATGGTGGTGGAGAGAAAACCTATATGAGAGTTTGGAGGTGAAAAATGAGAATTTGGAGAAAAATGCGTGGTTGATGTTAGAAATGAGCACTGTTTAGCTGACTCGGTGGAGAAAGAAGTAAGTGAGTTTGTGGGAGTGGTGCAGATAACAGAACTGGTATTGGAGGGGGCTTACAGATCATGTTCTGTTAAATATATTTGGGCAGGATGGTCCAGATATGAGTTCTGCTGTTTCATGGGATGAAATGGCTGATAACATTTTTGGTAGTGTGGAGTATGTGGAAAAGAAACCAGGTGAAGTGGAGTGGAGAATGCAGCAGTAAAAACTTATTTATCAGTGACAGAAAGTAAAATAGGAAAGCATCAACAAACTGAGAAGAGGTCTGGTTTTATGGCACCAGATAATGGAGTAACTAAAAGATATACAGCAGTGGCAGCAGGCAAGAAAGGAGAGCAGCAACAAACTGTAAATAAAACTGTTTTAAAAAATAAGACAAGACCAAATGGGAGAACAAGAAGAATAAATGACACTGTAATAGACAGATATTATGCATGGTAAAATATGATAAATGTTTGGGGTTTTAAACCTCAAGAAATGCAGTCTTTTATACATCTTGGGACAAATACTTTTGTAAGTTAATGTCTGAAACTGAAAGACTGATAATAACATTTCTAGAACTGTGTAACAAAAAGAATAACATTTATCCATGCAACAAGTAACTACTAAACATTAAAAAATGTTACTTTGCAGTTTAGAACTGATGAAAACATTGTTAAAAAAATGCATGCGGGGTCTGTGTGAAACTTTTGATAATATTGTGAAAGACAGAGATAACAGAAATGTATAGAATGAATGGTGACAGTTAGAAATTGTTTTGAAATGTGAAAACACCATGGCGAAATATTTGCCAAGTGTTATTTTTGTGGTTGATCACAGAGAGACATTAAGATACACTGGCCAGTCTAAATCATGTTTTTTTTTTTTTTGTTTTGTTTTTTTTGCGGGGACTGTTCTCATTTCGTTAATGATTGTGACAATGTGCAAGGTAACTAGTGTGGAGAGAAGGGCATACTGCAAGAAGATGTGTGCCTGAATGCAGGTTGTGTAAAAAAAAGGGCAGATTTGGATGGATTGTCAATAGCAAATGGTAATTAATAAAAAAGAAGGTGAATGGGAAAAAACATACACAAAAGAACAACAAGAGGCTGTGGAGAGGGTCAAAACTTACACTAGGGAGGACAACAAGAGGCTGGGGGAGAGGGTGAACTAGGTGAAGAAGAAGACTTTTAGAAGAATTAAAAAATATGGAGGGGGGAAATGAGGAGGGAGAGAGAGAGAGTGCATGCAGCAAGAGAGGTCAGCAAAAAAGACTGGTTCTAATAATTTTTTTGAAGTTCTACACTGTGAAAAATCTAATTCTAAGGATCAAGGATTATTTGTACATAAACTTAGGGGAAAAATATTTAGTTGGAGAAAGAGTAAAAATAAGAAAATGAAAATTTAAAAATATTTCCTCTAAACTTAAAAAGAAGGAAAAGTGACAATTTTAGCATACTTTCAGTAAATGTAAACAGTATTATTAACACTGTAAGAAGGATAGGGATACTGCAATGGTGTGCTAAATGTGATGTGGATCTTCTTCTAATTGAGAATGTAAGATTCCTGACAAGTGACAAAAGACTGAAAACAGAACAATTGAGGGGTGGAAATATAATATGGAACTTAGGATGCGAATGTTGTTCTGGAGAGGCTGTGTTGTGTAACAAAACAGTGAAAATGCTAGATTTAACATTGGTAAGGATGGGAGGATTAACTGTTGTGGATGTGAGGTGAAGAGAACATTTCCAGAAATATAATACTATATGCATATATAGCTGGCAATAAAATATAGAATCTGTTTCAGCAAATATTAAACTATTTGGTGGTTAACATTAAATTATAATTGTAGGGGACTTTAACTGGGCTCCCTATTGTAATTCAGGGACTAAAAATGTGAAGTGCTGACAAGCCAAAAAACAAAAAAGACTGAAAACACAGAAAAGCAAATCTCAAAAATCACTCTTTTCCTCAAAACCTCTTCTGCACCCCCCCAACCCAAAACTTATATATACCAAATCCAAGATCACAATACCTCAGAGAAAAAGGAATATTCTGTGAAATGGGATCTCAGACTTAGTGTATGTAAGGCTGTTCTTTTTGACCATTCAGTCCTGGTATTTTGGGATTCTTTCTAGTGGGTTCTGACATTTCAAATGGTTACCCATTAATTGTGATTTAAGGGGAAAATGTAAAAAAGAAAGGTAAAAATGTTAAGAAATACAGGAGTGATGAAATGTGGTAAATTAGCTGTGTGAAACAAAAGTCAATGGGCTTATACAGTGGGGCACGTGGATCTTAAATTGAATATTTTGTATTATCAGAAGGCTTGGTGGTAGCAAATAGTGATACAGTTGTGATAGTTTTTTCAGACCATTTAGCAATACGGATGAGGATGATGGAAGAAAGAGAGTATATTAAAATAAGAAAGGACATAAAAAGAATAAATGAGCAATTATGAAGAGTGGGAAGTATTGGAGTTATGGAAGGATCATATAACCATGAATGACTTCTATATAAACTGCTCTGAATGGTGGTTTGAATTTAAAAAGAGGTATAAAAAGTGTTTTTTTTCAATGTCAGGATAATACAAGAAATAAAAAAGGTGAAATATGGGAAAAGGTATAGAACTGTATTAGAGAATTTAGAGAATAATACAAGAGAGTATTATATGAAAAAAGAAATGTATAAAAGAAATCAAGAAAAAGAGGCATAAATGTTTAGGATGAGATATTATTTATAAGGAAGAAGATAGGAGGTAAAGGCATATTTGGGTAAAATAGTAAAGAAGGACATTAATAAAATTATAATGAAAACTGTAAAAAGAGATTTAAAAAGAGCACAAAAGCAAATTATGAGTATTGTAGTACAGCATGTGGAAAGTCAGCTGATCCAGTATCAGACCCACAGGTATGCCTTATGAAATGTATAAGAAATTACTGGATTGGCAAAGAGAGTATTTTGTAAATGTACTGAATGAATGTCTGAAGGGTTGAAAGAAGGGTTTGTTTATGAAGAATTATGTAGAGAATGGTGACATTTATATGGAATAAAGATAAAAAGAATGAAATAAAAAATTGGAGACCCATCACAACAAATAAAGATTATACATTTTATGAGCATAATACAGAGGAGTCTGGAAGGTAGGATGAAGGATATTATAAAAGAAACTACGTATGGTATAAAAAGGAAGGGATGTCAAGAATTGTTATTGGTTGTGAGAGAAACTGTGGATGATATTAGAAGTATTAAGGAGGTTGTGAAACGCATGCACATTTCACATGTTTTTCCATTGGTTAATTTTCTTGAATGACACTTAAATACACATACATTTTCTGTGTCTGTCTTTTCTGATAAGACTCAAGGCCTGCAAAACCTACAATTACTGTTGGTGACTCCCTGCTGGGTGAGGAAAGTAAATCTATATTTTTTGTCTGTGAGTTACTTAAACTGATACAGTTGCTTTCTCTTTTGCCTGCTCCATTTTGTTTTCTCCTTTAAGAAATCTACTTGGCCTGGTGTTTTTTTTTTTGTACTATGTGGCAGATAGACACTTAAATTACCTAGGCAGAACATTTCACATGTTTTTTTTTTCTATTGGTTAATTTGTTTCTTGATGACACTTAAATTCATAAAGAATTTCTGTGTCTTTTGTGATAAGACTCAAGGCCTGCAACAACTACAAGCACTATTGGCGACTCCCTGCTGGTTATTTTTTTCACCCACCCTCCCATTCCTTGATCTGCATTTTAAACTTGATGATTTTAAGCTACTCTCCCTTACTGTCAATTCAGCTTTATAAGCTCCTCCCTTTCTACATGCTGTTTATATCTTTAATTTTTTTGTCTGCCTTTCCTTGTGCTTATTTAAAAAATGCATTTTGCCTCTCATTTTCTGTTCTAATGAGTTATTTGATCTGAATTCATTATCTAGGTAGCTGATGGATAAAGTAGTGTATTTTTACACTCTAGCAAGCTCTTTTCTGTGTTTTTTACATCAAGATGACAGTGGATTTTCCATCTAGTGGCAGTTAGTGCTATCCTGCTGTGTATAGTTTGGGGAAACACAGTAGAGATTCCTGCATGTATTTGTTTTATTGGATGAATGTCTTATTAATCAGCTTACCTTCTTTTTAGTGACTTTATAAACTCTAGACAATTGAGTGGCACTTGGCTTATTTCTACAAGGTGAAGTACTTTTATTGAATAATCATACTTCTTTAAGCTGTTTAAACTACACTGCTTTTATCTTATTTTATTGCCTTTCTTTAAGTTTAAGTTTGCTTTTGGTAGCATTTTATTCTGCACACTCCTTTACTGTACTTTAAATTAAGAGAACTGGGATCATTCATCCAGTGGCAGTAAATGTTTACCTGGTCTATCTGAGTTGGGAAGCACACAGAAGGGCTCTGAATGTAGTTGTTTTATTGGCCAGCGGGCTTAGTAGTCAGTTTTCTGTATTTCTAGTGTTAGTATAAATCCAGCACATTTGCATAGAGCTTCTCACTGTATCAGTGTCCTGTACAGTTACAAACATCTGGAAACATTGATTAAATTCATTATAATGTGAAAGTTTACTGTGTTATTTATTGTTTTTTTGTTTATTTGTTTTTTTGTACTACTCAAAAATTCAAAGTTGCATTTTCAAACTGTTGTAAGGCCTGTTGTTCTGCACTGAAATGCATTGTATCTAGTGTCTACTAGTTTTATTAGGCATCTGTTAAGTTCCTTAACACTTGGCCTCCAAACCGGTCATTTTACATTAAGAGGGTCAAAGCCTGCAATTCTGTGGCAGGAGAGGGCTGATTTCATCTATATGAGCTGTGAATTGCTGGTGCAAAGCTCATTGTATGCTTACCTGATTGGTCTTAGGGCATAATTAGTGTAAAACTTGCTTTTTTCATATTATATATAAGCCTTGTATTTGCGAGAAGCTGCTCTTTGCTCTGTGGTGCTTAATGGTGCCTTATATACACATAATTACTAGAAGGTAAAATTTCCCTATAAAAAAACACCTCAGAACTTTACCTCAGTCCTGCATTTTTCATTGGGCAACTACTTTGCATGGTGAGCAGCATTTATGCATTTGGTTAGGACTATTTAGGTCTACCTTACCTTATTATAGCATCCAGGACTATTGTTGCTCAGAGAGCATCTGATTTGGCACTGGGCAACATCGCTGGTTAGGCTAGCTGCAGATTACACTAGGTAAGTACCCTTTCCTCATCCAGGGTCAGGCATCCTCCACTCTTATCCTTTCAATTACATGTTAAGACCTCCAACCATGGATGGGCACTTTCCTGTTATCTCTGCATCCAGTTTGCTGGACATGGGCATGCTGAGGCAATGCGACAATTGCCTTATGCATAGTGAAAAACACTTAATTCTTGAACAGACAAATACAGCATATGAAAGATGTATTTACACATGAGACCAGACTCTCACATACAGATACAAAAAGCAAAAAACTGGTTATCAGTGACTCACACACATCACTCAGCTCACTTACAAAGGACCACACACATAGGCCCACATATGTGGAGATGCTCACACACATAACTTACCCAAACCTCAAAGGCCTCTCAGGCATAGTCCTCAGAAACTCTGCATGGACACAAACAAGACAATTTCCATCATATAGCCACAGCTCATCTACCAGGCCTATAAGGCAAAACATTCGACAACCCAATATTCTGGTCATAGGAGTCTCCATTATGAGACACTGATGTCCCTCTTACTAGGCTGAATAAGGGGAAGATTATAGTTATTTGCCTGTCAGGGGCCTGGATTTGCTAGATCATGAAAGTACTCAGGTCACTTACCACTAAGTACAAATATGACTCAGTCATAGTGCGTATGGGCATGAATAACCTGAGACATAGCTCCTTGGACTATATGAAAAGAGACATGATTGATCTCTCAGAATATGTGTCACAGGCAGGTATGAACCTAGCACTGAGTAGCATACTACTGTCTCCAAGAATGATGCCACAATACCAGCAAAAAATGAGTAACTTTAACAATTGGCTTAGCTACTGGTGTCATTCCAAAGGGGTCTAATACTTGTCAGCCTGGAAGGTCATGGTTGACAGGCCACACTGCTTTGCCAGGGATGGTCTTCACCTGTCACCTCTATGCTTTCAGACACTGGACAAAACATTATCCACCTCTATAGGGCCTTTTTCTAGGCATTGTCAAACAAACAAATCTTCCAACATAACAAGAGCTACTCAGGGCAAGCTAAAAGTGCTACTGCTCAATGCCAGGAGTCTCAGCAAGAAACTGCATTCCCTGGAAGCTCTCCTCATCCTGGAGAATGTTGATAACTACGCAGTTACTGAAACATGATTCAAAGCCACAGAAAGCAATCTGGCAGTGCATGGCTATAATGACTTTCTTACATTCCAGTCACACAGTGAACATGAAAGAGGAAAAGGTGGAAGTGTATCTATCTACATAAAGGGTAAGTGTATCTCAAGGCCGGCCAAATAATATGACATGCTTGAGCTACTCCATGTCCAACTAACCATAGGAAAAACCCATTATCATATTCTTTCTAGCTACAGGTCCCCCACCATGAGCCAAGAAACCCATACATCATACCTGATGTTACTAGAATCACTCACTGTTCAGCCCAATACCATACTCATGGGTGATTTTAACTACTCCTCCATTAATTGGGAGGCATAAATGACCACTAACATGCAGGCAGAAAGATTTCTTGACTTTGTTTTATGATATAGGTTAGACAATGGTCGCTGAGATCATCAGGGAGAGTACCAGCTGTGTACAGTTGGAGTTGGTTATTAACTAGGATCCATTCTAGGATACTTTCCTTGTTGGTTGGTTTGTTTATCCTAGTGGGAGATGTTATGGTCTGTTTAAACCCAGATAAGTTTATATGAGTGAGGGGGGGGTTGGAGGAGCAGGGGTGCCAGTCGGTGTTAAAATCACCAAGAACTATGGTTTCTTGGGGATAGGTAGTGGATAACAAGTAAAGGAGATCTTCTAGGGTATTTAGGTTGTTGCCTGGTGGAATGTATGCATAGGGGATCTACCTTACTAGATCGACATGTTAAAACAGCGAAAACGACTTCACCGACGCCAGAAGATCGAAAATGACTTCACCGACGCCAGAAGATCGACAGTGCACAAATACGACACCGCATACACCCGACACATCATACCAACAAACAAAACAAATCCCCTATCGAAAACCCACACACACAACACAAGCACACCAAAATCCTTACAAACCAACACTAACCCATACATACACAACTATCTACAACCCTAACCCAAACCCTTACCCTAAGGTCCGTCACTATCGCACACTCACCTAACCCGCGCCCTAACTCACTTATCCCACCCCTACCCCTACAGACCACCAACATCGCACACTTACCTTACTCGCACCCTTACCTAACCCGCGCCCTAACCCTAACTCACTTATCCCACCCCTACCCCTACAGACCGCCAACATCACACACTTACCTTACTCGCACCCTTACCTAACCCGCGCCCTAACCCTAACTCACTTATCCCACCCCTACCCCTACACACCGTCAACATCGCACACTTACCTTACTCGCACCCTAACGTCCGTCACTACCGCATACTTACACATCCTTTCCCCATCGCAGTGTTCTCAGTGTCGGTGTCTTCCTCCGTCGGTCTTCTGCCTTGTCGATCTTCTGGCGTCGGTGAAGTAATTTTCGATCTTCTGGCGTCGGTGAAGTCGTTTTCGCTGTTTTAACATGTCGATCTAGTAAGGTAGATCCATGCAAAGGCGATGTTCAAGTGTTTGTTTTGGTTAATCTGTAGCTTAGTTATGAGGAGTTCCGCATTACTGAATTGGGGAGGTTGAATGGTGTCTCTATTAATGGTTAGGGTATTTCTGTAAAGGACTGCTATCCCACCTCCTTTTCTTGTAGCATGGTCTAACCAGTGAATATTGTATCCTGGAGGTAGTATCTCATTGTCAGTAGTACTGGGTTTTTGCCAGGTTTCCGTAAGATACATAATGTCTGGGGAGTGGGTTGCTAGGAGGGCGTGTAGGTTGGGAATCTTATTGTTAATACTTCTAATATTTAGGTGAAATTCCAGGAGGGAACTAGTGGGAGTATTCGTGGGTAGCTTGACTGTGGGGTTGTGGTAGGGAAGTGGAGGGTATTGGGTGTGGGTGGGCCAGGGTTGGGATGAATGTCTCCATGTGTTATAAGGTTATAGTGACAGAATATTCTGAGCTTTAGGAGTTTGTTTATAAGCTTTATATAGTCTTTGTCTTTGGGATTATGTTTTGTGGCTGTGCAGGGGTGGTATTTTATAGAAGGTGGTATATTCAGTGTGCTGGGGAAGGAAAAGTGTTTGGTGTTATGTGTGAAGTCATGGGTGTCTGTTTGACCATTTGGGTAGTGAATACCACGGTCAAGTGTTTGTTCATAGGCAGTGAGATGGTAAAATAGAAACAGTATAGGCATTTGGCTAATTAGTGTTTTTTTTTTTTTTTGCTTGTTTGCATTTTGATAGGGGGTGGGCCAAATTTGATGGCTGACTGTGCTAACAGGGTGTGAAAGAATGAGAGAGAAGGAAATGGGTTAAAGGGCAGGTTTGCTCAATGATGTGTGAGGTGCTGATTGGTACTTAGCAGGAGGGGAGTGGAAAGGGAGTGGCAAAGTCTGGTTTAAATTTAGCACTAGTGGGGGCGGGTGGAATTTGGGGGCAGGGAGGGGAGTGGAGCGAGCCGAGCACAGCGAGGGTGAGCGGAGTGGGGCTAACACTGACTCTGAGAGTTACCTTGGGCTTTTGGTTTGGTTTGTATGATTGTATGTAAGCAATGTTTTTGGCTGTACTTTAATTTGTTTTATTCTTTTTTAATTTTACACCAATTTTCAGGCTAATTTTATTTGGATCCTAGGGGTAAACTAGCAAATGTAGTCAATAAGGAGGGAGCAAAATTACTTTACCAAATTAAAAAGTAAATGCTTGGGACTGGAACACTGTGTGAGTGTAAGGCTGATTCAAAGTAGTATAGCCCAATCTAGTGGCAATTGGCTAGATCCCTTCACTGTTTTTGTGCATACACCATTAAGCCTCAACAGTTTACAAAACCTAAATTGTAGTTCACCTATTACAATTGAAAAGCTGGAGGGAGTCAGGTTCTTGCTTCCCAGAGGTTTTACTTAGTTAAGATAGCCAGCTTCAGTGGAGAAGGTAGAAATTGCTTTATGCAGTGAATCCCAGATGGGGTGGGGGGGGGGGCGTCACTCAGGAAAGAAACCTGTGCAAACTGAAAAATAAAGGTAAATAAGGCAGAATTAGTGCAAAGGTTACAAGAATGTGAAGTGGAGAGCTTGCAAGAAATAGAGCTGGAGAGTAAAATTAATTATATTGCATACATTATAATTAAAATTGATTATAGTGCATACAGTATCAGCTCTGTAAAACCACAAACTAACAGCAGTAACATACACCTCTAAGTCCAGTGATAACAGCTGTATACTTCAGTGAATACACACAGGATATAATGCACAAAGCAAAGTATGGCTGTTTTAGGACAATAATTCTAGAGCTGTGTTATTCAATATGAACTAATAGTAACATGAACTGCGTTCACTTAGCCTTCTATAAAAGCAATTATAAAGTCCAGCCTGTAAGCCTTCTAAGTACAGTAGCATGCCATAGGAATGCTTACAAATGTAATCAGAACATGAATGACCTCTGCAAAACAGTTAGCAGGATGCCTGTCAGATATTCAACAATTAAAGCTCTACCTTCATAAAACAAGATAAAAAAACAAGCAGTTTGTAAGTTAGATCATTAGCTAGCTCTCAGAACATATAGGAGTTCTGAACAGCAGTTACAGCTTAGCACCATCATATACCTCAGTAGTTAACAGTAATAACCAAATAAATCAGCAGCTAGCAGTAATAAGAGGACAGTAATGCAAAGTAACTTACTTGCTGTGCAGGCACAATGAACAGAGAGGTAGGGAAGGTACAACAGCTACAGGATGAAATGAATGTGAGTCAGGTAGTAGATAGTTTGATTAAAGATGGCACCCTAGGAGGGGGCTGACTAATGAAGATAATCAGGGAGTGGGGGTGGGGTGGAAGTGGCAGATAGGGAGAATGGAGAAGAGAGCAGTCAGGACAGGATTAACCAGGAACTTATGGACATAGCCGGCCTTAGGCATAGGCCAACTAGGCGGCCACCTAGGGCACCGCTCTAGCAGGGACACTTTTTCAGTAAACTGGATAGTGTAAACAGACCAGGAAGTGGGCACCGGGTGGTGTGGGGGTGGGCTGTGGAGCCCTTTTGCCTAGGGCACCACTTGACCTAAGGCTGACCCTGCTTATGGATCCCTCCCCCACAGGGAGAAGGGCTGAAAAACTATCAGTGTAAGGTGAGGTCTGACACTGAGAGTTACCTTGGGCTTTTGGTTTGGTTTGTATGATTGTATGTAAGCAGTGTTATTGGCTGTACTTTAATTTGTTTTATTCTTTTTTAATTGTTCACCAATTTCCAGGCTAATTTTAATTGGATCCTAGGGGTAAACTAGCAAATGTAGTCAATAAGGAGGGAGTGAAATTACTTTACCAAATGAAAAAGTAAATGCTTGGGACTGGAACACTGTGTGAGTGTAAGGTTGATTCAAAGTAGTATAGCCCAATCTAGTAGCAATTGGCTACATCCCTTCACTGTTGTTGTGCATACACCATTAAGCCTCAACAGTTTACAAAAACTAAATTATAGTACACCTATTACAATTGAAAAGCTGGAGGGAGTCAGGTTCTTGCTTCCCAGAGGTTTTACTTAGTTAAGATAGACAGCTTCAGTGGAGAAGGTAGAAATTGCTTTATGCAGTGAATCCCAGGTTCGGGGGGGAGGGGGGATCACTCAGGAAAGAAACCCGTGCAAACTATTACAATTGAAAAGCTGGAGGTAGTCAGGTTCCTGCTTCCCAGAGGTTCTACTTAGTTAAGATAGCCAGCTTCAGTGGAGAAGGTAGAAATTGCTTTACGCAGTGAATCCCAGGTGGGGGGGGGGGCACTCAGGAAAGAAACCCGTGCAAATTGCTGTGCAGGCGCAACAAACAGAGGGGTAGTTAAGGTACAACAGCTACAGGATGAAATGAATGTGAGTCAGGTAGTAGAGAGTTTGATTAAAGATAATAACATAGGAAACCTACAAACACTGGATCCGACCCAATCTGGCTTTGTCAAGGGCAGGTCATTCCTACTGAATCTGGTGGATTTCTTTGAAAAATTCACTAAGGTCATGGATGAGGGTAAAACAGTCCATACCACCTACCTCAACCTGGCCAAGAATAAATCCCTACATTACCAGATGGATGGCCTTTTGGCTCATGGATAGGACACATGTGGTTAAAGAAGGGGAATCCAGATCCAGGAAGAGGCCAGTTACTAGTGGCATGTCACAGGGCTCAGTACTGGGAACACTCCTGTTTGGAATATACTTCTCTGAAGCCAAGGCTAATGTGGAAGCCCTCTGAATGACAAAGTTTGCCAACGACTGCAAGCTGGGGGCAATCATTGTATCCTCCAGTGATGTAGATATCTTTCTGGAGGGTCTATATCAGATAAATGACTGGTCCCAGAACCATGTCCGAAAACTAAATGCGAAAAATTGCATTATCATACCCTTTGGGAAGTCAAATACCCCTGCAAATTACAACATCAATACTATACTCCTAAGAGTAGATTTAGAGGTGAGAGATCTAGGGAAATGGATAGATAGTAGCCTGAACTTTGACTGCCATGTGTCCACAGTGGTTAGGAAGTCCTTCTATGTGGCACAACTTATAAGAAAATGTATGACATCCAGATCCAAGGAAATTATAGTCCCACTGTATTCACCCCTCATTAGACCAATAATCTAATACAATGTGCCATTTGACTTGTACTTGACTAGGTACTTACAGCAGCTGGAATAACCTCAGAGGTTCCTCATAAAAAAATACAAGTTGTAAAAAATATGTCCTATGCAGATAGACTAAAAGCCATATCCCTTTATTCTGTCTCCTACTGACTATTAAGGGGTGACCTATGCCTGACTTACAAGACACTCACAAATCTAGCCCTGATGGAGCTGCTACACATCCGCAAGTCAAACAGTACAAGCGTCACCTGATCTAGGGATCAAAACTTAGTCAGTGATTCAAACAAAACATGCTGGACAGACGTATATGTCACAGCGATTGCCCCTTCTTTGCAACAGGCTTCCTATTCACATTAAGTAGAGCCCTTCCCTGGCCCTCTTCAAACACAGTTTGGATTAATGGATGGGGAACCACAAATTTACACCTGGGGTAGTGCCTATATCCCTTATAGACAGGTGCAGCCTGTAAGATACTCGATACATAGGTACAAATCCATGCTATTCTCTTGCCCCTAGATGCCATATATTGGGTAAAATTGGGGTATATTGGCTAGGCTTGTAAGGCCTCATAAGCTGTTAGCCTAGTAATCTCCTATGAGCCTATGAACCTATAATATTAGCAAGGCATTTGATACAGTAGGACATGATGCTTTGCGTGATGTTATGGAGAAGTATGTAACAGGTAATAGAATTAAGAGAATGTGTTTGTCAACATATCAAAATAATAGAATGAGAGTGTTAGGAAATGGATAGCTTTGTAAAGAAGTATGCATGAAGTGTGGTATAAAAAAGTGAGTAAAGTAGCTTATAAAATGAAATATGCTATGTGTGATGCAAGAGGAGGTGGTGATTCCAGTAATTTTGACATATGCAGAAGATATAGAGGTAGTTGTTAAGCACAAAATATGGATGAGGGAAATTTTGCTTTGTCAGAATGGATGTTTAAAGCAAATGGGAATTACCTTGAATAAAGATAAAAGTAAGGGTTTGGGTGATATAGTGAAAACTGGGGGTGTATTTTTCAATGAATGAAGTGTCTTTACTAGGAATAAAATTTGGAAAAAAAAGATGTAGTTATGATGCAGTGGGAAGATTTGATGAAAGAAATGAAATAAATGTCTTCTGTGGAGAATATATAGATTAACAAAAGTCTTATCTGGTGAATTCTGCATGAAGGAGAAAAATATTCTTCTGATGAAGTCTCTTTTTATTGAGATGAAAGCGTTCATTCTGTCCTGTGTTTTAATAAAATCAACACTTTTGGAGCTGCTGGTGTGGATTCTTGGGACCACTTTTGTTTTTCTCAAAGTTTTGCAGTGTATTTTGGAACTCTATCCCTTTGATTGCCTTGAGTTTACTGTCTACCTTGTGGCATGTTTAGCCATCATTTATGATTGACTGTTTTGGGTCATGTTTTTCTCTAGACATTTTGATTCTGTACAAGTGCTATTGTCTCAGGCTAAAGTAGTCAGTGCTGAACTGTTTTGTAGTTCGGTGAATATAATAACAGTCATTTTGCATTTAAAGCTGTTAGACGGCATTAAGCCCACTTGACTGTGACTAAAAGTCTCAGTCTATGAACTCTTTTTATTCTTATTTTGGCAAGTGGATACTCTGGATATTTCAGTTAAGCTAAACATTTGCATTAATTCATTACATTTTAATATCAACATTGCAGATCTCAATGGTTCCCCAATAGAAACAACCACATATTTTAAATACTTAGGTTTCTAGCTAGAGCAGTTACTTCACTTCCAAAGCCACATTGAAAACAAAAGAAAAAAATTCAGTTCTGTTTTATCCCGGTCCTGGAAAATATCTCCCTCCTTGCTCAACTAGAATAGAGGCTCCCCATCATAGCCATAGTCTCTAAAAAACTCATCTACTCTACAGTCCGTTGGAAACAGAATTTTATGATTTATTGCTAACTCCCCCACTCAGGAACACCATTGCATTACCCTCTCCAAATCCAATGGTTTACCAGTCTCCTACACAGCTGAGCTACTCATGGGGTATGTTCTTTTCAAACTACTTCAAACATGTGCCTGTCCACCTCTTACAGCCAAACTCTGTAATAAACCCCTCGCAACCACTCCCAATTAACCTCCTAATCTCAAACACCCCAAACCAAACTGCACTGTACCAGCCATTCCTTCTCCATTCTTGTACCCGAACTGTGGCAATCATCCCCCCCAAAAAAGAAGTCTCCTCTTTCCTCATGCACAGAGCTCAACTTAAAAGACAAAAATCTGACTGCAAGTGCTTTTCTACCAGACACATAACCTAACTCTCTCAGCACCCTCATCACTCCTACTTGGACCCTCTGTTCTCACTTGCTGATTTTCTCTCTTATTTTCTACTGAAACTAATTCATACTTGTTTTTTTTTCTGTTAATAATATTTACATATTGTAACTATTGTCTATGGTATTATCTACCATCTGTGGTTACCCTGTGAATTTGTTCTGTTTCACTTTTTTGTGAATTTCTTCATCCAGGCTGTGCCTGCAAATCGCCTGTTGCAATCAATGTACTAACCTGAAAAATAAACTAAATAAATAAATAAAATTATTCTTTTGATACTTAATATGTTATATTAATGTTTCATTTGTATACATTTATGTGGCATTTGGCTTGCTGATTGTTTCAATTTTTGTGTTGTTTCAGTTTTGTAACAGTGGTTAAATAATAAATGGTCAAATAAATCTGAACTTGAACTTGAAAATGAATAATTTAGTATAAACTGTAATGCCTGTGGACACCACTGCAAATGCGCTGAAAACCCAAAAGGTCTCTAAAACCTTGTTACAGGCTAACAGCAGATACAACAGAGTATGATAGACATAACAAGGGACCAGCAGGAATACACAGACACTTTCATCTGACAGCTTCTTCCCTCCAAGTGTTCATAGTAGCTGGTCCTGTACTGGTAGCGCCTTCTAGAACAGGAAACCACCAGTGGTCAGAAGACAACAAGGGACAATCACAAGGTTTAGCAAATAACATAGAAGCATTTTTAGTGATGGTCAACTGGATAGCTAAAAGGGACTGATAGTAAATGAGTGGGCAAGAGTGATGAACCAGTCCTTCAGCAGAAAACCTCAGAAGGTATACTTAAATCCTGCTGATAACCATGGCAGTGACTATATGACATTAAATGCTGATATTTTGCTTTGATGTAAGGGTAAATGTCACCATTAACGCACAATATTTTCATACTTGAGTTTCTATCAGATCCCGTATATATGTTCTGGCATTGCTGCATACCTGGCAGTGGAACTGATGGTAATGCAATCATTTTTAAGCAGAAATAATGCAACATTTTACAAAGATAGGAAAATCAGATTGGTCCTAGAGCTGCAGTTGAATTAGTCATTCTGGCTAGAAATTTGCCATACAGCACGTAGTCTCAGCTGAAATAGATACCATAGGAGTCAACATCTGAAAGCTGAAAAGACTGTTTATTTTAGTTAGAGTGATAAATATGAATAAATTAGAAGGTGATCACTGTGTGGAAGCCCAAGTATTATCCACACATAGGAGGAGTGTACAGCAAAAATACCTGCCTTGTAGATGTTAGGAATTCTATGAGAGGGACATTTGTACAGAAACTTCAGCTTTAAAAGGTGCCTATAAAGGCAATGTAAATAAAATGACAATCATTTTGTTTATAAAATTGTACACAATTTAAACAGACCTTTAAATCAGTTTGTTTGTGATGATGAATTTGGTATTATATAAAATATTGCTAACTATCTCAATGCAGAACTTTAAAACATCTGCAAATGAAAGGCTTGCAAAGACACTCAAAGCTGTGGTACTAGCTCTCACACCAGCAGAAAGGGGTGGACTTAAAGGTTCTTTGTAGTTCCCAAAAATGTACAAAATATAGAGAACCATCTTAAATTCATCAATTCTACTCCAATTCATAGTAACACATTTTTTTCAAGATAGTGCTACCAGTTTGTCACCATTTAGTAATACATTCCCTATAATCAATTAATAAATAAGTAAATAGATTATCAGCCACAAGTTGTAAAAAGTGAATAAATAAACCATACTTTACTTAAGAATGTTGTTACCTCACAGCAAGAGGTTCTTCCGTTCGATTCTTGGCTTGGCTTGGGAGTGCCTTCTGTGTGGAGTCTGCATGTCCTCCCCACGGTTGGGTAGCATTCAAAAGACATGCATGCATAAATGGGCGTGCCTTTGCTGAAGGTTGGGTGTCGAGCTGGCACCTCGGCATTTCATAAAAATCTACTGCCAGTCATTAGTGGATCGGAGTTCCGCTGTGGCGACCCCTTACCAGGAAAAAGTGGAAAGACAAACAACAACAGCTTTACTTAAGAATGAGATAGGCAGTACAGTTAACAGCTAAAAAGGCAGACCAATATAAACTTGCACAGAGAAAACAAAAAAAAATACTTTCAACACACTACAGGCAAGAAAATATATCTATACAGCTAACGCTTTCTCTAGCTAGCTTCACTGGTTAAATTTCCAGATGACATCATAGGCAGACAGACTTGAATGCAGAAAACAAACTTATCTTACAGGTCAGTACACCACACACCCCAGGATAGCCAACTTCCTGACTGTCTGTTCATGCAGCTATTTGGTTTATGCCTCCCCATACAGAAACCACAGATGCAGTTAAATAGAGATCTGTTCCATTGTGACTTAAGAAACAGTGGCAATTTTATTCTCAAGTATCATAAACACTGTTATTCTGTTGGACTTGAGCAACAAACTTGCACATAAATGCGTAGTACATCTATATTTGAAATGGGACTTTCTTCTTCTTCTCTAGCCATCATGATATTGCCATGTCTCTCAGAAGCTGCATTTCTACACCATACTCTGTACATTATAGAAATTCTTGCAACCGTACTTCATTCATTGGTAGGTAGGGAATGTTGGGCATTGCTTCTAAGTCATGATTCCACTGTTCTTTGACTTAGTTGAGATATACTCTGCTCACTGCATCAGCAATATGAAATCTCTCTCTTTCTGTTTTATAAAAAATTGTCAGCTCATAAAGGTGTAAAATCAATAGCATTCACTGTAAATGTACTAATTATGTATGTGCAGAGGCTTTAGAAAACTACTTTGTACTGGAGTATGATTTGTCTCATTTGTCTCATCACGTTTGTCTGCCATAAATGAATCACAGAACTCACAACCATATGCAATAGTTAGAACTTGTTTTTCAATCTGTACTTATTATGTTTAAGACTTAGTGCACTAAAAATATAGGTAATTAGATAACCTTCCTCCACTAACACTGCTCCAGTACCTGACTTATTGGCATCTACATATAGCGCAACTATTTTTGTCACAGTATGAAAACAAAGAAGAGGAAATACTGTCAAACGTGTTTAGTATTGCAAAATCTTTCTCTTGTTCCTGCTGCCAGTGCTGATCTATGCCTTGGTCAACTATATTCCTTAAATGTCATGTCACTAGCAATAGTTTACAAGTGAAATTGGCTATTTTAGCATGACCAAAAAATCTCAGTACAGTTTTTTTTAACATAGACTACCATTCTCACCTTCTCTGGATTGGGTTGTACATATTATTTGTCAAAACATGTCATATATATTTAGTATTTGTCTCATAAATTTGACAGCTATCATTATTAAGTTTTAGACTGTTTTTCTCAGCTCAACAACTTTTCCAGTCCCTCATAATTTTATGCTCTTATCCAAAACTATTACATCACCAGTGATGTTCACAACACCTTCCATATCTTCACTTTATTTGTGAAACTTCTCTCCAAATAACCTCAGGTGCTGAAGCAATACTAGCTATTCTGAGGAATTTGTAACTTTTCAAGGGTATGTTTGAATGTCTAGATCAAGCTTAATTTGCAGAAACCCTGGTTAGTATCAAGTAATGAAAATGTTTAGTGTTAGACATCAAAAAAATCACCCTCAACAGTCTTGACTTGATAATGTTCCCTTTTAATATCTCAGTTTAGATTTTGCAGACCTGTGCAGTTTCTAAGGTTTTCCTGTTTTTACCATAGTAGTCACCCAAAGTGTAGGGTCAGTTAGTTTAACAAATATGCCTAACTCACTTCCTTTTCATTTCTCAGCCTAAGTACTACGTAAACTCCCACTCATGCATGTAGCTCTTGGCAGCCCATTGCCCAACCTTCCACAGAAGGCACACACATGGCCAATTTAGAGTGTCCAATCCACCATCAGCATGTCTTTGGGAGGAAACCCACATGACCACAGGGAGGACATGCTGACTCCACACAGAAGGCACCATAGCTGAGAATCAAACCGGAAAACGTCTTGCTGTGAGGTGGCAACACTAACCGCTGCACCACCTCAGCCACACATTAGAATGCAATTAAGACTAACAAATAATTTAGCATCATTTCCAAAAATTTCAGACTTTCATCAGATTTTTACTTTTGAACACATTAGCCTTCATTTTAGCTCTGTGCATTTAATTTTTATTTCAGCATTGGTAGACTGCATTGGATAGATCTGCAACATTTCTGTACAAAAATGTGATTTTTGTATTTCATGAAGACATGAATCATTGCCTTTGAAATCTGCAAACCATGCCCGACGTGATAGTGCAAGTGTCTGGGCATGCTTGACTACAATAATCAATAAATGTTTGCCTTCACTGACCACTTAGATATAATGTTCTGTAGTTCACTTGAACTGAATCTGCATACAGTATATATATTTAACCATTCCCAGCTGTTTACAAGACATTCTGTTCAGAATATTTGGGTTGTTGTAATGACAGAGTCCATAATAAAATAATGTAGGGTTTATGTATATACAAAACAACATAGCCCTTTTGAAATAAAATACTATAGGTTTTATTTTCAAATAGCATAGTCCCCATGGCTGACTGATCTTAGCTTGTAGCCAGAATATGTTAGTACTATAACATATGAGCCTTTTTCTGCACCTTGCAAACCCATATCTTCTAATATACTTTCATTCACGATATCATACTCTGCACTAGTGTAGGGGCTTAAAATTAAATCTTTTGCTGTTAAGAGTCCAATGATTCCTCTTGTGGCAACAGCCCAGTGCTTATTCTCTTTCTGACATGAAACTATTCACTGCACCATATTCGAATACATTCACGAACATTTCCTGTTCAACATCTGGCTTAGAGATCAAACTTTTCTGCTTCTTTTCTTTTGTTAGATTTGCCCATTTTTCGGGAAGGGTTCAATAGACCACAGTTTTTCTTCAGTTTTTTCAAAACAGGACAAGCTCTGCCCTTATGTTTATAACCACTCCTGGAGCAAAATAGCATCTGTTTAACTGAGACTTTCCACTTTTTAATTGTGTCATACTTTCTGTGGATGAGTTAAAATTACACTGCTTATCAGATAAGCGTCTGAAAGAATAACTACAAATAATTAAAACTTTCTCAATTGCTATAAGAACGACATTTGTTGTTGATAAATGTAAAAAGTAACATTTATAGCAAGAAAGGTGAAGCACCAGCAACATGTCAGCCTGGGATAGGAATATGGTATTAAAGAATTTGAACAGGAATGAGTATTTATGTATCTGAGGACAGACAAAGGGTCACCAATAAAATAAGAAGTAATGAAAACAAAGCTTAGTAAGGAATGCCTCCGAATACTAACACTAATATTGAAAGTCACCCAAGATACCTTTCTAAATGTCTTTAACACAACTACCTACTCCTACATGATACATTGGCATGCTTCTAATCCCCACCAAACCCAGTTAGCTCCACTGAATATACAGAAACATATACCACCTCACTGTGCCATCAAGTAAGCAGCTGCACACAGTACAATTGCAAGGCAAACTACAGAAACAAATCCACATGGTGGCATTATAATATCGACAAGCTTTATAACAAAAGGAAAAGAATTTTAACCAAAAGTAAAAAGAGTAATTCCTAGAATGTTAGAGCCCTTGTCACTGAAATAAACAAGTCAGGAGCTTAATAAAATCCATTAAAACCAAGTATGAGGCATAATAGCTATCCAAGCTAAAAGCAATCACAAGGCATTTTTAGTTGTCTGCAATCTCAAAATCACAGCACAGCAGTGTGTTGAGTTGATTATGAACAATGTTACTTACACCAAGACTGAAGATATAATGAACCTACTGGCCTATACATTTAGCTCTAACTTTATCCTCTCCCCCCCCCATCTGTCCCTCAAGATATACCTGAAACTGGTTCACCTCAAGTTACCACACAAGGCCAAGTTATAAAAGTGCCATCAAAAGCTACAAATACTGCATCAGTGGGTTCTGGCAATATTCCTGTTTGCGTCTTAAATAGTATGAAGCACAATTTAGCCACATACCTAACATCACTGTTGAATCTCTGCATTCATACAGGTTTTGTTCCAAGAGAATGGAAAACAGCTACAGTCATTCTCCTGTATAAGAGAAAATACTCCACAAACCCAGGCATTTACAGACCCATCTGTCATGGAAACACTTACCATGGAACTAATCAGTCAAGACATAGGGAACCTGCAAACACTGGACCTGTCAAAATTTGGATGCAACAATGGCTGGTCATGCTTACATAATCTGGTGGATTTTTTTGAAAAGGCCACCAAAGTGAAAGGGAAGGCAAAACAGTACATACCTCGACCTGGCCTAAGCTTTTGAAACAATTCATGACTTGGACATAGAAGAAAAGTTAAATAAACTGTGAATAAACCCATATGTCACCTGTTGAATTGCCAGCTGGCTCACAAATAGCATGCAGGAAATCAAAACAGGGTAAAGTTACCTCCACAAAGAGAACAGTCAGCAGTGGAGTCCCCCCAGAGTTCTGATCTGGGACCTTTCCTGTTTGGCATCTACTTTTTTGAAGTAAAAGCCACTATTAAAAGGCTCTGTCTGACCGAGTTGGCAGATGACTGCAAGCTTGGAACAAACATTGAATACCCCAATGACTAAGCCATCCTGCAGGAAGATCTGATCCAAATAAATAACTGGTGCCAAAATCATGGACTGAAGCTAAATGCCAAAAATTATTGCATGCTTTGGGAAGTCATCCATCCCAGGGAATTACCACATTGACAATAAGCCCCTAAGAGCTGACCCAGTTGTTCAGGATTTGGAATCTTATATGGACAGTGACCTAACTTTTGACCAATGTGTGTCCATTGTTGTAAGAGTTTATAAACAAAGGGACTGTATCTAGATCTAAGGATGTCATTGTCCCCCTTTACTCAGCCTTCATTAGATTAATCATTGAATATAATGCTCCCTTTGGCATGTATCTGTCCAGGCACATGCAACATTTGGAATGCCCACAAAGATATCTTACTTAAAGGATACAAGGCCTAAACAACACATCCTACATGGACCAACTCAAAGCCTTGTTACTATACTCGGAATCCTACAGACTGCTAAGATATGACCTGTGTCTGACATACAAGGCATCCTCCAACCCACTACTGATGGATTTAGTGCACATCAGCAAGTCAAATGGCATAAAAAATACTCAGTCTAGGGATCTAAACCTCTTCCGCAATATCAACAGAACAGTTTGGAGTGACAGGTTTATCTCACAGAGAATACTGCTTGTCTGGCACAGACTCCCCATCTACATAAAACAAAGCTCATCCCTATCCTAATTCAAGCTCAGCTTGCATCTATGGATGAGAAACAGAACATTTACCCCATGACTGCCCCCTGTACTACTAATGGAGAGAGACAGCTCCTAAGTACTTTATCCGATGCATGGGTCCCCTTAAATTATCCATGGTATGATGCTAGTTATTATCACTAGGGTTAATATATAATTATTGGCCATGGGATGGGTAAGGCCAATCTAATCTCAAACACGATTTGTTAATTTAACCACCAGAAGGGGAAACTGGCTGGACTTAAAATGGCCTGCAAGGGCAGACAGCCAAGTACTTACTGAGAATCTATGAACCTGTGACATCATCTCCAGCAAGAGGATGAAATGTGGCTGCTTGGAGCACTTTACTTTTCTCAGATATAGCAGATGCAGCACAAAATCTAGCCATTCTTTCCAGTTTCTGCTGCCTTACTCTGAAGAACCAAGAGCATAAGTAAATTGAGAGAATTTTTTTCTGCTGCTCACAAAAGGTAATGGTGGCTGAGCTTAGACTTGCTGAAAAGTCCACCATTTTCTGTTGTAATCAACATGTAAGTGGCATATTTAGTCTGAGAAGCTTTTTGGTGTTGTTGCACTGAATTGTAGTATTCTGTGTCTTTCATTTGTTTTCTTTTTTCCCCACTACTTTTGGCACTTATTTGTTTTGTTAGTTTCTGCTTGTTTTGCTGCAATTTCATTTTATTTTAAACAGAAACAATGCCTCTTATTTTCAAATGTCACTTGATTGTCTGGTGGTCTAGTAGCCATTTTAATTGAGTTGCTCATTTTTTCAGTTTCATTGCTGGTAGTATAGTCACTAATTCTATAAGCGAAGTACTTCTGCATATTGCTTAAGTGGCCAAATAAATCTTGAACCACTGCTGCTTCATACAAATATTGCCATGGCACCATGCAATATTACTGACTGGGTTGTTTTCTGTTCCACTTAGACCCCAGACTGTAGATCAATGTGTGTGCATGTACCTTTAAGAAGCTATCCAAGGGCTTGCACAAGTGTATAAATACTGAGCACGTGCAAGTCTGGCTGCCATTTTGTAGTAAACTGTTGAGATGTAAGCATGTATGTATGTAAGGTCTGCCTGTTAACTAGTTGATTTATATTTTATGATGCTGCTATCCATCCTGATGTGTTTCGCTGTATTAAAGCATCTAAACAAAATACCCCACCTGCTTGGCATCTATGTTAGAGAGGGACAAGTGACATGGTGTCACAACAGCTTGTCTAAAGGGACTTGAGGTTAAAAGAAGAATGGCCAAGGTGATTTGTTACCAGAAAGAGTTCCATTTTTTCCACTTAAGTCCGAGAGGCACCCAGCTGGAATTGGAGGAATATAAAGCAGTGACTCATCGCTACTGCATGCATAATTCGCAAAACAGTTTGGTAACAAATTTTTGATATTAAAACTTGCTCAAAACTATTTCTTATTCGCAAAATATGAAATGAGGCATACAGAACACTCTAAACAATATTTGAATAAAGTGATATGTCCGATATTGATAAAAAATATTCAGACTACTACAGAAAAAGCCCAAAGCACATAAAATGAATTAAATAAGAGGAAATTACAACATATTTTCACTAAGCATGTATTTTTCATATTTATTAAAGATATCCAAGTTATCAGAAGTGTATAAAGTGTTTGTCTTTTTGTGCAGTATTGCAGTAAAGTTATTTCTCAAGATACAGCCATTACAGAGCGTGTTTCGTAAAGCACAGTATTTCGAAGAGTTTACTGTGCATTTGAATGTTATTACAAGCTCACAGAACAGTTTGTTCTTACATAATTATAAGGGCCATATTTTCAGTGTGTTTGTGCATACTTTGTGGGCATGGCAGGTAGATTTTGAAAACCCAGTGCACTTGTGCTTGACAGTGATGTTGCAGAGAACTGGAGAGTGTATGAGCAAGAGTATGATATTTTCATACAGCCTGCATGATAAAGATGACAATACAAAGACATTTATTCTGCTTAATTTAGCTGGGTCAGAAGCTATTGAAAGGGTGTGCTCATTTGTGCATGCACCTGCTGTCTATTGAGGAGAGGGGGGAGCCATCATATTGTTGTACAGGCGTAGTCATGGGAGGACCCTGAGTGCTTAAAATGTAAATTCAGAGAAATTTGTAACCCCCAGACAAATATTACAATGAAAAGGCACTTATCTTATACAAGGGATCAAAAGCCTGATGAAACTTTTACAGCATATACAACTGACTTGAGAAACAAAGTTAAAACATGCAGATTTGGTGATTTAAGGGATGAGTTGATGAAAGACAGACTTGTGTATGGTATTAAAGATGATGCTGTGAGAAATATTTTGCTTTGTGACAGTGATTTAACTTTGAATAAGGTCATTGAGATTTGTCAGCTATATAAGCTCACAGAAAAGCAGACAAATATGCTTACAAGTGAGAATAGCTGTAGAAGGCACAGTGGCAAAGCTCATGCTGATAGTATGCAGCATGTGGTTAAAAGAAATAGATCCAAGCACATGGCAGCAACTGTAGCCCCTGCAGCACTCACTGGTGAACCCCAGAGCTTTCCAGCAAATTCTAGAGTTTGCACAGTCTCAGTGAAGCATAAGAGTGAGTCAGCAAACTGAAAGCATGGGCCCCAACCTAGTTTCATTGCCAGCTGTTGTAATTGTGGTGGAAAGCATGAATCTAAAAAGGAAAATGTTTATCTTTTGGCCAGCAGTGCCACAAATTCATAAATGGAATCATTTCAAAAGGTTTTGTAAATCAAAATGCCCACATTCTTTCATTAAAAAGGAACATTTTAAGAAATTTGATCAACTAGAGAGGTACAACCCAACTCTTTATGTGGATGGTGTGTCAGTGCTTCATGAAACAGTCAATGCAGTAGATTTAAGGACAAAGAATGAAGTATTTTGTACTGTACGGATAAATGGCAAACCTGTAGAGCTCAAAGTTGACACAGGTTCCAAGTGAAATGTTATGTCAGCAGACACATTTGTTATAGCGTGTCATAGTGAAAGGCTTGATTTGGCAAGATGTGAGAAGCTTGTTGCTTAATTAAAACTGAAGGCTCAGTAGTGCTTTCATGTTACTCTACTGGCAGAAGCTATGACTTGTTATTTTATGTGGTCAAGAGGCACGTCCAGTCATTATTAGGGTGCAGAGACAGTTTGAAAATGGAACTGCTTTAATTTAATAAGGAAGTCCATCATGTTAACTTAAAACACCACTACTCTAATTTCACCCAGTACATTTTTTTCTACCTATGCTGTTCTCTTCAAAGACAAACTAGGGAAGCTTCCAGTTCTGTACTCCATGAAGTTAGATCCAGAGATCAGTCCAGTTATCAGGCCAGCTTGAAAAGTGCCAATAGCCATGCAGGACAGAGTCAAAGCCGAGCTAGATAAAATGGTGCAACAAGGTGCGGTTTGTCCAGTTGCAGAACCAAGAGAATGAGTATCCTCCATGGTGGTAGCACATAAGAAAAGCTCAGATGACATTGGAATATGTATTGATCCATGAGATTTGAGCAAAGCACTAGAAAGACCTCATCATCCAATGAGCACAGTTGAAGAAGTCCCAACTCTGATGCCAAATGCCACTGTTTTTTCTGTCTTAGATGCAAAGAGTTAATTTTGGCAAATTTAGCTTGACAATAAATCATCATTGCTCACTACTTTCAGTACTCTGTTTGGCAGGTACAGATTTTTTGAGAATGTCATTTGGGATAAATTCTGCAAGTGATGTCTTTCAGCGTACAATGGAGCTACTTTTTTCTGGGTATCCTTGTGCTATTATAGCAGACAATATACCAGTAGAAGGTAATGATGAAGCTGAGCATGACAGAAACCTCAGAAAAGTTCTGAAAAGGGCACATCAAGTGAATCTTAAGCTCAATCCACAGAAATGCAAATTCAGGCTAAAAGAGGTTACTTATGATGGTCATTTATTTACGAGTTCAGGCCTATGACCAGACCATTCAAAGCAAACAGCCATTCTTGAGATGCCACCTCCAGACAATGTTTAAGTCCTGCAATGTTTTCTTGACATGATTAACTACCTAGGCAAGTTTATTCCAGACTTGAGACAACTATCAGAACCACTTAGAGAGCTGACACATAAAGATGTATCCTGGTCTTGGTTAGAGCAACACCAAACAGCATTTGATGTCATGAAACAGAGAATTGCTAGTCCACCAACTCTCAGATACTATGATGCTCACAAGCCAGTTACTCTCTAATGTGATGCTTCAAAATTTGGTCTTGGTGCAGTCATTCTACAAGAAGGTCAACCTGTTGCCTATGCATTAAGAACTCTTACCCAAACTGAAATGCAGTATGCTCAGATAGAGGAAGAGCTTTTGGTAATTGCTTGCATGTTCAAAGTTCCATGATTATGTTTATGGTAGACCTATCCAGATAGAAACAGACCACCAACCTCTAGTTACTATCTTGAGAAAGCCTATGCACTCAGCTCCAGCGAGATTGCAAAGTGTGATGTTGAGATTGCAAAAGTATAATTTCACTGTTGTCAAAGGCAAACTTCTTTATCTTGCTGATACATTACCCAGATTGCCAAGAAACACCACTGAACACCATGAGAATGAGAACCTTGATTTTGAAGTCGTGGAAGTAAGAACATTTTCTTCCACACTTCTTGATGAGTTGAGAGATCACACAGCCACAGATCCAGTTTTACAAAGGCTCAACCACTTTATCAATCAAGGATGGTTTTCTAAGCAATCTAGTTTACCTCAAGCAGTGCAACCTTATTTTCCATACAGAGATGAGATTTTGTCTGACAAAGGTATCATTACGAAAGGTCCAAAAGTAATTGTTCCAAAGTCCTTGCAATAAGAGTACATTACTATCTTGCACTGTGGTCGCCCAGGAGCTGACTCTAACAAAAGAATACTAGAGGTCTAGTATTTTAGCCTTCTGTGTCTCAAGACATTGAGAGAGTACTTCTATCTTGTTCCATGTGTAATAGTACAAAGCCACATCAACAGAAAGAACCACTTCAGCTAAACCAGATTCCTGAACTACCTTGGTTGACAGTAGCCACTGACATTTTCAAGTGGAATGGTCAACATTATTTGGTATAGGTAGACTCTAACTCCAGTTGGTTCGAGATTGACCTACTTCCTAACCTATCATCCTGTACTGTCATTACAAAGATGAAGCATCATTTTGCAGTCCATGGTAGTCCGCACAAAGTTATTTCTGACAATGGCACACAGTTTACAAGCCAACAGTTCAAAATATTTGCCAAAGAATGGACTTTACTCATATCACGAGTAGCCCAGCATACCCACAGTCAAATAGTTTGGCAGAATGTGCAGTTTAAAGGGCAAAAGAGTTATTAGAGAAGTCAAAAAAAGATAATAGTGATGTTTCCTTGAATCTCTTGAATATCAGAAATGTTCCTCATGATAAACATCTTGGTTCACCTGCTCAGAGACTTCTGTCGAGACAAACCAGAACCACATTACCAATCAGTAGTCAATTGTTGGTTCCATGTGTCAAGAACAACAGGTCAGTGAAAGACAATCTGTTGAAGAAGCATTTAACCCAGAAATCCTACTACGATGAGACCAGCAAACAGCTCAATCCATTACGAGAAGGAGAAGTGGTAAGGATGCAAATGTCCAAAGGTTATGATCAGATTGGTGTCATGAAGAACATTTGCCCAGAGCTGAGATTACGCATTGTGGAATCACAAGGAGCAGAGTTTAGATGTAATCAGAAATATTTGAGACTGGTGTCCAAGCCTATATCGCAGCACATAGCCTGTGAAAAAGACACTTTATCTCAGAGTGAGTTGTTCAGTGTTCCAATTCCAGAGGAAGTTCCAGAGAATATTCCCATTCCTGTAAAGAATCCTGATGTTCCTGATACAAATTGTTCACTGAAGACTGTTCCTGTTGCTAAATTCAGTCCTGATTGTTATGTTACGAGATCAGGTTGTATCTCCAGACCATGTTACAGATACAAGGCAACTTGGACATGAACATTATGTTTGTTTCTAATGTCTATAGTAATGCATGTCTAACTCTAATGTTGTTTTTACAAAGGGCAATCGTTTTAAGAGGAAGGATGTAGATCAATGGTGTGTGTATGTACCTTTAAGAAGCTATCCAAGGGCTTGCCCAAGTGTATAAATACTGAGCATGTGCAAGTCTGACTGCCATTTTGTAGTAAGCTGTTGAGATGTAAGCATGCATGCACGTATGTAAGGCCTGACTGTTAACCAGTTTGTTTATATTTTATGATGCTGATATGTTTCTACGTATTAAAGCATCTAAACAAAATACCCCACCTGCTTGTCATCTGTTAGAGAGGGACGAGCGACACAAACCATGGGATTCAAGGTTTCAACAAAGTTACATAACTTCCATTTGGATGTGTTTGTTTAGTTTTCTAACATGAGAGCTACAGAAGAAGAAGAAAGGATCATGTGATATACTACACGCACTAGTATATACATTACCGCTACCAAAAGAGAAAATGGTTGCATAGGAGATACTACCAAAAGAGAAAACGGTTGCATAGGAGATGGGAGCTTGGCATAATGGTTAAGGTGTTTACCTTATAGACACAAGGTGTAAGGTTTGATTCTCACATAGGGAAAATTGGCTAGCCTTAAAATGGCCCACAAGGGCAGTTAGCCTAGTACTAATCTATCAGCCTGTCAGATGCATCTTAGATGTCCTCTGATTCTTCCTCCTTATGTGGATCTTCCATTTCATCACAGACAATACTCATCTGCACTGAGTCAGCCAGCACTGGGAATGGAAATGGTGGGTGTTGGCTTTGCATGTCTTTGTATATATAGTTACCTATTGGACTGGGATATCCCATAGACATGTTGATGACCTCAACTGTCTCCCCACCCTGGCATCCACAACTACTCATTTCCCAGGTTCCAAACTCAAGGGGAGGCATGTAACTTGTGGGGAAGACAGTAGGATGCTTGCATTGATCCCAGCTCAAAGGAGATTAATGCAATTGAGCAGCCTAACGTGCAACAACTGACTCATTTTTTGCGGCCCTGAGGCATAGGACAGAGCATAACTCTGTGAGTCAGAACATCAGAATTGCAAACTGCATGGTTTGTGCTGAAAAGAAGAAGCACTGAAGAGTATGCTGTTAGTTTGCATAGATAAAATGCTGACTACAGCCCAGTTGTCCCAGGGTCAATTAGTGGCTTGAGTGCTTGATGGTGCTGCAAGAAGGATGAACATGCCCATCCTGGAACAGAAGTAACTCCATGCAGAACATACTCACCCTATTGAGTTCTGTGATGGAGATTCAGAGAAACAAGAAGTGCATGTGTGGGTGGAGCAGTCATTGTTCAAGTGAGTGTTAGTGTACTGCTGATGTCCATTGCACAAAACATCCACAGGACAGTGCTGGATAAGAGCAGCAGTATGATGCTGTTTCAGGGGTCTTGGTCTCCTCACCAGAGCAGATCATGGGTCTGAGATCTACCAGGGATGCCAAGTCAGGTTTGGCAGATCCATTGGATTAGGACAGACCTTGGGAACAGCTAATGGTTAACTGAAGGGAGCAAAAAATGGGCCATAAATCTATAAATCACTGAAAAAGTTTTGGTTGACATGAAAAGTAACTGTGGGGGCTTTTTGATTCTAAAAGGAGAACTAAGGCAAGAAAAGACCTGGGGACATTTTAACATAGGCTGGAACCTGGGAGTAGAGATACAATGGTTATTGTACTCTACCTGAGAAACTGATACTGTCACTAAAGAGAATCTAAACAGAATAACTGTTTGTGAGGAGGATTAAAAAGGGTCATTTTAAAAGACCAAAGTATATTTGCAATACATTTGTCTTGCCATTTACTTTGAGTGCAAGTAGCATTTATGTAGTGCATGATATTACAGTTCCACTCCAAAATCTGGGAAAAGACAGGCTTTTGAAGTAATTTTCTGATATTAGAAATGCACTTAATAAGCTTCTCTTAGCACCCATCACCTATTTTAAGCTCTAGAGTCAAACTAGACAATTAATAGTGATCAGTTTCAATCAGAGAAGTATGGCAGGAAGCATAACTAGCTTTAAAAGTTCTTAAACATTTAATTCGGCCTTCAAAACAAGTTTGATTAGTTCATAAGTTCATAGGTGTTTACTAGGCTAATGACCACAAGGGCCTTTTTAAGCCTATCCATGCATCCCAAATCTCTGACAAGTTCTGATACCCTTGATAAGTGTAAGCATGGGCTTGGGAGATGAACCATTTACAGGTTACCTGTTTGCATTAGAGACATAGGTGCCAAATCATGGATGAATTTCCAGTTTCCCAGCCAACTGTCTAAGTTGCATTTGAATTGGGTTAGGGAGGAACTATGCTTCACATGGATGGGGAGTCTGTTTTATAGCCGGGGTAGTCTCTGAGATAAATAACTATCTCTCCAGAAAGTCCTATTTATATAACAGGCAAGGTTTAACTCTTAAGAATGGATAATTCTGGTACTGTTTGTTTTGTGAATATGCAGGAGGTCCATCACAGTGGGGTCTGGCAATGCCCTGTATGCCAGGCATAGATCTCCCCCCTCAAATCCTGTAGGAGACAGAATACAAGGGTAGGGCCTTGATGCAGTCTGCATAGGACATATTACTTATACCCTGTATTCTTTTAGTAAGGAACCTCTGTTGACATTCCAGTTGTTCGATATGCCGGCATTGTACTCAATAATAGGTCTGATGAATACCGAATACAGTGGAACAATGACTTTCTTGGACTCAGATGCAATACCTTTGTTTACAAGTTGTGCAGCATAGAATGATTTCCTCACCACTGTAGACATATGATGATCAAAGACTAGATTACTATCTATGTGTGTCCCTAAGTCCCTGACTACTGGGTCAAATCTAAGGGGTGTGTTGTCAATATGATAGTTACCAGGGATGGATGACTTCCCAAAGGATACTATTATGTAATTCTTGGCATTTAGTTTTAGTCCATGGCTCTGACACCAGTTGTTTGTCTGTGTCAGACCCTCCTGGAGAATATTTGTGTCAGTGTGAGATTCAATGACAGCTCCTAATTTGCAACATCTGCAAAGTTAGTCAGCCAGAGACCACAGACATTGGCCTTGACTTCTGAGAAGTAAATGCCAAAAAGGAGCGGACAATCATAATCCTCTGTATTAGGTTCCATTTTTGTGAATAAACAAGATAGTGTGGATAAGAATCTGTAATAAAAGCTTTTTAGTTTTACTGAGAAAGTTTGTCTGTATGCATGTGTGATCAGGACCCTAGAAGACTGTCTGTGTAAAACAACTAATATATCAGGCAAAAGGTTCAAATGTTGTCAGTATGTATATGTTATGAGTGTGTGTCTATATATGTGTTTTACGCGTGTTTGTGTGTGTGTATAATATCATCCCTCTTATCACACCACGCACACAAAAGACACATACACACACACACACACACACATATATGTATATATATATATATATATATATATATATATATATATATATGTTCATAGGTTCATAGGTAGGTACTAGGCTTTCAGCCCAAGGGCCTGTGTAAGCCTAGCCAGCAAGGTTCCATGGCTTATGCCACCCAAGAAAGTTATTTTCCTGTACCACTGTCGAGCAGAGACACAGAAGTGATCCCCGGGGTGTATTTCCTATTTCCCATCCACTCAGCAAGATTTTTCTTGAAGAGTGCTAATGAAGAACTTTGCTTGACATAGATGGGTAGCTTGTTCCAGAGTATCGGAAGTCTCTGAGACAGGAATCTATCCCTCCAGCGTGTCCTGTTTATTGTGGTGACAAGGTTTAGGTCCCTAGAGCTTGTAGCTCGGAGGGATTGGGATTTCTTTAGGTTATATATATGTGCGTGTGTGTGTGTGTGTGTGTGTGTGTGTGTGTGTGTGTGTGTGTGTGTGTGTGTGTGTGTGTGTGTGTGTGTGTGTGTGTGTGTGTGAATATACAATGATACATCAAAAAACAAAGTATCTTTGTGGGAATACTCAACAAAATTTAACAATGAAACTTTTTCAGATGCTAATAAAAAAATATATTTGAAATCTATAAGTAATACCACCTCATTGCTATACTGGAGAATCTTTACTTGGAAGTTCTTGCATAGAAGTTTTTTAACACCAAATAAAATAGCCTTGATTCTTAAGAAAGAAAATTTTAAATGTTGGAGATGTGATGAGAGTGTGGAAGCAAACTGGTATATATGATTATAGAGTCAGATATTCTGTTTTGGGTTGAATTTAGAGTTTTCGCCAAAGCTTTATGGTCGGATAATTGTATTATTACAAATTCTTTGATTTTATTCAGTGTTCCAATTCCAGAATCTATACCTAAATCTCAAATATCTCTCCTCTGGTTTCTTCTAGTCATGGCCATGAATTGAAAAAATGAAAGAACGAATTGGAAAAGTAAGAATAACTTATATTTTACTGAGTTTAACTGCTTAGCAAAGAGCTTATGTAACAAGGAATTACAAACTGTAGTAGAACTTCAAATACCACTCATACTTTTATCTTGGCAAAAGCTTAGAGATTTGTTAGAAAATTTTTAATAGTTTTGTTTAATGAATACTTTTTGTTGTGGACTTTGTATATATTTTATTTGTTGTCAATTGATTGTTTTATATTGTTGGTTTATTTCATGGAGATTTAAAATGTAATGAAAACATTTCATAAAAAAAAAAAAAAAAAAAAAAACAATGTATCAAGCAGCAAGTAATTGAACACAACTGATCTCCAGCCAATTGAAAAACAAACAAAAAAGTTTAAACGTGTTTCTTCTACAACTAACTCCTAGAATGCAGCACAATGGGAAAAGGGTAAATTCCCCAATTCCTACTGTACTGCAGTCTCACACTGAAAAAAGCTGGTACATGTGATCAGTTGATTTCTGATCAGTTGTACCAGCTGATTTGTTAATGGCTTGAATGCAACCTATATATATATATATATATATATATATATATATATATATATATGTGGATCTACTTTGAAATCACAGATCCCACAACACTGAATGTCATATTGCCGAAATGAAAAGAACGAATACTTACAATCCCGAAGGGCATATTTTTCTCAGGGCAAGTAAACATTTGCCTAACATGGGGATATATGCCCTTTTCCCCACTGTGTGTGATCCCAGAGTTTGGTATATATAATTAGGGGATGTTTGGGGAGCATAGCCCCTATCCTAGGTGATTTTTACATAGTCTGGTGTGCTAATGTTACGTTTTGCTCAAATGTTTACTTGTCCTGAGAAAAATTGTCCCTTCAGGATTGTAAGTATTTGTTATTTTCATTTTGGCAATATGACATTCTGTGTTGTGGGATTCGTGATTTAAAAGTAGATCCATACATATATATATATATATATATATATATATATATATATATATATATATTTAGATGTAAGGGATTAGATCACTAGATAGAATGGAGATCGATGTCATAATTTCAAAGTCAACAATATCAAAATGTGTTTTGCGGATGCTCCAGGGATTACCCCAAAGCAGACTAAAGTGCCCCTCTACTAATTATATATACTAACTCCTAGATCCCACAACTGCCTGGGAAAGGAAATATTCCCGTACTTGGGAACTGATGATTTTGCATACCCATTGACCACCTGTCTATGTCGATCAAATGGTGTCGCTCTACTTGGTGCCATGGTGCTGTCCGTTCAATCCAGTGCCTGGCACATATATATATATATATATATATATATATATATATATATATATATATGTGTGTGTGTGTGTGTGTGTGTGTGTATATATATATATATATATATATATATATATATATATATATATATATATATATGGGACTACTTTAAAACACCGACATGCAAAACACCGATGACGAGAACACCGAGACCGGAAGATCGACAACTGAGATGACCGACAGTTTAAAAGCACGAAACTTCACATGCCTGACAAACCACAATCCCGACAATCAACAAAACAAAACAAATACCTTTTCTGAAAAACACCCAAAACACAGTTACCGTACCAATGCCAAAGTCCTCCTAACAAATAAGAGAAACAGCAAACAGAAGGAAGGCAGGACACTGCTGTGTAAACTGTTGTATAAACTCCGTTTAATAAAACACAATAAAATCCACAGGTTAGCGCTTTCAGGATAACACCCTTCTTCAGACAATTTGAAAAGTTCTAACCACTCATTTAAATACATCACAAACAATAGTGCAGCATTCAAAACAACCAATCAAACATTAAAAAACTTTAATAAAAAAAACTTTAATAAAAAACACGCCTCCTCTGTAGAGCCGGTTTTAAAGGGACCAGGTCATTAAGTCCTGGTTCCCTATGAGCTTGCAATTCTATAATCCAGCGTTACTCAAGGGATTCAGTAAGTGCTTTTATGTCCCCACCTCGAATATTCATTACTACATTGGCTATTGCTCTAAATAAAAAAGAGTGTGAAGGATAAGCCTCAATATGTTTATATAGGGCATTATGGACATCATTGTTCCTGATGGAACATAAATGTTGTAATATCCTGACCTTAAACATTTTATTTGTCATACCCACATAAAAACATGTGCATATGGTGCACTCTGCTATATACACTATATTGGATGTTCTGCAAGTGGCTCTACCTTTAAACTCAAATGTCTTGCCACTAATGGGATGTGTAAAAATATTATTATTTTTGTTGACATGTAAGCAAGCTTTACAGCTACCACATGGTGTGCTGCCTATCTTATTGATGGGCTGCCTGGTCACCTTCATGCTCTTTTCCCCACATAGCAAGTCCTTCAGGTTCTTATTACGTCTATAGCCAAAATTTGGGACAGGTCCTATTATTTCTCTTAATTTCTTATCACCTCTAAGAATATTCCAATTTTTATCGACTATATTCCTTATATCATTGATGTTACTACTATAGGTAAAATAAAGCTTTGGAGTCCCTGTCCCTTCTCTAGAGCAGCCCACTGCTGACATCTCACCATCCTCACACCTCAACCAAGGTTTATATCTATTATTTCTGCTCTTCATACCTTTCTCCACTACTCTCTCAACTAAATGTTCATTATATCCCCTGTTTTTAAAATTCTCTTTTAACCCAATGATCTCTTTTTGAAAGTTAGAATCATCCATACTCAATCTAGATGTCCTACACACTTGTCCCTGTACAATGTTAGAAAACATGTACCGGGGATGCATACTATCAAAATTTAGCAGGCTATTCTTCCAACATTCTTTCCTATGCAGTCCTGAGGAAAATCCTTCACTAGTTCGCATTAAGTTAACATCTAAAAAATTAATAATATGATCTGAATAGGTCAGAGTAAATCTTAGGAAAGAGGTGGTTGAGTGTAAATAGTCTAAAAAAATTTTTAGTGACAAATAATCACCCCTCCAAAACATGAAAACATCATCTACAAAACGGGTGTAAACCACAACATGATTCTTCCATTCCTCATTTCCCAAAATAAAATTCCTTTCCCAGTAGGAGAGAACCAAGTTTGCATAGGTATTGGCACAGGGGGTGCCCATGGCTATCCCCTATGCCTGCCTATACAACTGCTGTCCACCTAAAAATATATTATTTTCCAGTACTACTGATAATAATATTTTTACCAGATCTACCTTGGTAGTGGACTCTCCCGGTTCTAGCATGATATTCCCTATTGCCTCTATACCATATTTGTTATTAATTATGGTAAAGAGACTCTCCACATCTAGAGTGACCATTAACAAGGATTTTCCTCAGGAAATTAAGAGAAATAATAGGACCTGTCCCAAATTTTGGCTATAGACGTAATAAGAACCTGAAGGACTTGCTATGTGGGGAAAAGAGCATGAAGGTGACCAGGCAGCCCATCAATAAGATAGGCAGCACACCATGTGGTAGCTGTAAAGCTTGCTTACATGTCAACAAAAATAATAATATTTTTACACATCCCATTAGTGGCAAGACATTTGAGTTTAAAGGTAGAGCCACTTGCAGAACATCCAATATAGTGTATATAGCAGAGTGCACCATATGCACATGTTTTTATGTGGGTATGACAAATAAAATGTTTAAGGTCAGGATATTACAACATTTATGTTCCATCAGGAACAATGATGTCCATAATGCCCTATATAAACATATTGAGGCTTATCCTTCACACTCTTTTTTATTTAGAGCAATAGCCAATGTAGTAATGAATATTCGAGGTGGGGACATAAAAGCACTTAATGAATCCCTTGAGTCACGCTGGATTATAGAATTGCAAGCTCATAGGGAACCAGGACTTAATGACCTGGTCCCTTTAAAACCGGCTCTACAGAGGAGGCGTGTTTTTTATTAAAGTTTTTTTTATTAAAGTTTTTTAATGTTTGATTGGTTGTTTTGAATGCTGCACTATTGTTTGTGATGTATTTAAATGAGTGGTTAGAACTTTTCAAATTGTCTGAAGAAGGGTGTTATCCTGAAAGCGCTAACCTGTGGATTTTATTGTGTTTTATTAAACGGAGTTTATACAACAGTTTACACAGCAGTGTCCTGCCTTCCTTCTGTTTGCTGTTTCTGAAAAACACACACACAACACAAGCACAACAAAAAACTTACAAACCTACACTAAACCTTATATACACAACTATCTATGCACTAACCTTAACCCAAACCCTAACCCTAAGGTCCGTCACTATCGCACACTTACCTTACCAGCACCCTAACCCTAATTCACTTAAGCCGCCCCTAACCCTAAAGTTTGTCACTATCACACACTTACCTTAACATGTCGGTGTTCTCAGCGTCGGGCTTTTAAACTGTCATTCATCTCAGTTGTCAATCTTCCGGTCTCGGTGTTCTCGTCATCGGTGTTTTGCGTGTCAGTGTTTTCAAGTAGACCCAGATATATATATATATATATATATATATATATATATATATATATATATATATATAAAATATATATTTATTTATTTGTTTATTCACAGGTAAGCTGTTCATTTAATCAACATTTAAATTAACTGGTATATAGAATTAGACCTTTATCATGTAAAGAATGGATTTATTTCAAAATATCCCTGCATTTATTTTAATAAATATAAAAATGTAATACTCTACATGAAATTCTGAAAATAGAATCCCATCAATTTCCTGCAACACTTCTTTAAAAATGTGTTATTTAAATGGTGTAACTCAACTTATAGTGCTCATTTTTCTCACCAATGTAGAGCTGCTTGCTTTTTATACAGTAGATTTGTCTGATTGAATAAATCCATCCCTGTCAAGAACAGCTTCATAATGTTGAAATTACAAAAGCACTTAGTCAATATCTCATTGTGCATAGATGATTACTGACCTCGAGGGCCATGTAGTGTTCACTGGCCCGTTCATAAAATCAGTTTCTAAAAGATTCCTTTGTACATGAACATTTAAAGAAGACAAAAGCCTTTATTTTAACAGCTTTGGTAAGAACCTTCATCTGCAACAGGAAAAATAATTTCTGGCACCTAAGTCAATAGTGCTTTTTGAAAAGAAAATAAATGTTGTCTTTTTGTACTCTTTTCTTTTTTTTTTCTTTAATTAGTGTTATTTCTATCTTTTTTTATTGAATGCAATGTCCTTTACCTTGTATGCAAATGTATTATGTAAGTTATGGGTCACTTGTCATATTGTTTTCTTTTTTCTGACTAATACAAACATTTTTTTCTAATTCTGTTTTATTATGTGCAAGTAGGTGGACTAGGTCCAAATAGTTTATTTTCAACCTTGATGTAGTTAGAAGAAAGATACTCGTATTCAGTAATGCCAGAAAACTTAAGCACAATCAATTCAAATGTTTAGGTTCTCACTTTATAAAGTTTGTACTGGATTACACGATTTAATTTAATACAATTTATGCCTCAACTCAGTCTCTAACCACTTAGATCCTCCCCCACTTCTGCCACCCTTAAGACTACACCCCTACCATAGAACATCTTCGACCTCTTCCTTAAACAAAACTTCTCTATACTACTGTTTACTCTTCTTATAACACATGATTTAGTTTCCAGGTCTACTATCAGACAAATGTTATTCAATTATAGTCTGAAATGCAATGCTTTCATCTCTTATTAATAACCTCTAGGGCATATTTGTACCTTTTATCAAACAGTTGTTATTCATTTCCTGTTTAAATGCAATGAAAAGCATTATAGTAATAATGGGTTCTTAAACCTTTCAGGTTTGGATTTTCTGGTGGGGAGTTATTGGTCAGACTTGTTGTGAAGTGAAATGGAGGCTGAATGTTGTTGGAGATGAATGTTATGTAGCTGTATTTTAGAGAGCATGCATCTTAATACAACTTGCTTAGAAATGTGATTAGTCACCTGAAAACATAGCTATGGAGTCAACATATGAATCTGATACATGCATGCAGTTCTTAAGTGTATATGGGGTAACCCTGAAGAGATATTTGCATCTGAAATGAAACATGGGACAGGAAGGTCATCAGTATGAGACAGAGTACAAAATGGTAATCTCTGGCTACATTCCTGCTTACAGATATGCATTCACACTTAATTTCACTGCAAGCAGTTAACACGATTAATTATTCTGTTTGAGAATAGTACTATTTATTAGGCTTTGCAATGCTTAAAACGTTGTAATGTATTCAGAAGGCAGTATTATGCAGTTACTTAGAAACTCTTTCTGTCTTCTCTCCTACCTTAAATTTATTTTCTCCTCCTGCACCCTTCCTTCCTTTTTTCACTTACAAATATCATTGCTACAGTAATATTGCTTTAATCTTCAGTTCATCCTCCCTGTCTGCCAGTCATTTGCACTGTCTCAGCCATTTAGGCCCATTCATTCCTTCTTCACCTGAGGAGAGAACCGAGGCATGATATAATTTAATTAGCCATCGGGAGATTTGCTGATGTGCCCTTATACCATGTTCTTTTGCTTCTGACATGCGTATTTGCTGATGCAAGGGCCTTGTCATACCCCTTCTAGTGGCAGGACACTCACACCTCTGTACATACCTCCTCAGAATGCTACATGCTTCCATGACTACTGATGAAGCAGCTTGGCAGAAATCAGTCATTCTTCCATACTCCAACAGTAATAAACATTGCACCAACCAAACTACCACGCTCAAAACTGGGATGGGCAAGCTGATATAAGCTGCTGACTCTAACCCAGCCTCTGTCTCCTCTGGCATCCAAGACACTGGTCAAATTCTAGTCATCTGTATCATAGCCAGGGCCTTATCTAGCTATGATAGAACCCGGCTACAGAAATAACTTTCTTTGGACAAATAACACACAACTGAATAATGTGTATATTACTTAACAGTACACTTTGGCAGCTATTTAGCAAAAAGGCAAATAAGCAAACCTACATCGCATTGAGCAGATCATTGAAAATAAATGCATTGAGTAGAAGAAATCCATGATCAGTTGTGCCACAAAGATATGTTACCAGTAGAACACAAAATAGTCTAGGTAAAGTAATGGTCCCAAGTGCTAAGTAAATTACAGCAGCATTACCCTACTACTGTTATCATATTCTCCCAGAAAACAGTCTGTCTGTATACCAAAGGCCATGCTATGGAATGAAACATAACTTAAAGAAAGCACATGAAAAAGTGAAAGAATAAATGAGTGAATGAAAACAGCATATACACTTTCATAATACAAATATTAACAAAGTCAACAAGAGAGTGAAAATAAAATAATCATACTTTTGGATAGGACAAATCAAAATGAGTTCAAAAAAAGTAATACCCTGCTTATTTAATTTGATCAGCTGTTAGTACCTTTGATGTCAACAAAATGAAGGCTCACTTTTTCCCAGCTTACCTTAGCACATGCTACAGTAAAAATGCTTTGTGATTAAACAACAGCATTGACTTCAAGCTGATTATTTAAGGTATATTATGTGTCTCTTTTCAGCACAGGGCTATACAATATATTCTTATCATAAAAGTACAGAAGAAAAAAAAAGAACAGAAATTTAAGCTGTCTTGATTCAGGTTCTATTTCTTCAGTGTATTACTCATTAAGCATTGTTAGTTAAACATGAATACTGATGGCACTTGACTGGGTTTCTAGAAAATGCTTTGAACAATCTGTTTAGCAAGTTTTTGTGTGTGTTGCCTGCTTTTCTAAGGAAACTGAAGAAACTCTGTCCGTGTTAGTACAGTGCAGATTCACTAAACTAGTATGTAATCTACACTGCAAGGGTAATATTTCCATCCTGCTTCCTATTTTGCAGTATTTACTCAATTATTTAGTTGCAGGACAACACATTTTATATTCACACCAATCTTCTTAATGCTGCACTTGTTTTAGTGTCTTGTAGTTTATGTGGCTGGGTGCCTTTTATTTGAAGAGTAAAACTGATGGAATCCCAGCCACTAAATGGGTATTCCATTTAAATTGTATTAATAAATCTATCAGATTACCTGATTTCTGCAAAATAAATAAATTCCTGGGATATTTTATAATATTGAAATGATATTCAGTTTAGTCGACTGCTGGTATAAAGATGCCTGGTTAACATTATTTTCTCACACTGTTTGTTTCACTAATTCAGTTCCTGGCTGGGATGTCTTCCATGTAGAATCTGTGTATTCCCCTTTTATTGTGGATTATCAGTGGGATCTCATATTTCTTCCTGCATTCCAAGGCTATACTGCCAGGTAGGCCAGTGATATTAAACTGATCCTACCTGTGCATGTTTCTGGAAGTAGGCTTGTGCGTACCCTGCACTTGCTGGCATTCCATCTGTGCCTGGTTCCCACCTTTTGCTATTTGTTAATGTGTGTGTGTGTGTGTGTGTGTGTGTGTGTGTGTGTGTGTGTGTGTGTGTGTGTGTGTGTGTGTGTGTGTGTGTGTGTGTTTAGCTATTTATTTATTTATTTATTTATTTATGCATTTTCATTTGCTCACTGGGATAGTCCAGTTCAGTGTAGAATCCATTTTCAGTGGGGACCCATGGAGAAAAGCTCTACTGATACACTACAAGATGCAATGTAGATTACCACAGACAGGTTAAATATTAGTGTCTTCTTTGACAGTGCAGGATTAGAAAATGGTACACAAAAGCATTATGAATTGGTTCACATCAGGGAAAAGAATATTGAATAAAATTATACATTTCCACTAGTACAATCACAATATCATGTTAAAATGGATTATACTATATACAAGTATATGTAGTAGAGCAACAGTAAACATGGATATGCAGGAGTAAACATATAAATTACTGTATTAAAGTGGGAGTTAGACAAGATATTTAGGTTGCATTAGAGCTGTGTACCCTTTAGGGGGGTTGTCTAGTAAGTAGAACGTTTTTAAGTACAACAATTGTGGACAGTAGTGTCAGGAAGTGTTAGTCTAATAGTATAAATATAGTAGTATTTACAAGAGACTTGCACTATATATATATATATATATATATATATATATATATATATATATATATAATTTGCACTTCAGTCTGTATTGCTATTAAAGTCCAACTGTCTTGAGAAGTGAGAAAAATGTGGGGAACTGGTGGTGAGGGAGAGAATAGTTTGTGTTAGACTTAGCTTGGTGAAAAGCAGGAGCATAGCCAGGAGTCCTTGAGATGTTTTTTTTTAGTTGATCATTGAAAGTGGATAGGTTGCTATTGAGTTTTAGTGGTAGAGATACTAAGTTCCATAATTTGGGTATGTGAATGGAATAAAGGGCTTTTTTGCTGAAGTTATAGATTTGTGAGTGGATTGTATGGATGGATTGTAAGGCTTTAATTGCTGAGTGTAGTCTTTTGGGGGTGAGTAGGTTTGGAGGGTACTATTTAGGCTGGTACACCTGTTAGATTTATGTACAATATTTCAAACAACTAGCTGTGAGTAGCTGAGGTGATGAAGTAGTTCTAGATAGTTATGTTTTTTAAGGCATTGCAGTGATAGGCCCTATAAGGAAGGCTGCAGACCTTTTTGTTGTATTGTTGTAGCTTGGAGGCTTGAAAATTTACAAGTACTGGTGAGGCATAAAGTAACGTTGGTAGTAGATAAGTGAACACTGTAGTTTTTCTACTAGGTTCTGTGCCTTACTGTCTTACTGTGTATAATGTTCCATGTTTTTGACCTGTCAGAAAAGAAAGATTGCTACTTCTTGTATATGCATGTCAAGCTTTAGGATTCATCTTTAGTGACACCTAGCAGTTTAGTATGTGTAGCCCTTTGAATCTGTGGATTTTGAAGTCCAGTCTGATGTCTGAATGAAGTTTAGGGGTAAAAAGAAGCATTTTTTTTATTTTTGGATTCAGCAGAAGTTATGAGTTGTCTGGACAACCTTCAGAATAGAGGACTCTTGGGTATTTCTTAGAGTTTAAACAGGTTGCAGACACACAAATCGAAGTTGAGTTATCTATATTCTGAATGAGGGATAGATGCATAGAGGGTTTGTGGAGGTTATTTATGAAGATATTAAATAATAGGGTCCTAAGATGGATCCTTATGGTACCCCAACAGTGAATGCAAGAAACCTGATTGCCACTATAAAGCTTGGTGTCTGTTGGTTAAACTGTTGTAAACCATTAGATGCTAGAGTGTGAGAAACCCATATACTGTAGTGTTTAGAGTAGTTTGTCATGTGAAACAGTGTTAAAAGCTTTTGACATATCCAAGAATAATAAGGAAACCATTCTGCCATTGTTTCTATTAAGGGTGATGGAAATGACAAAGTCCAAGAGGGTCCATGTTAAGTAGAAGAGATGATATTGTTATCCATAATTTGCCTTCCATAATCCTCAACAGAATAATTAGGCACAGAACATGGATAGATGGATGAATGGATGGAATGATTACACACACTCTAGTATTCTCCACATCTGAAAATTGTAGATGAGACTGCTTGGTTTATTTTAGATATGTTAAGAAACTATATATAAAATGAAAAAAGTATATTTGAAATGTAACTAAACGATGTGGAAACTGTCCAGCAGTATAGAGCATGCCAAGTAATGATTTGTGAATGAAGATATTACTGTCACTCTAAGGAGAAATGACTGCTTCTGCAACAAGTCATTTGGATTCCTGATGTTTGATCAGTGATCAAAAACTGTTGTATGTGAGCTGTAGAGCCACCTGGCAAATGAATGCTCTGTAAATCTTTAATCGAAATAATCACTAAATGCACACATTGCAGGGACTTCACAAGAGCATTACCTCTCACACTGAAGCACAGGGCTGTCATGACAGGGGGATTTTATATTGTCTTTTCAAGCTTGGCAAGATTTCCTCCTTTGGATATGATGAGCACTTTGGTCCATGCTTGCAGATTATAGATTACCTGTAGGTATCTGCACAGTACTTGAACATTATAATGCTGAACAAAACAACTTACGCCTGAAACAGACTTTTTACCCTCACACATACATTACCACTTCATGTGCACACACCAGCATCAGCCTCTATTCCATACACTATGGAGTACCCATCATGCCCATTATGATGTCAGCAGCAATCACTGAATACCCCGTGATAGCATGACACTTTACTTCCTTGGCAAAGTTTCTGTGCTCCACTTGACAACATCAGGATGACACCTGTATGGGATTAGGTCAGTTGCTTCCAACTGCATTAACTGGGTCTACCATATAGATGACCAATAAACATAAGTAGAGTAAGTCACTGGTATATCTAATAGTGTTCACAGGGTCATAGGTTTATACCAAGCATGCCATCAAAAAGACCACTGAAAAATCAAGGCAGCCAAGCACAAGAGTAATTGGATGACTTAAACTCCCTGAGTGAGGCATGCCATGCTGAATACCCTGGGGTGAAATGTTATTGTCCATTCAATTGTCTAGAATAATTTTGAATGCAGTCAGTGTGCTGCATTGCTTGATGTGTACTTTATGCTTATTCGATAGGTAAGGAATTTGTTGGATTATTACTCTGTCACATCAGCATATTCTATGTATTTGTCAGTGAAGGTTTACATCTTTGGTTAAGGTGTTTATGGTGCAATTTATTTTGCATAAGTGTTGAAAATGAAGCAGGGTGGAATCTTTCATAGCAAAAATGACTAGGCATAAACCATCATGAAGGAACCTTCATGATGCTTAATTAAGAAAGAAGGTTTTTAATGTTTAATCTATCGATCTATCAGTATATCAGTGAATTTAATCCAATGCTTTTCTTGGTCAGAAATCACTGAGACCTTTCAAGTTGGATGAGGTGCTTAGAGAGGTACATACAGAAGGGATTAATGTATTTTATGATTTAGCAGATGAAGAGGTACAGACAGGAATTATGACTTCCTTACACCTGGAAGATAAAACTTTGCAAATTAGTTGGGCTAGGTAGAAGTTTTTTTCTCACAATTGACACGTGATTGTCAAAAGATAGTTTGTTGTCTCCATGATAACTTAGTTGATTTCTGGGGGGGATGCCATCTTTGATATGGTGTGATGTGGAAAATTTTTGTTTGCAGAATGTAACCACACCACAATTTTGGCATTATACATAAGACTATGGTCAGTGTACCAGTCATTATTCCAACTGAGCCCTTGTTGACAAATATGTGCGTCTTTAGGGGAGCATATGATGGAACATTGTTTGCAGCCATCAGCAAAGTTAGTGAGCCTTAGCACATCAATAACTGCCTTATAATCAGAAAAGTAGATGACAAAGAGTTGGGGACCCAGGACAGAGTGTTGCAAAACTTCCCTTATGACATATTGTACTCCAAGCCTTTATATGTGAGTCATATCATTAAGCACTTGGATCTCCAGTAGACAGTGTAAAAATTAATGTTATGTTGTATATGCATGTTGATGACATCTGCATAGGAAACTTTGCCAAAGGCTTAACCTAGGTCCAGACAAGAAGTGTGAACAATGTGACCCATATCCATGGCTTCTGTGACCCTACAGAAGAAACTGATTAGATTGAGCAGGCAGGACATTTATTTAACATTGACATATTCGTATGGTTTGAGAGGCTGAAGGTTCCCCAAATCATCATCTGTGAGACCTGTTATGATACGTTCTATGACCTTATGAATGATACAGGTGAGACACATCTGTCTGTAATTATCTAACTCTGTGGGGGGAATCACCCTTGTGTAGTGGAACCACAATGGCAAGGATCAGGTGCAGAGGTTAAACAGGTTGAGCAAAGCTATATTTTATTCTTACTAAGAGGCAGCCAGATACATTGTCTGGACCCATGGAAGTTGAGTCTTTAGCTTTTGACAGAGATGATAGAACTTGATTGAAAGAGATAATGGAAGAGGAGGAGGACTTAGGTGGGTAACAAGGATACTCAAGGCTGAGTTCAGGCACTGAAGCTTGAGTTGAATTTGTCAACAAGGATATTGGTGATGGTCTCAAAATCAGAGTAAGTGGAGCTATTGGATAGTGTTTCAGATTTGAATATAGCAGCTGAGATTCCTGATATAGTTTCAGAATTTATTTGTGATGCTTTTAGTAGAAGTAGTTATTTTGTAATTCATATGTGGTTTTCCATAGGTTCATTGGTAAGTGCAAGGCTGGTTGCCTTAGTGGGCCATTTCAAGCCGAGCCAATTTCCCTTTTGGTACTTGAATCAACCTATCCTGTCTAGTGTTAGATTTACCTTACCAATCCATGGTCAATAATTATATATTATCCCTAGTGAGAATAACTGGGATCATACCATAGATAATATGAGAGGATCCATTCATTAGACATTTTAATACAACACTTGATTTTTTTTTTTTTTTGCAAAACAATTTTAGTAGAGAATGTGTTATACAAGAAAATGTACAAAAAGATGTAACTGAAAAAGAGGTTATACATGCAGTTAAAGAAAGTAACAAGGAAAAAGAAACACAGGAGACAAGTGAGAAAGATGCTGATTGGTGCACAGTAAGAAATAAAAATAATTTAATAGGGAAAACAGTTAAGAAAAGAAAATTCAAAACATAATCCTTAGAGAAAATAAGAAAGGAAAGGGATAAACATTTTATTATACTATCTGTTCTTATAAGCTGAAAATATTAGCTTTAAATGTGAACAGTATGAAAAATCTTCAAAGGAGAATAGGTATATTACAATGGTGTGCTGCAGTAGATGCACGTATTATTGTTTTAAAAGATATCAGATTATTAACAGAGGAAGAAAGAACACAAACCAAAAAACTTTGAAATGGTGTGGTAGTTTGGAACATGGGGAAAGAAACATGCTCGGGCATATGTATATTATGTCAAGAAAGCATTAAAATAAGGTTCTTTATTACATTGTTGAACTTTTAAAAGTTCAAACACTGTATGGTCGAACCCCTATGTTCAAACTTTTAAAAGTTCAAACATGTTAATGGAGATCTCTGTTCAGTGCGGAAAGGGAAGATTTCCCTTTACTGCACTGTAGTGTGGTCTCGGAGTTGGTATATTTAAAGAGCGGGGGTGTGGGTGGTGCAGGGGTGCTTGCCCCCCTGCTTACAACTGTTAAGGTAGGTTTTTTCTGTTTTTTTTCTTTTCTGTAGTTTACAAAATTTTAAAAGTTTGAACATATGGGTTTGACCATATATCATTTGAACTTTTAAAGTTTCGATAACATAATATGAACCCTTAAAATATTAGATGTAACCATAGTGGAACTAGGCCAAACTATAGTAATAGACGTGAGATGGAAAAATATGTGTATAGAATTATAGCTTTATATGCATATGTAACAAAAAAAGAGAGAGAAATGATGTTTAAAAATATTCTTTAATATGTTTGTGTAAATATGGACATTATAGTGGTGGGTGAGTTTAATTGTAATTTAAGGAAAAATAAGAGCAATTGTGATGTTAAAATGGCTAAAGACATTATGAGAAGTGGAAAGTTAAGTGTATGGCAGAATAACCACTGGACCCATAAAAGATATTAAAGTAGGACAGAAATTGATTATTTTTAATATCTGATAGTTTAAAATGTTATAAAAAAAGGAATTAAGTATGCTGGATTTTCAGATCATGTGGCAATATGGGTTAAAGTACAGGAAAATGAAGACTATATAAGAATAGGGAAAGGAATAAAGAGAATTAATGAATATGAATTAGATTTAGAAGAGAAAAAAGAACTTGTGGAATTATGGAAAAAATCATGTGACTATGAGGGAGTTTTATGAGAATTGGGCTGTTTGATGGCTTAATTTTAAAGAAAAGTATAAAAATGTATTTTTAGAATGTATAAGGAAGAAAAGAAGAAAAGAAAAAGAGAGATATAACATATTAAGTCAAGAAACATTTAGAGACTTATTATGAAGAAAAATTCCTTTTATGGAAAAGAAAGAAAAATATATAAACTGAATCAAATTAAAATTAACAATTTATCATATAAGCAACAATATTGTTTACAAGGAAAGAAAGAAGAGGTAGCACCATATTTGAGTAAAATAATAAAAGAAGGAAAAATAATAAGAGAATTAAAAAATAAGGAAGGTAAGCAAATAAGACAGCAAGAAGGAATATACAAAATAATTAAAGAATATATATATTGGAATTATTTGTTAAGAGAGAAGAATCATAGAACAAATTTATAAAAGTGGAAAATTAAATAAGGAAGATAATGAGTATTTAGAATAAAAAAATAACCATGAAAGAATTGAATGAAATTCTAAAAGCTATTAACATGAATTCTGTAACAGGACTGGACGGAATTGAATATAGTATGTATAAAGAAATGAAAGAGTGAAAAAAATAATAATTTTTATAGAAGTTTTTAATGAATGGTTAGAAATTGGAATTAAAGAGAAAGAAATATGTACAGAAGTTATAAAATGTATAATAAAAAAGGAAATAAAGGGGATAAAAATTGGAGACCTATAACATTGAATAATACAGATTATAACATTTTTATGAGAATAATAACAAAAAGGTTATAGAAAAAATGGATAGAATATATGGCCAAAATGTATTTGTAAGAAAAGGAAAAGGAAGTCGAGTTATTATGGATAATAAGAGTAATAATTGATATCATAAATAAAAATGTAGAGGCCAAGGTTATAATAGGGGATATAAGTAAAGCTTATGATAATATTCAATATAAATCATTATGGGGAATTTTGCAGGCATATAATATAAACAAAAAAATTTTACAAGTAACAAAATCTGTTTATAAAAGGAACTATGTGAAACTAAATGTAAATGGCTGGATTGGGGAAGAAATAAAAATAGAATGTGAAATAAAGCAGGGCTGCCCAGATAGTAGTGCAATTTTCTCATTAGTTGTGAATGTAATAGTGAAGGAAATTAATAAAATGTCAAGTAGCAGTGGATATAAAATGATGAGGGAAGTACAATTGCCAATAATGTATAATTATGCAGATGATATTGTATTCATTGTTAAAAAATAAAGTATGGATGGAAAAAGTAAATGAAAAATTAAGTATAAATTAAAAAAAATTAAGTATAAATAAGGAAAAGAGTAACGGATTTGGTTTTGAAGGTATGATAGGAGGTGTTGAGTTCAATGAAAAATATATAGATGTATTAGGAGTAACATTTGGAAGGAATGAATACAGACAACAAGAATGGAATAATGTACTCAAAGAAGAAAAGGATATGACATTTTTTTTGAAATCATATAGATTTTCATATAGAAAAAAGCACTCTTGTTGAACACCATGGTAATAGGGAAAATTGCTTATGTTGCTAACATTTATATGATTCCTATTAAGTATGAAAAGGAATTAATGATGATTATATTCTCTTTTATATGTGGATCTAGACTCAATCCAGTCAAAAGAGGAATTCTGTATATGAAAGAAGAGCAAGGAGGTTTGGGTTTAATAAGCCCAATAGTACATGCAGCATCTTTAATTTATATAAGGTATTAAAAGGAATTATGAAGGAAAATAAAAACTTGGTAGAAATGATACTATATTATAAATGCAAAGAATTGTGGGAAGGAATGGAAGTTAAAAAAATGAAGTAAAAGCAGTGTGAAAGAAGAAATGCAAGAGTACCAAAACAAAATTATGTTATGGAAAATAAAAAAGAATAAAGGTGAGAAAAATAGAAGGGAATGGTACTTAAGTATTATAAAAGCATTTTATTGTATTGATCCATGGAAAGATTTCTAAATAGATAAGAAAAAAAGTGCTAATGATGAGATATAATAACTATAAAAAAATTAAAGAATGTAATGATTTTTTTATGGAGATTCACTACTAGAAAATTGCCAGTTAAGGCAAATATGCCATACAAAAAAAGCTAGACAGAATCTGTAATAAATGTGGAGAGTTTGAGACTACTGAGCATGTGTTTTTGAAATGTGATAGAGTTAATAATTGGTGGAAAGAAATATGTAAAGATAATATGGTGCAAAGTTTGTTAACATTTGAGCAAATCAATATGGGCATAATAGAATTTGGTTATTATGGTGCATGTAAACAGGAAGAAGTGAAGAAAATGGATATAGTAATATTTTATGCTTCATGGACTATGTGGAATGAGAGACTAAATTAAATTAAATACAATGGAAAATGGACTTTGATAAATATTTTGGAAAAATAATGTTTTGGTTGTGGAAAAAAGAGTGGGGGATGGTTAAATTGAAGTGTATAATGTATGAAGATTTGTAAATAGATGCAAATAATGTAAGTATGTAAATATGTAAATAATATGTAATGTATATATCAATAAAAAACCCTACTCTTTGCAGTAGGGGAAGAGATTGGGTGTTACACATTCTGACTTCCTGTTTCCTGTCCAGCCACTGAGGCAGCAAGGAAGAACAGGAAGAAACATGGCTGCTGAGAGCCAAAGTAATTTGGAAGTTAAATGTGTTGAAAAATGAATATAAAATGGTAGAATTGATACCAGAAATGTTTTCAGTTGATGTGGGAACAGAAAAGAAATTGCCTGCTGATGGTGAGGAGATCGAGAAGTAGTTGAAGCTAAATGTAGTGTTGGAGATGGATTTACAAGACAATTTCCAGAAAAACCTGTTTGAAACAGCAGAAATAGCAGAAACATGTGTTATTTCAACCCTCCAGTTGGGAGGGTGACAACATGAGTATCAAAATCTAGTTAACCAGAGTAGGCCAAAAAGTGGAACTGCTGTATCCTGAAGTGACATTATGTAAAAAATAGATCAGAGAGAAAAAGAGAAGGAAAAAGAACCAGAGAAGGTTCCAGAAAAGAATCCTATGCTCAAACGGTGTAAAAAGGAGCTAAGGAGAAGACAGAGATGAAGGAAGTAAAGAAAAATATGTTGTTCGAGTGAGAAGTAAAAAAGAAAAAAAGGCCTGGGCAGATATGAGGTATGGAACAATGTTATTGCACCTCTGGGAGTAAAAACTGAAGAGGAAACAGCTTTCATTTTAATTAACAAAGAAACGTTTTGTGACTTGCTTTTTGAAAGTGGCCAGGCTATGGAAAATGTTTTGGGGGCCTATGGAAAAAGAAAGCAGACTTTCCATGGTCAGAATATGTTGTGCAAGCCTTTTTAGGCAAACAAAACAAAAAAAGAATCTGGATTCAGTTTAGAACTGAAGTGGGAGCAAAAGTACTGAGAGAATATTTGTTGACAATATGAAAAGAAGTAGTGGACACTACTAAAATCTATGATGAAAGAGGATTGTGGACTGGGGGTTGGGAATGTGGAATAATTTAAAAAATGGAAAATGACAATGTGATACATGTACCTAGTATTATTAATGTAGATGGCAACAGATGTTTTGTGAGGTGCAGAGGACAACCAAATACTTGTTATTTTTTTTAAAGTGATGATTTAATTTATGAATGTGACAAAAACAGATGTTATTTATGTGGTCAGACAGGTCATAATGCAAAGAAATGTGAAGTGAAATGTAAGAAATGTGGTAATACAGGACATTCTTGTTTAGAATGTAAGGTAGAAATACAAGAAAATGAAAATTAAATTATAGAAGAAAAACAGAACAGGATGCTATACAACACACAACACAAATAGAAAAAACATAGAAATGATATTTAAATTTAAAGGGAAAGACAAACAGAAAGGAAAACAAAAAAGAAAGCGAGACAGATGAAACAAGTGAAGAAGAGTCAGAGTGGCATATAGTAAAATCCAAGAAAAATTCAATAAGAAATATAGTTAGGGAAAGAAAAAGAAAATTTAAAAAATATAATGGTAAGAGACAATAAGAAAGGTAAAGGATAAGAAGATTATTGTAATAACTGTTCTATAAAGCTGAAAATAGTTTTGAACGTGAACAGTATGAAAAATATTAAGAAAAGAATTAGTATTTTACAATGGTGTGCTGCAGTAGATGCTCAAGTAATAGTGTTAGAAGACATTAGAATGCTAACAGAAGAAGAAAGGGTGTAAACAGAAAAACTTTGGAATGGTACTGTTATTTGGAATATAGGCAAAGAAGCATGTTCAGGGATATGTATGCTATGCATAGAAAATATAAATAATTAGATATTACAATAGTAGAACGGGGCCCAATAACAGTAGTGGATAAAAGATGGAAAATATGTATATAATCTAACAAGTTTATATGCATATGTGACAAAAAAGAAAGAGAAACAATGTTTACAAGTATACCTAATTATGTCAGTGTTAAAACAGATATAATAATGACAGGTGACTTTAATTGTAATTTGAGAAATAGAATAGTTGTGATGTTCAAACGGTTACTGAAATTATGAAAAGTGGAAAATTAAAAATATGGGAAAATAAACACTGAACTTACAAACAAAATGAAATTAAGACATAAACTGATTATGTCAGAAGGCCTACAAAGTACACAAAAAGTAATTAAATGTAATGGGTCCTCTAATCATGGGGTGATTTGGATAAGAATTCATGAAAATGAGGAATATATTAAAATAGGAAAAGGCATAAAAAGAGTAAATGAAAAAGAGATTCAAGAGAAAGAAAAGAAATTACAGAATTGTGGGAACATCATATCAGTATGAGAGATTTTTTACAAAAATTGGACAATGTGGGAGATTTAATCCAAAAAGAAATGCAAAAAAGTATTTTTAGAATGTATAGAAAAGAAAAGGAAAAGAGAAAAAAAATGGAATAGAAAATATTAAGTAAAGAAATATTTAAAATTTTGATAGAGAAGAAAAATCATTTTATGAAAAAGAAAAAGAATGATAAAGAAGAAATCAGGATACGGTTAGTTAATTGTTATATAAGCAAAAACATTGCTGACAAGGAAAAAAGAAGAAGTAGCACCATACTTATGTAAGATAATAAAAGAATGAATGATGATGTTGTTGTGTCGTTCGGCTTTTCCCGGTTAGGGGTCGCCACAGCAGAACTCCGGTCCGCTAATGATTGGCAGTAGATTTTTACATGCTGAGTTGCCCACCCTGATGCACAACCTTCAACGAAGGTATGCCCATTCACGCATGTCTCCACACAGAAAATGCTCTAGCTGAGAATTGAACAGGACGTCTTACTGTGAGGCGACAATCCTACCGCAGCACCGCCACCGCAGTAAAAGAATAAAAAATAAGAAGGAAAAAAAGTTAAAAAACAAGAAGAAATATATGAAATAATTAAAGTATATGTATTAGATTCCTACCGTAAGAAAGAAGTTAACATAGAGCAAATTTATAACAGTGAAAAATTAGATAAGGAAAATAGTGAATATTTAGAGAGAAAAATAAATATAAATGAGTTGAATGAGATCACGTTTGGATGGAACTGAATATAGTATGTATAAAGAAATGTATGTATAAAGAAATGTATGACTGGCAAAAACTGGTGTTTATAGAATTAATGAATGAGTGGCTAGAAAGAGGAATTAGGTATAAAGAAATTTGCACGGGTGTGATAAAATTTATATTAAAGAAAGGAGATAAAGATGAATTAAAAAACGGGAGACTAATTACACCAAATACAAACTATAAAATTTTCATGAGAATAGTAATTAAAAGACTAGAATGTAAAATATAAAGATTATATGATCAGAATGTTTTTGGAAGAAAAGGAAAGGGGACTCAAGATCTATTGTGGATAATAAGGGAAGTAACTGATGATATTATTAATAAAAAGGTGGAAACAAATATCATGATAGGTGATGTCAGTAAGGCATATGTTAAAATTCAGTATAAAGCATTATGGATAATTTTACAAGCATACAATATAAGGGAAAAAATATTACAAGTAATTAAGTCAATATATGAATAGAATAAAAATTGAACAAAAATAGTTGAAGTGGGGAAAATTTGAAAGTAGAGTTTGGTATAAAACAAGGGTGTCCTGCAAGCAATATGATCTTTGCTGTAATCATGGCAACAGTAGCAATGGAAATTAATAAAATGTCAAGTAAGGAAGGATATATAATGATGGAAGAGATACAGTTACCAATAATGCATACTTATGCTGATGATATTGTAGTACTAGGAAAAAATAGTCTGGATGAAAAATAAATTTATGAAAAACTGAGTACACAGATGAAGAAAATTTGTTTAAGCATAAATAAAAGAAAAACAAAGGATTTGGGGATGACGGTATTATAGGAGGTGTGGAATATAATGAAAAGAGTATGCACTGCGAATATAGAGAATTTTGGGAAGCAATGTAAATGAAAAAAGAAGCAAAGTGTTATTAATGAAGAAATGAAAGAATTTTACAATAAAATTGTATTGTGGAAATTAAAAAAGAATGTGATAGAAAAGAACAGAAAATAATGGTATATTAACATTATGATATCCTTTTATTTGATTGGATCCATGAAAAGAGTTAGAAATAGATAAGAAAAAAGCAATAATGACGAGATACAGAAATTATAAAAAAATTAAAGACTACAATTTTTTTTGTGGAGATTGCCCATAGGAAAATTACCAGTGAGGGAAAATATGCCATACAAGAGAAAACATGATAGAATATGTAATAAATGTAAAGAATTGGAAACTACAGAACATGTTTTTTAAAATCTGAGAGAATTCAAAAACTGGAAAGAAGTATGTAAATATGATTTGATTAATAGCTATTTAAATGTTGAAATGTTAAACATGGATATGCTATAGTATGGGTTTTATGGGACAAGATCCCAGAATGAAGCTAAGAAAATGGGTGGCATCATATTCTATGTAACATGGACTATTTAATAAAATCAAATACAATGGAAAATGGGCCTTGACAAAAATACTGGAAAAATATGGGTTTCGTTGTGGGTAAAAGAGTCAAGGGAAATACTTAAAATGGAAATATAAATGTAATGAATGATGTTAAAATATGTAAATATTGTAAATATGTAAAAATATGAATTGTATATATGTATACAAATAAAAAAATACACTCTGGAACTGACAAATTATGCCAGAGGGCTCCTACACCAGCAGAGAAGAGGCCTAAGGGAAGCAGCAGCATGGAGTAGCATAGAAAAACTAAGGAGAGTTTGAAGATAGAATATGAGAATTTGTAGAGAAATATGTTCAATATGAAGCATTAGAATGTAAACAAAGATCCCTGTGTGGTGGATGTACAAATTAGCATCATTTAGCTGTTGTAATGGAGAAGAAAGTAAGCAAGTCTGTTGGAGTGCAGTAGATAACAGAACTGATGTCACGGGAGCTTGCAGATGATGTTCTGTTAAAAAATATAATTAAGCAGGATGATTCAGCTGAGAGTTCTGCTGTGCTATGGAGTGAGATGGCAGATAACATTTTCAGAAGTGTTGAGGATGGAAATGTGGAGAAGGAACCAGGTGATATGGCAACAGAGAATACAGCAGTTAAAACTTAATGTAGCATTGAAAGTAAAAGGAAAGCAGCAACAAACTGAGAAGGTGCCTGGTTTTGTGGCAGCAGATAATACAGCAACTAAACATATGCAGCATTGATAGCAGGGAAAATGAGATCAACAGCATACTGTAAGTAAAACTGTTTTATTGGCATTTGTTATCATTTTTTGACATTTGATTACTGGGAAGTCTGACTAGGTAGGTGCCCATTTCCAGCAAAGACCCAGTGAAAAAAAAACTTCAAAGAATTACAAAAACATTTAAAGAACAATAAGTTTACAATCTTCAAAAATAATAACATACACCAATGATACCATGAAAAGTAAAAAAAATATATATCTACTTTAAATAATTATACTAAATGAGACATAATATGAAAATATTGGTTAAAATAGATACAACATATATGACAATGATTTAACATTTAGAGAAATTTTAGCTAGTTCAGAGAAATTAAAGGTAACTTATAATACAAACAGGAATTGCAACATGAAGTAGGAGAAAAAGAATAGAGTTATGACATATTTAGGTACAGAGTCGGGGAGAAAAATTGGTTGAAGCAAGGAAGTGAGGGAAATAGGGGGAGTAAGGAGGTATAAGGTATGAAGAGGTACTTGTTCATATTTAGGGATATAATTTATCCTGGGGTTGAGTAAGAATAGAGCTATGGTTTAAAAGGACTAGAGGGAGGGTATTGACCTGATAGTTACGGGTAAGGAGTTCTGGGCCTTAGCAACATGGTATGAGTATAGATCATTCCCAGCAGATTTGATAGGTTTGTGGACAGAGAGGAGTTTTTGGTCATTTGATCATAATGACTGAGTGAGAACATGCAACTTATGCAGCAAAACAAGAGAATACCAACTCTGAGAATAAGAACAAAAAAATGATGCTGTACTAGACAGTTATTATGTATAGGATAATTTGGTAACTGTTCTGGGTTTTAAACCTCAAGAAATCTGGTGTTTTATACAATTAGGAACGAAAACATTTGATGACAACATTTAAAACTGAGGGACTGATGATGAAATTTCTGGAACTTTGTAACAAAAATAAGTACATTTATCAGTGGAACAATTATTTATTTTCTTGTAGTAACTAAAATGTTAAAAGTGTTATTTCTCAGCTTAAAATTAATGAACTGGAAGAAGAGGATGTTAAAAATACAAGCAGGGTTTATGTGAAACTGTTGATAACATTGTAAAAGTTAGAGATAATCTGACTGGAAGCTGTTTTGAAATGTTGAAAAACAAGGTGAAACCCATGCCAAACATTATTTTTGTGTCTGGCTATTATGGTATGCTGGCAAGCCTAAATAATGTTTATTTTGTGGGGATTTTTCTCATTTAATTAATTATTGTGACAAAATACTATGTAACCAGTGTGAGGAAAAAGTACATGCAGCAAGAAGGTGTGTGCCTGAGTGCAGGTTGTGTAAAGAAAGGGACACTTTTGGGTGGATTGTCAAGAGCAAAATGTAAATAATGAAAAGAATCGGAAAGGGAATAAAACATACACAAGGAAGGACAACAAGAGGCTATGAGAGTGGGTAAACTAGGTGAAGAAGAAACTGCAGAAGAAGAAAAAAACATAGAAGGGGAAATGAGTAGAAGTGTGCACGCTGGAAGACAGGCCAGGAGAAGGAATTGACACTAACATATTTTTTGAAGTTCTAATCAGTGAAAAATCTGATTCTGAGGCTCAAAGATTATTTTTACATAAATACAGGAAAATATTCAGTTGGGGGAAAGTAAAAGTAAGAAAAGGAAGGACAGCAAGGCTTACAACCTGAGCTTTGGCTGGCTAAGATCTAGCTGTATTCAACTGGACGTATAAGAGAATTTAAGTACCTTTTATCTGGACTTTTTTCAAATAATACAGCATTTTAATTGATTTATTTGTGTTGCATTGAATATTAACTGAAATGGAAGTTTTCACTCTGTTTTTTTCAGTTAGTGTTGCTAGATTTTATTGCCTGTTAGAATCCTGCATAGACAATAATTGCAGTTGGGGGTAGTCTCATTCATTGATATCCTGTTAATGCCTTTTTAAGTGGTACATTTTGGAATATTTTCTGCTTAATACCTGAGCTTTGGCCGGCTAAGATCTAGCTCTATTCAGCTGGATGTATAAGAGAATTTAAGTACCTTTTGTCTGCACTTTTTTCAAATAATACAGCATATTAATTGATTTATTTGTGTTGCATTGAATATTAACTGAACTGGAAGTTTTTGCTCTGTTTTTTCAGTTAGTGTTTCTAGATTTTATTGCCTGTTAGAATCCTGCATAGACAGTAATTGCAGTCGGGGTAGTCTCATTCATTGATATCCTGTTACTGCCTATTTAAGTGGTACATTCTGGAATATTTTCTGCTTAAAACCTGAGCTTTGGTCAGCTAATATCTAGTTGTAATCAACTGGATGTATAAGAGAATTTAAGTACCTTTTATCTGCACTTTTTTAAAAATAATACAGCATTTTAATTGATTTATTTGTGTTGCAGTGAATATTAACTGAACTGGAAGTTTTGACTCTGTTTTTTCAGTTAGTGTTTGCTAGATTTTATTGCCTGTTAGAATCCTGCATAGACAGTAATTGCAGTCGGGGGTAGTCTCATTCATTGATATCCTGTTAATGCCTATTTAAGTGGTACATTTTGGAATATTTTCTGCTTAAAACCTGAGCTTTGGCCAGCTAAGATCTAGCTGTATTCAACTGGATGTATAAGAGAATTTAAGTACCTTTTATCTGCACTTTTTCAAATAATACAGCATTTTAATTGATTTATTTGTGTTGCATTGAATATTAACTGAACTGGAAGTTTTGGCTCTGTTTTTTCAGTTAGTGTTTGCTAGATTTTATTGCGTGTTAGAATCCTGCATAGACAGTAATTGCAGTCGGGGTAGTCTCATTCATTGATATCCTGTTAATGCCTATTTAAGTGGTACATTTTGGAATATTTTTTGCTTAAAACCTGAGCTTTGGCCAGCTAAGATGTAGCTGTAATCAACTGGACATATAAGAGAATTTAAGTACCTTTTATCTGTACTTTTTTCAAATAATACAGCATTTTAATTGATTTATTTGTGTTGCATTGAATATTAACTGAACTGGAAGTTTTGACTCTGTTTTTTTAAGTTAGTGTTTGCTAGATTTTATTGCCTGTTAGAATCCTGCATAGACAGTAATTGCAGTCAGGGGTAGTCTCATTCATTGATATCCTGTTAATGCCTTTTTAAGTGGTACATTTTGGAATATTTTCTGCTTAATACCTGAGCTTTGGCCAGCTAAGATCTAGCTGTATTCAGCTGGATGTATAAGAGAATTTAAGTACCTTTTATCTGCATGTTTTTCAAATAATACAGCATTTTAATTGATGGTGGCTTTGAAACTGCCCACCCCTCTTGTAAATTTGTGCTTGGATACTCCTTCTGGGCCCATCTGATTTGCTCACTCAACTGAGTGCAGTGAGATCATATTCTGATTTCAGGCACTCCTACTGTGTACAAAGAGAGCATCTGGGAAAGAAAAAAAATAAGCTTGTTTCCTGCCTTTCCTGTAAGTGGTCTAGACTGTTTGTAGGCTTCTGAGCCCCCAAGCCTTTCTGTGTTGGAGGGAAGCCTTCTAGCTTAATTTTATTTTTTAGAACTAGCCAGTTTTCTAGTTTCAACACTCAAATCTGTTTCTTTGAACACAGCACTTGTTCAGAACTCATTGTAAGCACTAACTAAGCTGCAAATTACTACAGCACTCAACTTTCCTTACTTGTCTAGAGGAAAGCAGTTTTTAGTACTTAATAAATAAGCACCTATCCAGGCATGTCTAAGGGTCAGCTCCCAGTGATTTCTCCTGTCTACCTGATGAATCTAGGCATCTTGGAGCAATGCAACAATTGCCTCATGTACAAAGACAACCCTCTCCTCCTACCATCCAACACTACAACCTGTGAGAGATGCACTTATATAGCCAAACTGGAAGCAAAGCTCTCTTCACCCAAGACTGGACTAGACAGTCAAAAGGAGAAGGTAAACACTTGCACCACACCACACTGGAAAGGCCACAGAAATACCTCACAAAGAGGATTACTGGCCTCAAACAGATGCCTACTCAGAGGTGATCTCTGCCTAACATACAAAGCTATGTCAAACCCAGAGCTGTTGGACATGCTCCACTTAAACAAATCCCAATCCCTCCGAGCTACACGCTCTAGGGACCTAAACCTTGTCACCACAATAAACAGAACATGCTGGAGGGATAGATTCCTGTCCCAGAGACTTCCCATACTCTGGAACAGACTACCTATCTATGTCAAACAGAGCTCCTCATAAGCACTCTTCAAGAAAAATCTTGATGATTGGATGGGAAATAGGAAATTCACCCCAGGGATCACTTCTGTGGCTCTGCTCGACAGGGGCACAGGAAATCATTTTCTTGGGTGGCAAAAGCCAGGGTACCTTTTTGGCTAGGCTTATATAGGCTCTAGGGCTAATAGCCTAGTACCTACCTATGAACCTATGAACCTATGAAAGATAAAAAATATTTCCCTTAAACTTAAAAAGAAAGTAAAGCAACAATTTTAGAGTACTTTCAGTAAATTTGAAAAGTATCATTAACATTGTAAGATGAACAGGGATACTGGAATTGTGTGTAGATCTTATTTTGATGTTGTTTCTGCTAATGGATGTAAGATTCCTTACAAGTGAAGAAAGACTGCCAACAGAAGAAAATTGTGAGGTGGAAATATAATATGGGACTTAGGAAGTGAAAATTGTTCTGGCGTGGCTATGTTGTGTAAATACAGTGAAAATACTAGATATAATGTTGGTAATGATGGGAAAAATAACTGTTGTGGATGTGAGGTAGAGAGAAAATATTTATAGAATTAAATCATTATATTCATATGTAACTAGCAAGGAAATAGAGAATCTATTTAATCAAATATTAGACTGTGTGGTAGTTAACATGAAAATTATAATTGTTGGGAACTTTAATTGTGATTTAAGGTGAAGATGTAAAAAGAAAGCGAAAATGGAAAAACAATACAGGAAGTTATAAAATGTGGTAATTTAGCTATGTGGAACAAAAGTTAATGGACTTATAAAAGGTAGATACTTGGATCTGAAATTGATTATTTTTATATTATCAGAAGGCTTGGGGTAGCAGATGGTGATACAGTTGTGATGGGGCTTTCATACCATTTAGCAATATGGATGGAGGTGATGGAAGAAAAGGGAGAATGTTAAACTAGGAAATAGAATAAAAAGAATAAATGAGAAATTATGGGATGAAGCTGAAGAGTGAGAAATATCGCAGTTATGGAAATGTCATATAACTATGAAGGACGTCTATAAAAGCTAGTGTGGATGGTGGACTGAAATTAAAAATACGCATAACAAGTGTTTTTCCCAATGGCAAGATGATGTAAGAAAGGAAGAGAAAGTGAAGTTGGGGAAATTATAAAAGTATATTAGAGAATTTAGAGAATAATACAAGAGAGTATTATGATATGGAAAAAGAAGTGTATTAAAGAAATATGGAAAAAATGAAGACATTACTGTTTAGACAGAGATATATTAACAAAAGGGAAGGAAGACGGTATCTGAATATTTTGGTAAAATAGTAAATGAGGATATTAGTATAATGAGGGAAATGAAAAGTGTAAAATGAGAGGTCAAAAGAACACAAGAGAAATTTATGGATAGTGTTATACAGCAAGTGGAAGCATGTATAACATGAAAAAGATGAAAAATAAGAGAGAATGTATGGTAAAAAATAAAAAATGAGTTAAGGAAGAATTTGAAAAAAAATACTATTAGTGAATTGGATGAAGTACTTGGGAAAGTCAATGTTCATTCAGTAACGGACCCAGGTTGTGTAGGGTATGGAATGTACAACAAATTAATGGTCTGGTAAAGTGAATATTTGTAAATGTATTGAATGAATGTTTGAAGGGTGACTTTGTTTATGAAGTGTTATGCAGTAAGATATTAACATTTATATATGGAAGAAAGATGAGAAGAATTAAATAAAAAACTGGAGACCCATCACACTGAATAAAACAGATTATAAATATTTATTAGAATAATACAAAAGGTAATGGAAGGAAGGATGAGGGATGTTATAGAAGAAAGTATATATGGTATAAAAGGGAAGGGATGTCAAGAATTGTTACTGGTTGTGCAATAAATTGTATATAGCATTGTAAGTAAAAGGGAGGAATTGAAACATATAGTTGGGGATATTAGCAAGGCATTTGATACAGTAGACCATGGTGCCTTGTGTGATGTTATGAAGAAGTATGGAATAGGTAATATAATTAGGAGAGAGTGTATGCCAGCATATCAAAATACTAGAGTGAGAGTGTTAGTGAATGGGTGGCTGAATAAAGAAATATGCATAAAGTGTGGTATAACACAAGAATGCCCCATGATTGGAATATTGTTTGAATTGGCAATGAATGCGACAGTGGGTAATGTAGCTTATAAAATGAAAGATGCTAGATATGTAATGCAGAAGGAGGTGGTGATTCCAGTAGGTTTCTCATACATGGATTACATAGTTGTACTTACTAAGAACAAAATATGGATGAGGGAAGTGTTGGCTTGTCTGAATGGATGTTTAAAGGAAATGAGAATGACCTTGAATAAAGATAAATGTAAGGGTTTGAGTGATGTGGTAAAATTGGTGGAGTGTAATTTTTGATGAGGTGTCTTTGCCAGGGATAAAATCTGGGAGAAAATGATGTAGTTGTGATGCAATGGGAGAGTTTGATAAAAGAAATGAAAGAAACATTTCTTCTGTGGAAGACTTATAGATTAGCACTCAGGAAAAAAGGTTTTGCTAGTGAATTTGGTATTAAAGGGAAATAGCATATATGACAAATGTTTATATGATCCCAGAAAAATATGAAAAGGAAATTGTGCAACTGGTGTTTTCTTTCATATGAGGTTCAAGATCAAACCCAGAGAAAAAAAGGTGTGTTGTATACAAGTGAAGATGAAGGGGAATTGGGTTACTAAATCCAGTTGCTTATTCTGCTTCTTTAAAATTTGTATAGAGTATTAAAGTGGGTAAAGGAAGAGAATGCAAATTAATAGCAAGAAATTTTAAATATAAGTACAAAAAATTCTGGGAGGTGATGAGAATAAGGAAAAAAAGTATGTAAATAAACAAATTAAAAATAATTAATAAATTGACTTGTAAAATAAAAATTGATGATATAGAGAAAGATAAAAAGATTTGGTATAATAATGTGATAAAATAATATTATTATGTAAATGGAAAAGTTTAGCATAAGAAGCGATTAAAGACATTAAAGCAATGAAAAAGTGGTGTACCAGTATGGTAGATTGTCAGGATTTCCACTGTAGAATGGTAATAAAAAAGTTACCAGTAAAGGGGAATATGCCTTAAAAACTGAAATAATGTATTCATTTTGTGGGGAGAAAGAGACAAAGAGCATTTTTTTTGAAATGCAAAAGAGAGATGAAAATCGGGAAAAGTTCTGTGAAGAAAAAAAATTTGAGAATATAAATGACATAAACAATATATGATTATGTATGGATATCATAAGAATAAGAAGAAAGAATATGTGAAAAGGGTAGATAATTTACTTTATGTAACATGTATTGCTTGGAATTAAAAGATAGAATGAAATTTTGTCTAATGGGAAATTGGTTTTGGCAGATATAGTGCAAAAAATTAGATTATTGTAGAATGAATAAAGGTCAGTTGTGGAAGAATAACAATGAGGATGTTATAAGAAAATGATAAATAGTAAAAAAATACAAATGTGTATATATGTGCATTTTGTAAATATATAAATAATGTGCTTTATGTTGTGTTAAATAAAGGACCCCTACTCTTTTCAATCGGTGCCACTGGGGTCTTTTAGATCCACCTGAGCTACTACCAATTCAGCATCTCATCCAAAGGATGACATACTCAGCGTTTCAGCACCCACCTTATGCTGCACTGCAATGGTAGTAGTCAATCTATCCAGAGTGGGAATAGAACCCACAGCTTTCTGCACTACTGGTGAGTATGCTACTTGCATCACTGACACATAATACAAAACCTCATCTAGCAAAAAGAGAAAAAAACTGTAATAAATTTAATAGGAGATAGTCAACCAAACTGACAAAATGGCTGGTTAAATAATCAATAACTCAGCTAGCAATGATTATACAGAAACAGAAAATTTTCAGGTAGGTTGTCAGTTGAACTGAGACTTTAGCTGAATAGGTTACAAGTAAGTCAACTGGCAAGACAGTCAAAGAAATACAACAAAAAATACAAACAGCAACAATAATTAAAGCACATTGAAGGTTCTATGCCTAGAAGAGTAATTTAGACCCCAATAGCAGCAAAGTCAGTAACAGAAACAATACATTTGAGCAACAATAGTTCAAGCGTAATAAAAGTCCTATGGCTATCAGAACAAATTTTTCAACAGTAGCAAGAAATTCAGCAACAATAATCACACTGCAACTCAGCAAAATCAATAACTTTAGCACAACAGAAATATGAGTACTTTTATGTAACTTGGGAAAAGATTATTATGATTAACAGAACAGATTCAGCAACAACAGCAAAACAAATTCAACAAGAGCAGCAAGCTGTCAGCAACAAAAATACAGGCAAAGAAATACAGAGAGAAAGTACAGGAGTGCATTTTCCTTACTGTAGGAAGATATGGAGCAGAAGACAAGCTCAGAGATTCAGAGGCATGAGTTTTGTGGCCATGTAATGGTAATCAGCATGATCCAAGTTGCATGATACAGCTCAAAGCTGATTAAAAATATAATAGAAGTCAATTAGCTCAATAGAGATTGATTATTAAGGACTGTATTGGTGAAAACCACACAAACCATGCAAAGAGGAACATTGTATGACGATGGCAATGTGACCCAAGGAATCTAGTAGTGTGCGTAGTATAGCCATGATGATGATGATGCACATTCACATGCTCAAAGTAATGTCACTTCAATAACTGTTGAGAGCTATAAAACAGCTTTTCAGCAATGCCCCTTCCAATTCATTGGAATTAATAGGAAGAAAATGGGTGTATAAGACAGTCATAAAAGAGGATAAGCAAGCAGAGGATCACACAGAAGGGCAAAGGAAAATAAATATTTGATCGTAGAGGGAGTAAGTATATTTTTGGTGGATAGATGCCTCTTTTTTCCTTAGGAAGGATAGAAGGGGATGGAAGGAAGGCAAAGTTGTTGACAGGAAAGAAGTTTAGGGATGGTAGCAGGAGCAGACAAACAAACACAGAATACAGACAAAGGCCAAGAGACCACATGCTGAAGCAAACGGAGGTTAAAAATAAAAGATAGATGCAGACAGACACAGGGGAGGACAAATAGTGTTGGTGAGGGTGAGGAGTGGTCTATAAAGTGGGAGGGAAAATGAAATGCCAGGAATGGGGACTCAATGATGGGGGAGAGGGGGGTGACAGTTGACCTTCATGCTGCCCAGTGTTGCACCCAGCCAGAGGTCAGTTACCCCTGTGACTGCCCTTCCCACTAGACCCAGCCACTGGTAGGCTGATGGGCAGGGTTGGAAAGAAATGCAACTCTGCTACTGGAATAAAGATGTTCTCTAGATGGCCATTGCAATGCAAGTATCAAGCTGCCGGTACACCAAAGCCATCATCACATCCTCTAACTCCCTCCTGATGCCATATTACAATCTACCAGCAGTATCCCCAAAGAGAGATGACACTCTCTTGGTGACAGACTACCAGAGTCCACCGCAGAACCCTTCAGTCACATCCCACTGGTTGACCCTCATCATCTTGGGGAGAAGAAGTCCTAGAGGCAGCTGGAGACCCAGTAGGGGATGGCAGGACAAGTTGACAATGACGTAATCACTGCCTTGCAATAGCCACAACTGCAAGTGACACTGGATAAAACAGTAACATAAATGAAGAGAAATAAAACAACAAGCATCAAATAATTATACAAAAGGAATATTGATAAAGAAAGAGAGAGAGAGATATACATCTAAACACAGACACACACATATAACAGGAGAAATACTAGCAAAACTGTATAATACCATCAAGCCTAAAAGTACCTGCAGAAGTAAAATGCCATTACATATGCAACAGGAATGTAGAGAGCAACTCTGACATGCCACACAAAAGGGTACAATTGCAGGCAGAGCATCTCAAATGGCAGGAGGACATGAATCCTAAACAGATCCTCTGGGTATGTATGTGAGGATAACAATGCACATGGTGCAATGCATGACTGCAAGGGCATAGAAGGTAGACTAGGACATCTCTGGTGCAATGTTGTATGTTCAAATGACATGCAAGCTGTTGGCATATATGGCCTACTGCATAGATGCATACAGGGTGACACATTCCAATGCAATGTTTGGCACAGTCACAGCTACTATAACAATAGCCTGAACTTGGGCACCATGAAAGTGTTGGCTGTCAGTATGGCATATGCCAGCCAGTGATATATGACAGATTACACCACTATGAGGCATACCCAGGGTATGCCAGCTAGAACTGACACATCCATTTGGCTTGCAAGGGACAGTAAATATAACATATTGGGCAAACAGACTGGTGTTCCCTGTATGGATGATGAGCAGGTTAAGGCAATGGGCATAGTAATAGAGGGGACTGGTGCCACAGGTGTGAGGTAGAGTATGGCACATGGCATGTTGGAGGGACAAGCAAAGGCAGGCATATGATCTAAACCCTGACAATGTGAACACTGCACACAGATAGGGTGGCTGGTTCAGCAATGCTCAACTATCAGTGAGGGTCTACTTTAAATGATTGCCATTCCAAAATGTCGAAGACCATATGGCCGACACCATATGATCGGCTTTTGAAATGCCGACCATGTGGAACCAGCATTTCCGTACAGTGCGGAATGGAAAGATTTCTATCTTCTGCACTGTAGTGCGATCTCGGAGTTGGTATATTTAAGTTAAGGGGAGTGGGGGGGTGGAGCCCCCACGGGGGTGCAGGGGGGCTTGCTCCCCTACTTGCAGTGTTAAGGTAAGTGCTTGTTGTTTTATTTTTTTGTTCTTTACATGTTCGACATTTCAAATGTCGATCATATGGTCTCGACCATATGGTCTTCGACATTTTGGAATGTCGATCATGTAAAGTAGACCGGGCTGAAGTGTTCAGTGCAGGATAATAACTGTAGCAGAGGTTTTTATTTTTGTTTTGTTTTTTGTTTTTTTTTTACTTTAAAAACAAGGTGCATCAATGCAGTTTTTCATCATAACATCACAGTTTGTATGCTGCGATTGTGTCAAGAGGTGTGTATTCCTATTAGGAGGGGTTTCCACTACTAGCAACATGTACTAATACACAGTTCTGCTGGTATGCAAATTATATGCAGTTATATTATCTACAGTATATATTTCTGATCCCTTGCTATACCACCTGAGATACCTCCCACACATAGTGCCCTCATAAACAATGGCCAATTCACAGGTCACAGGCTAGAGGAATATGGTAGCACATTATCATCAGTGTACATTGCAGGCATCAGGTGAAGCACAATAACTGGAACAAAGTCAGCATGACTGTGCTCAGTGCCTCCATCTGATGGCCAATAAGGGCATGTGATACCACAGTGATATAGTGATTGGCGTGCAAATTACATGATCATATGGTTGTATGTAACCAATGCAAACCGCATCTCAATCCATTATTGGTGTTTAACTCCCCTAGGGACCACAACGAATGCTTAATTCATCCACATCCCCTCAGGGTTCAGTGACCTTCCCATTAATGTGCAATGCATTTCATAGTCACTCATCTGAGTGTGCAGTAAGGTACGAACCTCATAACATAACCTTGGTCCATTATGTATTGCATAACATCTATGATTCTGAAACAGTTATCTTTGATTGGCTCATTAGCATAACTGCTGTACTAACTGCCTTGAAATTGTGTGATTAATGCAGTTGCAGCCATTGCAATGTTCATTACACTAAGAAAATTTGCTACATTAGAAGCACTTAACTTGAAGAGTGGAAGCTAGCCATAGAAGATGCACATATCCGCAACTGCTGTGGTAAGTGTTCAGGAGGCATTGACAGGGAATGTGGGAGGAATGTGTGGGTAAACTCACTGCCAATTTACTGTTTTTGCAGCTGCTGTCATAAGAGAAAGTTGATCAACATATGACTGACAAGTAGTGGCAGGGGCCACAGGAGGTTAAATTGCAATGTACTGCCATGGTGTTATGCTGATGACAGCATGATGTATGTTTGATGAAGATAAGGGAAACAGGTCATATATAACTGGAAGATAGTACTCCCTAAAATGTGCTTCTCTATAAGTTTTTTTGATGAGAAACTGGTTTTCAAATATATCTTTATCCGTTCTTGGCTAAGGTTGGTAACTGTTTTTCAACATGTGTCTCTCTTCCTGGTTAGGGTGTGGAATTGTTTTTTCAAATTGTGCCTCTTTGTTGCTGGGAGGATAGGGGGTGTCTTTTTAAAATGCTCTATGATTTTGGGTAGGAGAAAATCTTTTGAAAATATGTCTCTCTGTTGTTGGAGGTGCGGCTGTATTGCTTTATAAATGTGCCTCTCTGTTGTTTTTGTGGGGGGGGGGGGTCTAAAGCCAGTAATATGGACTGAGGAGTACCAAATATGTAACACGCTGGGTTGGACTGGAAAGGGTGACTTACTTACATGCATATATACCATTCCACCTGTGGGCCAGCATATGGGTTGCAGGTGACATATGTACATAGATACGGATACTTTGCAGTAGGCCTCAGTCTACAATAGCCAAAGAGAAAAAAAACATGGGCAGTTGCCATGCTGCCACTCAATGTTTGTTTGAAACTATTAGACCTTGGGAAAGAGAATGGAAAGCAAAAGACAGACAAATACAGAGGTAACGTGTTGTAAACCATGGCCAGCTAGAGCAGTGAAGGTACAGGTGAGCACAGCGGTAATCATCCACATATGTGGAAGAGGCTGTGTGATTCTAGGTGTCAGTGGATGATGCTACAGTTGGGGATACCCTTGCATATATATTATGTAGTGCATAATGTCATTCATGTAGTTATATTCTCCTTACAGGCACTTGAGAAAAGAACTCCTGGATGGGAACAGAAATAAAGACAAAGAAGAAAAGGAAAAGGGATAGTAAGATGCCAGAGAAGACGACAGCAAGAAACCTATGAAAAGATGTAGAAATGTGGACTGGAGGGAGGCAAAAGTAGACAGCCCCTCTGTGGAGAAAGGAGTATGTGAAAACAAGTGAGAAGGAAAAAGGAAGAACTATGGAGTCAGTTAGCAATAGAGGAAGAGAAGAGAAAGATTCAATATATTGGAGGGGTTAGCAGAGGAACACAGGATACCAAGAGAAGAATGGTAGATCTATTTTGTATCTGGGAAAATTACAAGACAACAGGAGAAAACAAATATAAACTAAAAGAGGGTGAGAGAAGCACCAAGAGAAAATGGAGAAAAATAAGGCAGAAAAAAGAAAATATCAGATATGAGATTCTGAGAAAAAGAGAGAGCAAGGCAGTACAGGCAGTTGTAAGGAAAAATGGAAAAGTCTGGAAGGTTGGGTAACATCCAAGCAGACGAGGAGAAGAGTGATAAAGGTAGTGACAGAAGGCAACATTCTCCAGAGACTGTAGAATCAACACCTGAGGATCCTGCACAGAATGTTCCTAAGAATAGCAAACTGGAAAAGAAAGGAAGAAAGGGAGGACGGGTAGCACACATCGGAGATGTGACATGAATAAAGCAAGAATGTTGCACGTTTTGGGGATGTAACTGGACACACCAGCTCTGGGGAGAACAGCTGAAATATAAGAGGAGATGCTTGGAAAAAAGAAAGTTACTGGGGAATGTTGCATGTGTGGAAGTGAGAAGGAAGAAGGGAAGAAGAAAATGATAGGACACCACAAAGAGTGATGTCATAAGAAGTAAAACACATCATCACAACAAACTGGGAAACAAGCAGGATGTGATAAAACAAGCCCTACACCAGAACTTTTTGATAGTGACAAAAAGGATAACCAGCCTGGCAAAACTGAGAGGATGTGATAAACTTCGAGAAGACATGGAGGAAACCCATATAATACTATGACATAGGAGAAAGACAGAGGGAAGTGGAAAGAGGTGGAGACAGAAGTGGGATGACAGAGAGATGAGACAGGATCAGGAAGACAAAGAAATGCTCAACTATCAGTGAGGGTCTACTTTAAATGATCAACATTCCAAAATGTCGAAGACCATATGGCCGAGACCATATGATCGACTTTTGAAATGCCGACCATGCGGAACCAGCATTTCCGTACAGTGCGGAATGGAAAGATTTCTATCTTCTGCACTGTAGTGCGATCTCGGAGTTGGTATATTTAATTTATAGGGAGTGGGGGGGTGGAGCCCCCACGGGGGTGCAGGGGGGCTTGCCCCCCTGCTAGCAGTGTTAAGGTAAGTGTTTGTTGTTTTATTTTTTTGTTCTTTACATGTTCGACATTTCAAATGTCGATCATATGGTCTCGACCATATGGTCTTCGACATTTTGAAATGTTGATCATGTAAAGTAGACCGGGCTGAAGTGTTCGGTGCAGGATAATAACTGTAGCAGAGGTTTTTATTTTTGTTTTGTTTTTTGTTTTTTTACTTTAAAAACAAGGTGCTTCAATGCAGTTTTTCATCATAACATCACAGTTTGTAGAGTTCTATCATTTTTTATTTAAATAATGGGTATATCAGTATATCATGTTTCTCAAAAGGGGAACCAGATATCTAGAACATATCAGCAGTGACTTGGCACAGCACCAGAAAAAGATATATATTTATAAAACGTAACTGACATTTTCTTTTAATGTGACTATGTCAGCCAAAAACATGACCTGAAAAGGGTCAGATGAACACACAAATTCAAAACGACACCATTTATCTTCTTTCCCTTTAATTACAATCTAATTACTGTCTCAATCTATTTAAAACTGTTCCACTAAGATATTTGTTATAAAATGTCTAACATTGTTTGTTGTGCAGCTTGTATTTATAAGTAGCAAATGCAGACTATCATTGACCAACAAAAAGTCCATCATTTTTGGTTTATGCAAAGAACGAGTATATGACTTTTTGTTCATTTTGAAAATACTATGGTATGTACAGCAGTGTTTGACATACCACCTTATAATTGTATGCACCAAATGCAGGACAGCAGAGGCAATACAGTGTGATTGCTTGCAACATTTTATAATATTTGGTTAATTTAAATTATGGATACGTGGCTTTGTGTTCAGTATCAGACATGCAGTTTATGTGTAGAATGTATCTGTGCAGAGCTGGCACCACATCAGATTTAAAAATCACATCTGTTTATTCATAAGGGTGAAACTTTCTGTCACTGCAGATATGCTAACATACAGACATACACACACAGACACACACACACACATATCTATATATATATATATATATATATATATATATATATTATATATATATGGGTTCCATACACTAGATCGAATTTTCACTAATTTGAAATAGTGTATGGAATGCTCGCTGCACTTACGCGAAGTTCACTACAACGAACAGGTGTTGTACTGAACTTCTGTGCAGTACTCACGGACCTTAGGGTTAGGGCATGGGTCAGAGTAAGGGGATAGCCCATAGGGCTATCCCCTTACCATGACCCGTGCCCTAACCCTAAGGTCTGTGATGACTGCAGCGCAGTGAAGGACATAGCAATGTCCTCCACTATGGTGCGATAGTCACGAACCTTAGGGTTAGGGCATGGGTTAGGGTAAGAGGATAGCTTTACTAACTATCCCCTTACCCTAACCCGTGCCCTAACCCTAAGGTCCATAACTATCACACCATAGTGGAAGACATAGCTTGTTTTTTGTCATCCACTGTGCTGCGGTGTTTTCAGTGAAGTGCACTTATGCAAAAGTTTACTTTCGTTAAAGTGAACTTTTGCAGAAGTGAGGCTTCCTATTACAAGTTCGAAGTAGGGAACTTTCATTCTTGTAATAGGAATCCATATATATATATTATACATACACACAGACACACAGAGACACACACACACACACACACACACACACACACACACACACACACACACACACACACACACACACACATAAAAAAACATCCAGGTTATGCAACAGTAAATCAGCTCTATCCTTGCACAGATATTGGAGGGTCACAGGAGTTCAACAATATGATCTACATGTTTTCTAGATCTAGAGAAGGTAAACAACTGCATACTCTGGAAAGTCTTGTGTAAGATACTACAACAGTATGGTGTTCTGGGGCTGCGACATGTCACTTGGTCTATGTGGAGAAGGGGTCATGGCTGCATTCTCATTGATAAGCCAGAGATGTTCAATGTGGGTATAGGACTCTACCATGGGTGTGTCTTGTCTCCCATCATGCTCATGATTTTCCTGGACAGGATATCAGTGGCCAGCAATGGTCTTGGCAGTCTTCAGTTTGTAGTTGTGATAGTTGCATCTTTGTTATGTGTACAAGATGTTGTCCTCTTGGCCTCGAATGACTGTGACATCTGGCATGTACAGGAGTATTTCACTGGTGTGTGTGAAGCAGCTGGGATGAAAATCAGTGGCTTCAAATCAGTAGTCAGGGTCTTCGGCCTCTCCCTCCAAAAAGAAAGTAGCTTGTTCCATGTATTTGAGAGGAGAGCTGCTGCCACAACTGGTGGAGTTTAAATATATTGGAGGTTTTTTTTCCTAAAAATAAAGGGGATCAGGAGATTGACCATAACATGGATGTATTGGTGGCACACTATGCTGTTCAATGGAGTGTGCAACCTGTATGACTTGTGTCATACACTAGATCCTCAAACTAGTTGTCCAAGTAATACTTCAACATTGTGAGCATAGGTACCACTCTTAAAGAAATGTGTAAGGAGTTCCATATTTTACTGCCCCATACATAAAAAATCTGATCTTTAACTTAGAGTGCACTATGGGCATTTCCACAAAGAACTTCTTATTTCTTGTGTCCCTACCATGAGAAGGAAATGTGACACCAATTGAAGATGACAGTATTTTACTGTTAAATAATATAAAGGCCTTTAACCTTTCTATATAGCTGAGATGATACGTTTTAATTATGTGTCTGGTATATGTTTTTATATTGTCCAACTTTTTAATTCTGAAGAGTTATAAATACACAGTAGGAGTCACAACATTTGGTAAAAGCTTAATCAAAACTTAAATAACAGAATTAGTACCAACATGTCCTTGCTGCTGTTCATTCAAAGAACATTCCTCATGTTGCTACAGCATTTCCTAAGGACAAATATAGCCTGAGCATTAAACTTTAAACGATTGTTCATAACAGTACATAGGTCTTCAACAGTCTTGGATTCTGCTATTATCTTGTGGTTAGTAATGTATAAATCGACATTATTGTCTAGACCAAAGGGATACACTTTTAGTATTAAAAAGATAATATTGTAAGACCAGTTAGAGATTCTATCAATAATGTTTTTCATAATGCCATGGTCATGTAAAATTTTCCCTAAAGAGCTGATTTTGGTATCATCCATGTATTTTCTAACCCATATCCCATTACCCATTGGGAATGAAGATGTGAAAAGACTAAAAAGAAAAGGTTCCAGAACTGAGTTTTATGAAACTCTGATATTAACTGTCCTTAAGTCAGAAAACTTACTCCCAGTCTTAACCTGATACCTTCTGTTATAGGGTCAGTGTTCATTCCATTCAATGATATATTTATTAAGACTTAAAGATTTCATCACTTCCAGAATTTTAATATGGGGTATAGATTCAGATGTCTTTGAAAATCCAGATAGATACCCCCCACCAGTAAGTATCAAACAAAAGATTCAACTAAATTAGTATAGAAGTCAAATAAGCTGCTTACATTGTGTTGGTCATGTTCTGAAGCAAGTAACAATACTTTGTAGTTTTCTATAACCTTCTTACCATACACAATACTGAATTATACAGTTTTATTTTGCTTTTGGATTTTATTTTATTGATAAGGATAGCCCCTGGAATTTTCCTCAGAGATGAAGATGCCTGCCATGACATCATGAAAGACCAAGCCCACGATGCCTCACTTCCTAAATTAATGTGTGGACTACTGTATTTTCATGATAAATGCATCAGTAATATTTTCATACTTCCTAGAAAGTCAATTATCAACTAGGTTTTGTAGGTGGATCACCTCACATTGAAAATTAACAGTGATTATGTAATAGTCAAACCACAGTGTAAGTATCTCCTCCTCCAAACTGTTAAAGTGTATTGGTCATGTTCTGAAGCAAGTGTAAATAACAAACCTTTAAAGCTAGATATAACTTTGTTACCATATACAGAACCAAATTATACAGTTGTTTTTTTTTCAGAGAGTACATTGTTTTTGCATTTTATTTTGCCGATAAGGATGCCCCCCATGATTTTTACTCAGAGATGAAAATATTGGCCCTGACATCTTGAAAGACCAAGCCCACAATGTCTCACTTCCTAAATTAATATATCAATTACTATATTTTCATGATAAATGCATTAGTTATAGTTTATTACTTCCTATAACATCAATTTGTCAACTAGTTCTTGCATGTGAAACACCTCACATTAAAATTAACAGTGATTGTAGTAGTCAAGCCACAATGTAAATTAATATCTGCTCCTGCAAATAGGTAAGTTGTTTTACTTACCTATAATGCATTTTATTAAGATGAAAAACACTGTCCTTACCTACACTTAAATAATTTTGTGGGTGGGGTTATTGAAAAAAAATGAGTAAACAGTGAAACTAAAAAAAAAAAACTTCTAAGTTAATTTTTTAAAATCATTTGCAACTATGACCTGAGGAATATAATGGAAAATAAAACTAGTTGTAAAGCAAAGATGCTTTTGAAAGTCGCCAATACACTTTTAGTTGTGCCTGAGTACACATAATACTTTGCAGATGTATGTAATTCACTGCCCAGTACCTACCATTACATCATTTTATGGGTGGAGCTAAAGAAAAAACTGAGTAAACAATGAAATTAAAAAAAAATCAAACACACTTTTAACTTTATTTTTTGAAAAATGACTTGTAACAATAAGATGGGGAATACAACAAGAAATGAAAGTACTTGTAAAAGAAAGATGTTTCTGAAAGTGACCAGTACACTTTAAGCATAAATATCCACATATAAATATTGTTGAAAATGTCAAAAAGCTGCCTAATAGCTATAAGGAGAAACATAATAATAATTTTCTTTCAAATACTTTACATATTAAACTAGTTAAATTAAATGACTAATAGTTTGGCACTTCACCAGAATTACCATTTTTTGGAATAGGAATAGGAATAATGGTAGCTGTAGTCCATTTTACAGGAACACAGCAAGTTTATAAAGTACTTTGAAATTAACGGTTAAATAAGGTACTAAGAGATCTAAGGTTTTTGGTAAGAGAAAAAACAGTGAGGCCATCAAGCCCAGCAGCTGCATTAGTTCTTATTACCTTAAATACAGTTTCATCCATACTTTTACGTGGACATTCTACATCTTCAGTACAGTGACTGAGATCACAACATGGTGGTAATGCAGGAGCTGAGTCATTTGATGAAACTTTCATTTCACCTGTCCATCTATGTCCACAGTCTAACCTATGATTATGAGCTTTAGGTAGTAACTGAAGAGATGGAATAATGAATACAATCTATAGAAATGAGACTCCTTTGTAGGATTGCTGGACTCACTCTCTATCATAAAGTAAGGAGCTTGATGATTTTAAGAGGCTCTCAGCATAGAATAATTTCTGCTCTAGTTTAAGAGTATACGTTTGTGGTTGTTTAGCTACCTAGTGATGATGTCCCTGGGTATATTTCTGCATATGGTAGTATGAGGCACAAATCATTTGGAAAAGTCCCAGCAAATCCTGCTGAAAATTATTTCAGCCTGTCTGGCAATGTCTGAGGAGCTCACTGGATGAGCCGGTGATTGTTATTAAGGATCAAGAAATCTAGTCCATCCTGCACCACTTACTGCAAGCATGACCTTCATCAGGATAAGCAGTTTAGAATGGATGGATGAAGGGATGGATGAATGAATAGATTGATATATGACTTCTGTTAACGGTACAAAATGCAAGATGCATATTCAAACTACAGCACTAATTGAGTTGGCAGTACATTAGGATAACAGGTTATATATAATTTTCCTTATCTCTGACATTTCCAGAAACTATAGCTAATCTATCACTCACATTAAATGTAGGCATATGTGAAACAACAGACAATCATACCTCTCAACTGTCCAGATATTCGCAGAACATCCAGATTTTTGACTCATATTTTTAGTCAGCTTCTTATAAAATCTGCCTTTTTCTGGAAAATCATTGAGGACTAAAGTCACTAAATAATATTAAATAATTATAGGCATTTGAGTTTTAGGCTTCAAATCCTTCAGAAAATACACAATAATAAAAACCTGTAATTCTAGTAATTTTCTAAGTTTATAGGAGTGATGTTTAAAATCTGTCTCTGTTTTTGGGCCTTTGTCCACCCATTATTTCTGGCTTTGTCCAGATTTCTTGCACTGAGAGGTTGAGAGGCATGACAGACATAATATCATAAATTGAATTGTTTGTACCTTTATACCTAAAATCAAAATGTATGTTGAGTCTATAATTGAAAGTTATTACATATTCCCTGAGAATTCTGCAAGAATATGTTAAACAGTTGCAAAGATATAGTTCTTAACTGGAAAGGATCACTAAAAGATCTACATACCAACTAGGTTATTCATTTTTATTTCTGGGTGATATAAACATGCACATACATATACATATACATATATGAGTTGAGTGTGTTTCATTGTATGTTCATTGCATCGACTGCTGGTTCATCTCAGGATGACCACATTTGTTTTGCCAAATTGCTACACAATCGGAGTGGGATTTTGCCTTTTCCCTGTTGTTTTGCAGTCTCCAGGTTGGTATATATAATTATCAGGGGGTATGGGGGGCATAGCTGCCTGCATAAAATATTGTTTCCTTTTTTTTTTTGATTGTACTGTATGCCATTGTAGTGTATACCAACCATGTAGCGAAATATAATCATACATATATATGGTTCTATTCTATATGATTAAATGTATTTAATGTTGAAATGAAAACAACAAAATATATTCAGACATACAGAATATTGAACACAACAAATAATGAACTACAAAATATCAAGAAAGGAAAACTATTTCATTTCCCAATATTAGCACTAAAATTCCCCATAATATTAGCCTCAAATTTGTCTGCATGCTGGCAGTGTTACAGGAAGGTTTTTATTAAGGTAATGAGTAGAGGTTAAGGTTCGAGAAGGGGCAGCATTAAGG